>NC_068937.1:74511358-74605666 GCF_016801865.2 Culex pipiens pallens
GCTACGAAAAATCCCTTCCGTTGCTCGATCGACGCTGCCTCCTCCTCTTCGCGCGACGGACGAGCGTTGAACATTCGTCCAGCACCTCTTAGCAGGCGCTGGGCTCTCATCGCAGTCTCGCTTTCGCACCTGCAAATGCAGCCACCAAAAGAAACACCGAGAAAGGAGCTGCCTCTCTTCATTTGGACACTCACTCCACAGCTACCCAAACTCAGCCGCCGCACAAACCCCCCTACACATACACTTACAACACCACCGCAAGATGCGCGCGCCGAACAAGACATGTCATCGGCGAACCAAACAGCTCACACGTAAACTCCCACTCCCAGACGCTCTCTGAGAGCAAAACACAAACACAACCAAGACCTTACTGCACCAACATCCGTGTTCGAACCGGTTGTTGCGTTTGAAACGGAATTTGTGTGAGATTCTAATTAGATTCCGTTTCAGAATTCGGATTGATTTGACTGGGAGATAGCTATTTTTAACAACCGCACCACTACACACTCAATCGCGAGAACCTTAGGAAGAAAGCTATTGGCGTCACCAGCATTGAACACTTTGAAAACGATATAAACGATGAAAAGCTTAGAAAGCTCCTATTATCCTATCCAATGAACCCTGTTAAATAAAGTTACGAAATTACGTCTACCTTTAGGCGATTTTAGGAGCACACGGGAAACAAATTGATTGTAGCCGGATGAATGTACTATGTCACAAAGGTTTTTGCATAAACATTGGACAGTTATGCAAAAACGGACAGGGCAAAAGAAACCGAAAAGCTACGATATCTTACATATTGAAGGAAACATCGGTAGACAAGCTACTACAAAATGAGTATAAGTCGAGCCACAAAATATATGCGCCAGCATTCTCGCGCCAGTATTCGAAGCTCAACTTGACAACTTGTCGATTTGGCGACGAAGCGTCAAAAATCAATGCAGTGTGATTTTTTGACGATTTTTCCGATTAAAATTCATGCTGAATCGACATATTTACGAAGATGGAAATGACGTCCTGCCTTAAAGTAAAACCTATCCAGGTTTTTAAGCGAAGATGGCGTTCGAATGGCGAACATCCGAATTGTCAAAATCGCGAACATCAAATCAAAATTAGTAAGAAAGGGAAAAAGTAAATCGTTCTAAAAATTGATCGGGATTGCCGATCGATGTCGAATTTGTTTCAGATGCTCACTCATGGTCTGTACTATGAATGTAGCAAGAAATTTCGAATAAAATCAGAAATGAAAAATGTTGGCGAAGGTCACCAGGTGGGTTTTTACCTTTTTTTAGGGATTTTTTTTCTTATGGTAGGTCAATAAAACGGCTCTTACTCCAGAACCATATTATGAATCTGGATGAAAATTTGGGAGGTTGTAGGGCTCGAAAAATGCAATTTTTGAGATAAATAAAAGATACGAAAATGAAATTTTTTTATCATATTTTCATTTGAAAACTGTGTATTTTGTTGAAAAGTCTGGCCGCATCCGAAAACAGATGGATATGGAATGGATGGAAATCGGATATATGGGAGCTGAGAACGGCGCGACACCAAATTTTGCAAAATTTTACCACATACGAACATCACTCGACCTCCACGGAATTTATTTTCTCAAAATTCGAGGGTTGGAGACAAGGTTGGAGATAGACGAGTTCTGTCAAGGTGAATCGATAGAGCGTCAAAAATCGATGCAGTGTGATTTTTTGACGATTTTTCTGATTAAAATTCATGCTGAATCGACATATTTACGAAGATGGAAATGACGTCCTGCCTTAAAGTAAAACCTATATTTACCTTTCTTTAGTAAGAAAGGCAAAAGCATCAAATCGAAACTTTTTTTTTTAACTTTTGTTATAAAACATGTAAAGTTTGACTAATGTTTTAAAAAATTACGTGGCATTAATCTAAAAAAATAATAAAAAAGCATATTACAAATTTCTCGTGAATTCCTTAAAAATAGAAACCGAGCAAAATTTTCACCAAGTTTTAAGCTTATATTTTTATATTGTGTATGTTATTCACTTACCATCACTGTGAAGTCAACCGATAAGTCATCATCATCTACAACGGTCTCAGGTTTAGTTATTTTTCTTGTAGTGGGACACAGTATTTTCACCAAAGTGAACCTTTTGCTGCAAATAGACATGTGAAATTTATTAGTAATTTAATACAAAATTCTTAATTTTGACGATAAACTGAAAAAAGGAACGTAAATAAATGTAATTATAATGAGGAAAGAGAAATATCAATAATGCTACTTACCAAGCTTGCATTAATTTAACAATTATTTTTGTCAACACATTTTCACTGCATTTGATTCAATTTATTCAACGTACTCCGATTCCTGAAAAAATATGATGAGTTTAACTTACCAGTTTATTGAGCAGTCGTATTGCAACTAAACTTTCAAGATAATAATTATCTTCTTTTATATATTTTTATTTTTTGATATTTTACTTCATCTCTATTTTTCATTTTCATCATTTTGCATCTTGTCATGTGTATGTGTGCATTTCTATGTATTTTATAATTGATGATTCTGAAAAAAAGAATGGTTCATTAAGCTTTTATCCGTCGTAAGCACGAAGATTTTTAATGATTCAGTTAAATCACATAAGATAAATTATTGTGGAAAAATAAACCCAAACATACTTGGATTAACCAACATTTTGTTAAATTTGCCCGGGCTGCTCTATCCGTTAAGAGTTGACCCGCATCTTCCTTCTACTGCTCTCTCTTTCCATCAAACATTCTTATAACGTGTTCAACTCACTCGCATTAGAGGTCCTCATGGCGAAGGTCGTCCTCTTGCTCTTCATAGTTTATCACCTGCAAAGAAATCATCAACAAACCTACTCACCAATGGAGCACCCGCAGTCGAGCAGTTTTTGACAGTTCGCTCCATAAGAAATACATTGTAGAAAAAAGCAAAAACTGCTCGAATGGAAATGCTCCATTCCACCTCCCAGTTGCAACACTTTGATTTGCCACTTCAACATTAGCTAAATAGTGTAATTTTCACCTTTCACATCCTCTCACTTCATAATTAACAACACAAACTCAACAAATCGACTGCTCTCGTTCGAATCCTGACTTCAAATGACAGACGTAAACAAACCCAAGTTCATCTTTTAAATATTTAACCAATTGTTAATTATATTCAACCAACAAAATTCTTGATTTTTCTGAAACCAAAGCTAACAGTCGAGCACGTTCATTCGAGTTCGGGAAATCTGTTAGCTTTTTGCCTTTCCCAAGTAACCATCCTGCACTAATAGAAATCATTATTAGGCTGTAATCCAGCATTCCACAGCTAATCTGCATTAAAACAGCTAATCTTAGAGCAAATTAGCTCTGAAGCAACTGCTCTAGCACATGCTGAAATGCAGCTTATTTAATGCTGCTACCAGCAACACTGCCTAATTTTTTCCCATTAAACTGGCAACACAGTTGAGATGTGAAAGAGAAAGAATGATGAAAACCAAAACAAAATATCTCTGGCTCGCTCACCCCTAACGAAAACCAACCAGCTGAGTAAAAAACGGAACGACTGTCGGTTGCAGCTGAGATTGAATTTAATTTTGATATTTTGCATGATTAATTTTATGTTTAAGCTGTTTATGTGATATTGCGTTGTAACCAAGGTGTAACATCACAGAAGGGGAACAATCACTTTTGCTGGACAAATTCTATAGAGGATGGAGGTTGGCATTTTTGGGGCCAGTATGATTTCAAATGCAAACGGCAATTACCGGTGTTTACCGTAAGAACCACAATTTCCCAAGGAGTGATTGCTTTCAATTGATAATTTTGAAAATGGTTCTCCGTTGAGAGTTGGACATGCTGTTCCGGGGTTGCAAACACACCGTGGATTAATCTGTTCAAAACCGTCGTTTGGCTTCCTTTTTATGATGATTTAGTCTGAAGAAAAAGTTAGCACATTCCAGTTCCAATGCAACTTACATATACTACTGAAACTGCGCCCGGATCTCACCACTTATTTAGGCGTGACGGCAAGCGTGCATGGTTTGATCAACGAAATTCTCAACAACCCGTTCCTGGCATCCAGACTCCAACACCAAGCATTTCAACAAATAAATTGTTCCCCCCTCTCAGCCCTTTCCTCACATCAAGCTGTGTCGGTAAAGAAGTAAACCATCAACCGAAAATAGAACTGGGGCAGGAGGACGAGAGAGAAAGAGATAACAACATTTTTGCATCTTTTATTTTTCTTTGACGTTTTGCAGGGCCGGATCAAGAACAGTAGGGGCTCAGCTCTAAAACAGAAATATAAAGTCCAAACCCAGCTGTAAATCTGCTGTAAAAGCGCTTTTCCAGCAATTTCCAAAACATTTCAGCTGTTATTCACTGCATGAAAAGCGCTGTTAGTGCTGAACAATTACTACTTTTAGTGCTGATTGGTTACTTGGGTTAGCATTTTCAACAAACAGGTTATTAAATTAATAATGAATTTTGGTTAATTTAACTGAAAATTGGCAGTGACAAGTACGTTTTTGTTAAAATTTACGAAAGTAAAATCAACAATTTTAATTGTTAAAATTTCTGGCACAGTCTCTCCGTGTATAGGGGGGTGTGCTGGAAGAAAGTACCGTAAACTGGGGTCAATCGGGACACATGGGGCGAATTGGGACAGCATTTTTAACCATGTTGGAGCACAATATTTTGATTTTTCTGGTTGGTTTCGGTTAGAAAAGACTCAGGCCAACAAAATGTGTACATCTATTTCCAAATTTAAAAGCTCTAAGTGCTCTAAAAAATGCTGTCCCTATTCAGACTGTAGTCCCGATTCACCCCAGATTACGGTACTACGTATTAAGGCTACCAACTCTTGCTGAGCAAAAATCCGTAAACTTTGCCGATATGCCACCATGGTATAACAAAAACTGTCATTGAATTATTTAGATAAATTAAATTTAATAAATCTTAGAATTAAAAATATAAAACTGTGTCGTTTTTACAGCTAACAAATTTCACAAAATGCTATCAGAGTGCTTATAACTTGCACGTTTAAAAGTATTCATAAAATAAACCATGATTTGAATCAAATAATTATGTCTTCAATTTTGTTTTGTTAAACGTTTAAAAGTTTACGAAATGTCAAGATTGTTTTTACGAATAATATCGCTCTTAGTGTTTTCACGAACACTTTTCCAGAGTTTTTTTTATTGAAAAGGTCCTATAGCATGTGAAACACAACAGTTTATAGGACCTTTAAAAAAACTCTAGATTTGTTAAATGTTCAAATGTTTTCACAAGTTTTAGAAAGCTTTTAGAAATGGAATATATTTAGTAAGGAATTTCTAAAAGAACAATTCTAGAGTTTTTTATTTTATTATTTTTTATTGATAATCAAGTTTGAATTGAAGAAAACCCCGGAAAACTCTCTCTTTTTAAATCAAACTCACAGAAACCAAAAATTTCAAACAACAAAACCTTCGACCAAATCAAAAAAGCAATTCAATGATTAAAAAGTTGTTAAAATTCCGTACAAATCCGAATTATGCGTAAAATTCCCTACAAAAATTCCGGCCTGTTAAAAATCCGCGAAGAGGTTCGAAAATCCGTATGGTAAGGAAAAAATCCGTACAGTTGGTAGCCTTACGTATGGCCATGTTTTGGGAGGTAGGATTCGTTGTAAGCCGCTCCTAACATAGAGTTCAGTCGATCACCCTGAGAGCCACCCCTAGCCTGGGGAAACAGACGCTCACGGATACAAATGGTCGCCCCTAACATGGGAACAGGCACCTAAAACTGTCGGTGGGGAGGGGGGGGGGGTGATTGGTTTTGCGACGGGGCTACACTTTCCAGGTTTTCCTTTCTTTTTCAGTTTCACCCAAGAAAACTTTTATTCCACTTTTATTCCTTCAGTTTTTTTCTCAATTCGACCCACTGTGCCCTTTTCGGATTCTCTTCTTCACACTCCTCGTAACGTCGTGCGTTCGATTCCAGTCCAGTGTTATTCCACTTGGCCGTCGACGAGAAAGCGTCCCCTACCTGTGAAACAACTTTTTAAAATCAGAATTTCCTTTTGCTGCCCATTTTTTTTTACCAGTCGCGTCCTACAGTTTGTGTACACAGTTTTAACTTGTCGTAGCACGTCCCTAGTATAAGGCTATTATGGAGATTGGAAGGAAAGGAGTCAAGAAACAGCTTTACGAACAGCAGAACAAAGGAGAGGGAGCGTTTTCTTGGGGCTTTTCTTCACCCTCTCTGGCTTGCTTTCGCTGCCGCTGCTGCCCATTTGAATTTTTTCTTGACCGATTCCTTCCGAAGTGCATACACCGGTATAAGTTTTAACTTGTTTGTGCGTGCTAGTCCTTCTCCTGGTGCTTTGGCGGGTGTCTCCGGTGGTGTGCCAGTCTAGCCCGAAAGATCTTCGTATTTTGAGACACGATCATCACTCGGTTTTATAACCCTCGGGAAAGTGTTTCCGTCAGGGTGACATTAATGACGGAGCTGTCACCGAGGTATGATCTGTCATGAGGACTCACGATTTCAGACATCAGAGACTGGGAACGGAAAAGGATCGGGACAGGAATTGAGGTGGAACAGGATTTTCTGTAACTTCGTTACAAAATTTCCAATGAATATAATGTTAATATAAGTTACGGAAATTGCTTTCCGCATAATTGATCGACGCCACCAACATCATCAGCACAGCCGACAACAGTTATCCAAACTGCGAACAAAGCATAACTTCGTTTACCTCGTCGCAATTGAAGCAAGTTGCTCGATTAATGCTCAATAAGCAAAACCTCAGTTCCTCATGTGTGAGGCTCTGGGGGACTTTTCGATTACAATAAAATCAGAACAAAAATGACATCATTTTCGACAGATTTTGCTCTGTCAGAATTTTCTCACAATGTTATTACAGAATTTTTACAGATTTCATTCTGTTAGAATGTTCTAGCAAAATTCCAACAGAAATCTAACAGGTCTACTAGAATCATTTTAGCAGGATTCTTACAGAACCAACTCTGCTAGAAATTTCCGTGACCGGGATTACAATATTTTCCACTGCGCGCAGTTCGTGCGAACAGTAATTGAGCCAACAAGCCGGCCCGCGGCATTGCCTTTCACATTAATGCCCGCAAAAAGTCATTTTTGTCATTTTGGAAATATGTTGGTCTTAGAGCAGGCACCTACAAAGTTTCTTTTTATGGTTCTGATTTCTGGGATTTTTTTCCTCGCAAAGTTTCCACCTAAAAAAAAATAATCCTCGATTAAAATCCTAAAAGTTATGAACCTTCCATGATTGAAGGGGGGGAATTCTCGAAATTATTTACTCCGACGCGTTTAGTTTGACTGTCCTAAACGTTCTGATTTTATTGTGATCGAAAAGTCCCCCAGAGCATCACACGCATCACACACGAGGTACTCAGGTTTTGCTTACTGAGCATTATTGTCGCCGCGGCACTAAACCGAATTGAGCAGGTTTAACTCTCGCGACGATTTTCTGTCGCGAAATATCTGTCTAGCATGTTTAGGTGATTTTGAATCAGTGTGTTTGCTTTTTTTTGTTTTGACGGCTTCGGATGTTGAGAAAAACGTGGCTGATCTTTTCTGATTTGCCGAGGAAATGAAACGCTTAAGATTAAATTATTGTTTAAAATCTTGGTTTTTACTTCTGCTACCACTAGAACTGTTTCAATTGGGGTAATTTTTGAAGGTCAGTCGGTTTTCAGCTTCAGAAAAAGACGCAGAATGGAAAAAAAACTTGGTTAAGTTGCTGATTGCGGATGGATTCCGTCTGAATAAAACAAAAACAAGTGGCCATCATTGTCGAGGGCCTCAATCCGGTCCGTTGTGTCCTACCACCGGAAGAGTTTTGCTGATGCGGGTTGTTGCGGGTGCCGATTGAGTAAGCTCTAGAGTCAAAATGGGAAGACCTAGCCACTCATTTGAAAATCAAAAGCGCCGTAATCGTCCTCTCCAGGTTAGACATCATGAAATGGCCCATCTGGTTGATCGAATCCACGCTCACAGAACGATTTCCGGTAGATCTTCGTGATCGATTCCGTGCTCCGTGTAAGTCGCGGCGCGAGTCTTTTCGCAGCTCAACTGGCGACATTTCAGTTTGGTGCCGCGGCGAAATTTTGTTTTAGTTTTGCGTGTGACATTTGAGATACACTCAGAAAAGATCAACAGAAATTTCTTCGCGAGATGAAAAGCACTCGCGCTGTTATTTCGATTTATTTCAAAAACCACAATAATCGAGCTGCTTGCTTTAATCGCGGCGAGGTAAACGAAGTTCAGCTTTGTTCGCTGTTTGGATAACTGTTGTCTGGTTACTAGCTGGGTGCTGAATAGTCGTTCGCAAAGCGCCCTCAATTTAGAATTGTCAAAGCGGAACCAATTTACTGTTCGCAAAATACTCCCAACAAATAGCAAGTATTGTAATCGATCAATAATTTATTTTGTCAGAAATAAAAAAAAGTTGATGGCGTCGAACTTTTGAAACATTCAAAAGTGCCATTTGGATGCTCTTACGATTCACTAAATTCCACCCACTTCTGACGCAATTTTTCGTCACGTGAAAAACAAAAAAGGCCTCTTTTGGCCGCCCATCGTTTAGTCTATGAACAAAACACAAGCGAAGTACTTAATTTTGTCAGCGAAAAGTCTAACATCAACAGATCCAAAATGTTTCAAAACAAGTCACTTCAGCAGCAAAAAAAATGTCACGCTTGAGCTTGAACATAGCCTTCTACTTTGTTTATGTTTACAGCTGTAGTGCAGTTGTATTAGTGAGGAGTAGTGGGGACCATTCGAAAATCACGTTACGCATTCTGTCTCTTCAGCACCCAGGTTACTAGGGGCTAGACAGAGTAAAAGTTTTTACCATCCGTTAATATATTGACGTTGTTATCGATATACTAATTAATACTTTGACGAAAAATTGTTTGAATGTTCCCACCATATATATCGATCGTGTTTGACAGATGATTAAAAAATCAAAACAAACATTTTTGCAACGATTTAAGAAACCGGCACCTTTTCGGTGAAACGGGAAAAAAAATTGTTGGACATGGAAATCCGTTCCGAGGGCATGTGAACCTGCTGGAGATGGGTACCGGTCTACAGCATTGAAATAAGAGTAATTCGAGCAGCTCAGCAGCTTTTTCCAGTGTTGATTGTAGAAGGAAGAATGGAAAAGATTATCCGGAAGACATTCCGCTGGGGGGGTATTTGTTACGGGTGCGACCAGCAAGTACGCGGGAAGAACGCCGATGGAACCAAGAGGGATAGCTTGGCAAAGCACTGTTGTCACGGAACGGACCAGTTTAGGAACGGACAGTTCGGTGATTTTGATGAAAAATGTCACGGGTCTTTAGACATCAGCAACCGGACGGTGCTTGGAATGGAAAGTATTTTAGGTAAGTAAAAGATGAGACTTAGATTACAAATCATGTTTATTTTTCCAGCCGCAATCGTGCCCTTCTCTCCTACATCCGAATTCTGCCAGAATAGACTGAAGATCACCCCGGGAATTCCCCACGAATAAATTTCGAGCCGGTTCCGGGGACTACGGAGACCGTGCATCAGCTGTCGAGGTGGCCATCTTTATGAAAGCTTTCCCCCTTCCAGCCTGATTAAGGTTGGTAGCGGGGAGTAAAACAAAAAAGGAAACAGCATTTTATTCACAAACAACTAATAATTGAAGAAATATAACACTTTATGAGATCATTGCTGAATTTAGTTTTTACAGAGCCGATGCCAAAGACGACCGAAGGGGGTTGACAACATCCGGGGTCGGTTGAGGTGCGGCTGCACTTGTGCCTCCTATTCCAACTTCTTACAATCGTTTGCAGGTATTTTTTTCTCCTGCTCCTCTCCCCGACGAACTGTTTCTGGACGCATTGGTCAGGGTTTGCCACATCTTCCGGCCAACGTTCGTCGTTGAAACGAAAAGCTCTCCTTCGGCGGGGTTATGTGCAAGTGCGTGAGATTTCTTTGCTGGCCGTCAGAATCACGATTTGCTCGGAAGAAACCGCTTCCTCCAAATAATAATCATCGTCCTCTATCGTAACCAGCATCGGTCGGGGCACCGGACAGCCAGCCTAGTCTTTTTCAAGACCCCTGCAGGGGGGAAAAAAAGAAAAACCAGTATTAACAGTAACAAATGGCGAGCAATTTGCTAAGTTTTGATTTCAATTTCCAGCGGCCTTCAGTCGCTCATCCAGCCTGTTTTTTCGGCGCCTTCTTGCAATAATCACAAACGCGCATGATAACCTACTTACCATCTTTTCAGATTCAGCAAATTCAGATCAAATTTTCTTCAAAAACCGAGCACTTCGAAAACGAACCTTCATCGACCGAACGCAACCAATGCAATGAAAAAATGGCGTCCAACACGATTTTTTTTCTAACACGTTCAATGAGTTAGGGTGGGGAACCAAGGTTAGTTAAAACTGAGGTTAAAACGGTGAAAATTAAAAGGTGGGGTTTCGTCAATATATCGACGAAAAGTAAATAAACTGACCAACTATTTTAATGTACTGATAACGTGTTAACCGATCTGACCACCCCCTAGTCTGGTTATTTTTTTTTTTTTTTTTTTTTTTTTTTTTTTTTTTATTAAAGACCGAATTGCACACTTCTCAGCATTTTGCTGGAATATTCACCTACTCCAAGATTGACCTGGAGTTAGGCTCGGCTGTCTTTTTAAGTTTGGGGATGGGCTCCCTTCTTTTCAATTGATCTTTAATCTTCCACAATAATCTGTTGCACTAGCCAGTGAGCCTAAGCTCTTTTAAGGCAGTGCATTTCTTATATTCTAACTACATTCTATGATTTGGTATTGATGTCGAGCGGTGGTGGCAGTTGTTGACTAATGGTACGTTCGTTTGATGGCTAGTGCCACACTGAGTGCCGCACTCAGAGCTGTCAAAGTATTTCTTTGAAGAAACTCGCGCTAGTTCCGCACGAGTTTCGCCGCCATCTTGGAACTGAAACTCTAGTGCCGCACTCGATATTTTTACAGTTTCATGCGAGTTCCACGCGCACTGACAAATGACGTTCGATTGAACCAAAACTGACACCGACGAGTGCGGCACTCAGTGCCGCACCGGCTCTTCAAATGAACGTACCATAAGATGAGCGGCGTTTGACGATGGGCGGTTGCTGGTGGGTGGTGGGCGTTGGGCGTTGGGCGGGCGGTGGGCGGCGGGAGGTTGGCAGCGGGTGGTGGGCGGTGGTGGCATGAAACGATATGTAACAGAACATTAGTTTTGACTTCTACACAAAAAGGTGGATTCTCTGCTTCATGTTGATGGTGAGTAACCGTTTGAAGGCGGCGATGGTTGTCGTTTTTTTGCAGTCGGTTGTCATTGCATTGTACAACTTCCCCCCGAGGCAGGAGAATTTTTTTCTTCCAAACTCCGTGTACGGCCGTGGTAAGATGAAATCTCCTAGTTGTCGGGATGCGCGAGATGACTCCCTTCTCCTCAGTGCAAAGTTGTGATGTTGCTTGGCGTCCGTTGAGATCTTGCGGTGCAGCATCATAGTTTGTAGGTCATACAATGCTTTCATCGGAAGGATCGAATCAGTACAATCCGAGTAAAGTTGGGTTGTAGGAAACAGCAATGGCTTGCGTGAAATAATTTTCAGGCAGCGATTTTGAAGAACTTGTAAGTCGTGTAGATCCGTTTTACAGGCTGCTCCCCAGTTTGCAACTAGGTACTGGATTCTGGAGTGTACCAAAGCAAAGTACAGCATTTTCATTTGTGGGTAAGGAATGAACGACGAGATTCTCCAAAATATTCCACACAGAGAGCTGAGTTTGCTTTTGAGGGCCCTTATATGAGCAGTCCAGGACATGGTACTATCAAGAACGAGGCCAAGAAAGGGATAACTGGAAACTTCTTCAACAGTCTGTCCATTTACAATAAGTTGAGGGTGATCTGGAACTCTCCTCCTTGACGAGTGGATGATCATGTATTTGGTTTTGGCAAGGTTAAGGGATAGCACGTTCGTTCTGAAGACGACGCGCGTCAACCCGGTTTTTTGTGTTCTTCTTCTTCTTTTTCTCGCATCTGTCATCTGATTTATTTGTTTGTGTGGTACCCCGGCCGGGTCGGGGCCACAACGGTTACCGCAATCTCCGTTCCGGTCCTTCACAGCACCTCCTACTTCTCCGGCCTCTCCTCGATCACTGCCTGACTGTTCCCTGTCTCTCTCGCTCTTGAACTACCCGTCACTGAAAATCCCAGATGATAACCCGACCAGAATTCTACTATGATAATTACCCGGTCAGAATACTGACTGGAGCACCACATCTCGTTTTTCCTACAGACAGATGATTTCTTCATTACATGAAAACTTCCTAGAATTTGAAGTCAGAAATCGATCATGGTTGTTTCGCTCGCTATTTGTTGTGTAATGTTGACCAAATGGGCGAACATTGTTGCGACAACGTAGCAAGATACATTTTGCGATTGGATATGGGAAGTGACTTGGTAGCTCATAACTTTAACCAAATGATTCCTCCTTAACATGTGCATCAGACCCAGAAGTATAACCAACTAACAAGACTTATAACAATTTTAGAAATTCCCAGGCCGTGTCTTCAGAGGCTTGCGAATGTATTTACCTTTTTTTCTGCATTTTGAATTCATTATTCTAAAATCTGTCTGAACAATTATTAAGTCATTGATCGCTAAAGATGTACATTACACCACTCTAACGTTTCCGAGACATAAGCAACTTGAAATTATGTTATTAGTTTAACAATTTTTCATCAGGACCAAGAAGTATGTCATTTTTCATCATATTCATATTTGAACTCGAGGTTTATATAGTCTTTTGTCTTTGTGCCGCATATAAATAATTGTTTTATCAGATTTTCGAATGAATTGCTAATGGAGTTACACGCGGACTCGAAATCCAACTTTGGTTTAGTCGATCATCGTGGGCTCTTAGCCTCTTCATCATTTTATTGTTTTTTTATTCTTCATTTGATTTAAAGTCTAGTTCACCATCTTTATTTTTTTAGCATTACTCGAAACTTAAACCCCTAGCTCAACAATTAAAATTGAATTGAAATTTATTTTGGTACGTGCTTGAAACTTTGTTGGAACTTGGAACTTTGTTGGAATTTTTAAAATGAACTATTTTCAGCTCAGAACTTTGTTTAATCGAGCTGAAGACTATTTTGAGCCATGGGCTGTTTTTTTTATGGACGGGCTTGAGACTAAATGTTTGTAGTAGATTGAGGATCTGTAATTAACTAGCTATAAGCTTAGTGTTAAACGAGCTCGAAGTAGATCTTACTTTATTGTATCGTGCTCGAGGCTCAGAGCAGACATAGTTGAACATGGCCCGATTCTCGTGATTTCGATCTCGAATGTACTAGCTTTCAGACTGAAAACTTAATTCAGGGCTCAGCAATTCAAAGTTCTATCAAACTGGGACCTCTGTTCTTCTTAATGAGCTCGAGGCTCTGTTCTTTTCAATGAGCTCAAAACTCTGTCCTAAATGAAGCATGTTTATTTGTCTAGCTTGGAGCTTATGATTTCGAGTCCATATTTCAAACCATTAGGTTTTTTTTTTTCCGAGCTCGTAGCTCAAACATTTTATTTATTGTACTTGCCTGTAACTCTCTTTTTCACTTTTTTTTTCGTGTCTTAATTTTTGGAGCTCGAGGCTCAATTCAAGATTGTTTGTTGTGTTTTTTTACGGGCTCATGGCTCAGTAAATTGACGTGCTTGTAACTCAGATCTTCTTTTTCCTTCGCAGGCTTCTGAAGAGCTCGAAGCTTGAAGTTTCGTTTTTTTTTTAACAAGCTCGAAACTCCCATTTCTTAACCGCTGGAATCTCTTTTTTTTATTTTTTTTTCACGAGCTCGAGGCTCACACTCCTGAAGAGCTCGAAGCTCGGAGTTTGTTTCTTTAACGAGCTCGAAGCTCACATTCCTTAAGAGCTCGAAGCTCGGAGTTTTTTTTAACCCGAGCTCGAAGCCCTATCCCGAGCTCGGAGCTCAATATCCCGAGCTCGAAGCTCAATCCCGGGCTCGAAGCCCAATCTCCCGAGCTCGAAGCTCAATCCCGGGCTCGAAGCCCAATCCCGAGCTCGAAGCTCAATCCCGAGCTCAAGGCTCATTCCCGAGCTCGAAGCTCATTCCCGGGCTCGAAGCCCAATATCGAGCTCGAAGCTCATTCCCGGGCTCGAAGCCCAATATCGAGCTCGAAGCTCACCCCGGGCTCGAAACCCAACACTGAGCTCGAAGCTCCCCCGGGCTCGAAGCCCAATACCGAGCTCGGAGCTCACCCCGGGCTCGAAGCCCAATACCGAGCTCGAAGCTCAACCCGGGCTCGTAGCCCAATAGCGCTCTATGCTCATAATTTTATTTCTCTACGGCTGTTTCATCGTTTGTCAACACTACTGATTTGTGGTAACTTGATTTCAATTTACCAGCCCGACAGTGTTACACAAAAAGTAGTGCATTTTTTTATCGGGTTTCTTTTTGCGATGAATCACTACTTTTCGTCTCCACTTCGTCATACTGTTTCTGCCACGGAAGCCTTTCCAACACTTTCGGCCTAACACTGAATCCTTCGGCGTTGACAGGATGGGTGATCCCATCCTCGTCGCCATTTGTGGTACCCCGGCCGGGTCGGGGCCACAACGGTTACCGCAATCTCCGTTCCGGTCCTTCACAGCACCTCCTACTTCTCCGGCCTCTCCTCGATCACTGCCTGACTGTTCCCTGTCTCTCTCGCTCTTGAACTACCCGTCACTGAAAATCCCAGATGATAACCCGACCAGAATTCTACTATGATAATTACCCGGTCAGAATACTGACTGGAGCACCACAGTTTGGATTGAAAGTTTGCTTCTGTTGTTTATGTTTTTATTTAGTTTTTCTCGTTTTTTCGTCAATTTACATAGATTTTCATGAAAAATAGTTTTACAGCACAGTAAAAAACAAAACTTGCATTCTGCGGGCATTCGTTAGTCCAAAACATACGCTGGAAGGATTTGGTGGCTCATAAACTGCAGTGACTTCATGCCATGGTTCTTTGCAAACTCTGGCAGGCTGGCTGATTCCTCCCGTCAGTCGTGCTTGGTGTTCCGGCATGCCTGGTTGCACAGAGGTTGGTCATCGGTTCCGCCGGTTCCAAATTGTGCAATTTCCGATAGGACATAAACCGTGGATGTAACGGAATGGCCGTTAGAGACCGGATCAAGGATGGCCGGCTTGACTTTTAGTTCCTTTGGCTGCCGGGGATTCCGCCGTGCTGCTTACTGGACTGCTAGGGGCGATTCCTTCCGGGTGATGCCAGGAAGCCAGATGCTATCCGGTGTTGATACGCTGTGGAGAAGAATTAAATTTATTTATGTTTTTAGTTAACAGATGTTAACTCACCACTCATAGCTGTCTGCAGGTTCCTTCGTCTAGCCGGGACGGACCACGATTTGCCTTTTTGCCGCCCGCTTGGCCAGTCATTGATGTTCTGTCGTCCAGTGTTTTGCCCCAGTGAAGAAGTTTTCCCACGATCGGAACTTGATCTTATACCTTGATGTCTTCGAGGATATTTGTGCAGTGTCGTTCCGAGGACACCGGCAGGACAGTGACCGCCGTTCGCTGCTATTATTAGCAGAGTCTTTCAGAGGACAATTAACCACCTTAAGCTCTCCCATGAGCTTCGCGACGAAATTACCACGCTGATCAGGATCAGGCCACTTCAACGTCCGGAAGCGTGGTTCCAAGCGCACGACCTCCTGCAGCCGAAACGAATCTTTCCTAACCGACGAGGTTGCGGATGTCGGACAGATCGGCTTTCGTCAAATCGTTGATCATCCTCGATTTTCGTGAACGGGGGCTTGGGCGACGGCTCAGTACGGACCTTGGAACTGCTCTCACTGCCCGTGAGAAGTCAATTGCAACGGCACCACCGCCCAGCAGGAGACGCAGTTTGAGCATAAGGTTTCGTTTAACGTGCAGATCGTCCGGCAGATTACGTTCGGTTTTGTTGAGAATGTCCTTGGAGACACCATGGAGAAATGTTTTGGAGCTAGGTTATTATTTGTCATCTATCTTTTTGATCTCGAACAGACCGGTACCGGTCCCGAGGTCCTTCTCAGCGAGTTTCTCCGTTCAGTTGACGATGGATGCCGACATTCAACAGGAAGTGCTGGGCCAGATCGGAGACGCCCTTATCAGTGGAAACGACGTCCGGCTAGAGGGCAATCATATCGGCTCCGTAGCATTGCGCCGGATAGTGGCCGGTGCTGCTTTTGGCGTAACGGAAGTATTTAACAAGGCAGCTTCTACTTTTTCCTGTCAACGAAGTGGCACGCCTCCGATGGTTCCTCAGCTTCTTGACCGTCTGTTGACATCCTGCGGGGTCGTCGAAAATTCAGCACTTTACCTATTTTTCATCTCCGGGCCGACGTCCTGGTCGATCCACAGAACCCACTTTCTGGAGATGGCGCAAAATTATTTGACCTGGAAGAAGGAAAAATTAGTTCGGGTTGAGAAATGTAAAGAATAGTTGTTTACCTAAGCTCCCGTTGTACTGGTTTCGCTGGCCAGTTGCAGTTGCAAGGCCAAAAATATCCGACTCCTGCTTCGAATCCACAGCCCTGAAGTACCAGAAATACGTCTAATGGCTGGCACGTCTAATGGCTGTTGTCGTCGCTCGAAACGCTTTGATTCAACTGCGGCGTTGTACGGTCACCGTCGCCGCCCATCTTGCTGGACGACTCCGGGCACGGCTGCTGAAGCGATCGTCCTCCACGGAGTCAATGTGACGCCTCATGGTCTCCCGGGGACCATATCATCGCTGTCACCATCGCTCCTGGCAGCTTCCTGGCCGCGGCCAGCTTGCGTTCCATCTTCCTTCGCTGGTCTTCCTCGCGACGCAAGACGTTGCTTGGCCTCGTCCAGTCCAAGATCTCCGATGCCGGCGTGGCCATTCTGTTGCGAGAACGGTGGCGGTTTACTGAGGATCGATGGTGGGCCGCTGAACGACCATCTCCGGCTCCATAAAAGGTGCCGCCACCACCGAAGAGACCCGCCGGTGATTGTTGGAATCCCGGTGCTGGTCTCGCTGCTGCATGTGGTCAACCATGGGGGTTACGTTTGTTCGCGATGTCCACGCCCGCCGCCTCCTCCATACGAATTGCGTTATTTACCACCCGACTGCGTCAGCGAATAGTTTGATCCATGCCCCGTCGACACTGTTTTTTCGCATACCACGATAGTCCCGGTGGTCGGTGGCGAACCGGACTTCCACCTGCGTATCCGCTGCCACAATACATGAACGGTGGCATCAGCGCACGGAACTGCAACGGGAATTTAGCTTGCTCCTTTTGAGGTCCCGGGTCCGCTTCTCGAAGGATTCGTTTCCGGGTACCAGTAGTGTTTCAATTTCGACTGCGCTAGCAGTTTTGCTGTCTTCATGGGATGCCACCGGAGTCGGCCACATGGAACGATCGTGCAGCTTTTGGAAGCCGGTTGCGGTCTTGGCCCCAGTGGTGGGGGAGATTTTCCTCCTCCTTGTAGTAGAGCCGGCTTGTACGTTAACAGAGCGGTTGGTCAGCTTTTTAATCTTTGAATTTCGAACTAGATGTACTTCTTGCTCACCATAGTTGTCCCCAAAACTGAGCTCTAGCGCCAGCGCCGTCACTAGCCACGCTCCAGTAATGTGGCGTTTCCTGCGCGTCGAAGGTGTCGGTCATTTTTGGCGTTGTACTGACCGGCCCTTACGAGTTTGCATCACACCGGAACATTTCGCAGCCGTCGGGATCTCGATGTTGGACGACTTCCGCGCAGTGTATCGTCAACGTAGCAAGCGGGCACAAGCTGTAAAATAATAACAATAATAATTTTGTTGAACCAGGGTTGAATTTGTATTAGTCGTTACCAGGAGAGGCCGGAACACTCATTCAATCGACGATGGGATCGGGATTGATCGACCGGAGGATGGCAAGTAGGAAATCGCGGCGAAATAAATTTCAGAAAACCGTTTACAAAAATGTTGAAGAAAATTAAGAAGTGTGATCATATTATGAAAGATCCTTGGAATCCTGTTCCTGTTTGGAAACCGCCGCCACGCCTCGCCGACTCCCGATCATAACCTTCACCCTCATCGTTTTCTCCGCCATTCCGTCATCGGAGAAGTCCCGGCTGGTGCCAATGCTGCTGATTCTGGTCCGAGTATGACTGAACAAGCAATTAAGCTCGGAGTGGCTGATATTCTGGAAGGAGAGAGGAAAAGAATGCAGTTACGATTAATTGTTTAAATGAATTTGAACTTGTTCACTCAAAATAAACGAAATACAAACTTACCTAAGAACCTTTGTTGTCTTGTGTGTTGTCATGTTCCGTTTCAAAACGGAAGACACCTGCTTGGCCTCAGAAGCCGCCGTATAATTGAAATTGTCTCGATTTGACCAGCTCAAGTCACCGACTCCGACCATAGTTCGCACACGTTCTGCAGATTGTTGGCCAGCGAGTGATGATTTGAAGACCTTCTCCGTCCTCTTGACCTTGGTCAGTTTGTCGATGGCTAACGCTTTCGGCAGCTTATGCGCGCTTCCGGACACCAACTTATGTGGCTGCTGCTGGCTCGTGTTGGCCACCGCCGCTTCGCTTAGTGTCATCTTGACGAAGTCGTTCGGCCTCGCGGTGCTCTTCTTCACCATCAGCGGTTCCATTTCGACTGAGCTAATTTCTGCGGCCAGATCCGCTACCACCGTTTTGGCGACCTTGAAACGAAAACGGTGAGTTCCAGGTCTTACAGATCGATTTTCGTCTTGTCTGCGGCCAACGCTTTGTTTGTGTCGTTACCGTCATTCTTGACGGTGCCACGGAACTAATTATCGTTACGGTAGGTCGGTGAACCTCGCCGGAACCACCGTTGAACCGGTCGCCCCAAGTGAATCTGCGGATGTTCTCTGGATTGGACACAGCGGGAGATGTCGCCCTACTCAGGAACCTACTGCCATTTCTACGCTTTCTGGAGATGATGACCCGATTATTTGACCTGAAAGAGAAGAAGGTTAGTCCGGGTTGGAGGAGTTAAAGAATTAATGTTGTACCTGCACTCCTGCAGCACCGGTTCCGCTACAACCGGCTACTCCTAGGCCATCTCCCAGGTGGTCAAGCGGAAAGGCTTAATTCGGTTCGGGGACAAAATGAGTTCCGGAAGTGCAGTGTGTTTTACCTTTGAGTAGGCCACCCCGCCGTACGTATCCACGCTAAGCCCTACGGAAGAAGTGCATAACAACAAAATGCATGTTGTTAATTCTTATAAAAACTTTTAAATGATGATTTAATTAAAACAAAACTTACCAGAAAAGCAATAACGGAAAAAACGCCAAAATGTGTTCTGCAGTCGAAAAAAAAACTCGTTTGACAGTTCCACCGAAAATTCGCAACCGTGTAAGACAGAGACAGCATGACGATCGAAACGTCGACGAAAAATAAAATCATTCCGTCTCTGTCACTCTAACGCGCAGCATACCAGTTCATCGAATTGATCGAAAAACATCGTTGCCTTACAAAACATCGTGGGTTTACGGACTTTCGATCTGGGTTGTTGACGTCCTTCTTATCTCCTGCCTTGTAAACCGGTACGACTCGAGCCACTTTCAAGCAATCCGGGAACTGTCCAGTCATGATGATTTCATTGAAGACATCTGCGCAAACACCTCGTAATGCACCTTAATGAAAGTTGCAGATATGTTGTCCGGTCCCGCACATTTCTTGGTGTTCAGCTGGTTAATCAACGAGACTACTTTTTTGTGCGTAGTAGGACTGAGGAACATAGAATCGGGACGGCGCGGCAGAGTGTTGAAGCGACATATATTTCGATCACTTGGAATAGTGGCCGCAAGTTTGTGCCCAACACTGCAGAAGAACTCGTTGAACAGCTGGCAGATTTTGTTCATGTCCGTAGTCGTCACGCCTCCGTTGTCGTAAACAGACCGAGGTGCATCATTTACACCGTTCCTTCCAAGTACGTCTCCTACAATCCTCCACGCGTTCTTCTGGCTGGTGTTTGAAAGCAATCTTTGATAGTAATCTTTCTTGCACCTGTCCTTTTTGGTTTGCAGCAGCATCCGTGACACGTGACTCAGCAGGCCTGCTACTTCTTCGTCCAGCGGATTTTGTCTGCTTCTTTTAAGAAGATTTTCTTTCCAGCGCATGCTAGTCCACAGGTCAAACGTAATCCAAGGACAGTGACCCTTTGTCTTAGCCTGAACCGTTACTGTTTTAGTGCATTGCTTGTCATAATCCGCGAGCTCAAGAAGACACACGCATAACTTTCAATATAATTTTACGATCTACAATAAATGCTTAATTATGTGTCTCCACTCGCGTGTATCATTCGTTGTTTGCACATCGCAACAATTATAGTTGTTGCTGTTTTGTGATTCAGTGTTACAAATATTCGTAATCAAAGATTACGTAATCCTTAATTGTATCTTCGTTTGTTACATTTGTGTAACTCTGAATTACAAATTGAGACTTGTAATTATATATTACAAAAAACTATTATTTCATTGTAATGTTCCTTATAACAATTTCAAACACACTCGATTAACTAAAATATTTTGCTACATAATTTTGAAAGGTTTCTTTGAAAACACTCACACACCTACTAAAAAATAAATTTTGAATGTTGTTTTTTTTTTCTTTTGTCAAACTTGTTAATCTGGGTCATGCTGAATTATTTTAACGATTTTCGAAATGCGGATTTTGTTTTCACTCACATACACTCACTTAACTTATCATACTTGGAAAATTATTTTTGAATTTTGAATTTAGATTTTTTTCACTTTAAATTTTGTCGCTTGTTGAAAATCCGGATAACGCTGCTCCTTTGTCCTCTTCGTCAGCAGGTGTTGAATTCCACGTCGTACTGTGCTCCTGAACTCAGATCCGAGGTTTTCACGATGTGCACTCGATGGTTCATTTTCTTCGGTCGGTGGCTGCATCCCCGGCGATTTCCTTGGCTGCTTCACTCCTGATCTCCAGAACCGTTGGTGACGAATTTCTGCTCCTGAACTCAGATCCGAGTTTTTCGCATTAACTTGCACTTTCGTTCTCACTAAAGAGTTGGCAGCCCTGCCATCGAGAGCAGAAGCTGGAGCTGTGCGGTCCGCGGAATTTCAATTATTTGAACGTTTGTTTTATAGTAAAGGGCTTGAAAAGTAGTGAAAAGCTTGTAAAATGTGTGAATTTGCTTGTGGAAAGTGAAGATTTCTCGAGGGGGGCGTCACTCCGCGATAACACACTAAAACGCTCAAAAACGAGCTCGAAAAGCATCAACGCTACTCATCGTGCCGAGTTTTCACATATTTAACGCCACCTTAAAGCAAGTTATCGCAAGTTAACGCGCGTTAAAGCGAGTTAAAGCGACCAGCGCCTGCTCGACTTTGAACCAGGTAAATCTATCTTGCAACCTTGCCGTCGAGCAGTTTTTGGTTATGTTTGGCAACTCGGTATTTGTTTTTGTTTTTTTCAAGCAGTTTTGACAGAAAGAAAAAAAACAAAGCAAAATTTGTGATTATTTTTATCAACGGACGGAAAAGTTTCGCCGGTGTGATGCCGGCTCCACATTCCACAGAGCAAGGCGCACGTTTTGACGACCGGATTCCAGGTGTGATCGGCGGCACAAAGAAAACGAACTTTGGCGGAGAATCCTGACTCAAACTCAAGGAGGAGGAAAGTTTTCTGGTAATGTTTTTTAGCAGTGCGATTAACAGATTTTAATTGTGATTTTTATTTTTTTGTAGTCTAATAATCGAGGCGCTTGGCTGTAGATAAGCCTATACTGGGTCCATTACAGTATCTATCTCCTGCTCTTGCCCTGATTGTGACCGTCTCCCAGCCAATCGTGAAACGTTTGCCAAGCAATTGACAAGTTGCGCAAGTGCACGGGAGTGAACGCAATATTCAGGCAGCACCGATGCGGCCAAATATCACGAAAACAATGAATCGGAGGACCCCGACGGATCAACGTGGAGGAAGTGGACTTGCCGGAAGACGATTGACACATCCTGCTGGGCATTGTTATTTTTGTTCGGCTCACCGGTGAAACGTACGCCCAGTGCGACCCAACCGTGTCCGTGGATAATTTGTCGGGTGTCGGTCCGGATTCCAGGCGTCGTCTTTCATGCTCGAAAAGTAAGCCGGAGGCCGCAGTACGGAAGCAGAAAGTCGCGGTTAAGGAGGAAGCGGAACTTGGCGCCTGGTGGTGTCGGTGCACGATGGTATCTTCAATTTGGAGTACGATTTGGAGATTAAACGCCAGCTGTGTGGAATTCCACCGCAGGATTGCAAAGAGCGGATTATAAAGGACGCCGCGGCAGGTTCAGCAAATAAAAAACAATCTGGAATAAATCGAGTTGTATAAAGTAAAATTCACTTTCATTTCAATTAGTGTTTTTATTACAATTAAACAGTTTCTGGTTCAGCTCTAGGATGTTACATTTGCACATACAGAACATCCGGACCGTAGAATTGGCAGTGAAGTTGAAAGTCGGCTAAAAGCGCGGATTGTATCCGACTTGAATCGAGATGATCCGGTGACGGAAGAAGAAGAGGAAGAAGGGACGACTACTGGACGAGTTTTAGATACTTTATTGACATAACATGTAAAGCCGCTTTAAAATAAATAAAATATAATTTTGAAGACAAAAATCGAACCGCAGCTTCCGTATACTCCGTACGCAGCCATCACGTCGGGCAGCTCGATGCAGACGCTTCCTCCACAGGCCCGTGCCGAGCAACATAAACAGTTGAATACCGTTTTCTGCTAGAAGTTGATGGTGATTAGTTGCGTGGAACTCTGTTGTACAACTCAGTGCTCAATTCTTACCCAAAATGTAAGTACCAACGTCCATCATCTTATCTGCCGTGCACCGGATTGCCGCGGGTACATTTGAGACGTCAACGTTGACGTCGTGCACCGGTGTCAACCACGGGTGTAAGTCCGGAACCAATGTCAGCACCTGCGCTGCACAAAGTAGATCACGTAAGATCGGTCGTCCAGAGTGGGGTCCTTATACCCCTCGAAAAGACGTCGTTCTCAGCAGACACTAAATGTACAGCGATAGCAATTTCACGCAATTCGGCAAGACGAGCTGGCCGGCGGACGTAGACGATGCCCAGTTCTTCCGGTAGCAGGCCAGAATCTGGGCCGCCTTCATGATCAGGCTGTCCTTGATTGCCTACGGCTTGTTATCCTGCAGCTTGAACAGGCCCTGGTTGGTGAAGAACAGATTGGTCGTATCCAGGTCGCAACTGCGGAAAAAATCCACCAACTGGTTGCACGTCTTCAGGCTCAGATTAAGCACGCGCAGCTGGCGCTGGCCCGAGCAGGATGTGAACAGCAGGGCATGAACATTTCCTGTCGGAGGAGAAGGTTAGGTTCTGTGTAAGCTTTTAGAAGTTAACCTTTACCTGGACATCTCCGAAGACTACCATCTGAGGCTGTAAGTGATAAAGCTTCATGGACCTTAATTGAGGCACGCTCCTGTCCCTCATCCACGGGCAAATGACGAATATTGTTCTTGAACTCCGCGCACAGCAAATGAACCAGCCCGGACTTGACCTTATTGTACGACACGTCGCCAGTACCTTCGGCGGGGTGTTATTCCGGCAGTAGTTCTTGGTTATCACAAAGGCGTACGTTCCGGGCACTGGAACACCGTCCGCCGTCTATGAACTGAATTTACGGACACATGTAGGCCGTGAATCGAATCGGTCCCAACTCGCCAAAATTGACGATCGGATGGACCAGTTCCTTCTCGACGGCACGGACAAACGGTGAAACGATCAACTCGAATAGAACGGTACTCTGCTTTATCATGTCCGTGTTGACCGGGAAGTGGGACACCGACGAACGCATGAAACACTGTCCAGAGTATCCCTGGTTCTGGTCCTGAGTGAAAAACTTGGTGGTGACCAAAGGCGCACTAGTCCGGCCGCGTTCGTCGCAGACTCTCCACCGTACGACCGCTGATTCTTGCTTATTTCCTGAATCGAATAGGGCATGCTGTCCGGATCAAGACGATTCTGGACCGGTGGTGCCAGTGCAGGTGGATAGTACGGAACGGTGAAACCGGTTCCATTTCTGGGCTCAAATATGGTCCATCTACGATTACAGCAGCCAGTCGGAATTCTTCAACCGGTAAAGCTTTTTTCGACTATCAAAACCTGGGTGCTGAAAAGACAGAATGCGTAACGTGATTTTCGAAAGCTCCCCACTAATACAACTGCACTACAGCTGTAAACATAAACAATGTAGAAGGTTATGTTCAAGCTCAAGCGTGACATATTTTTTGCTGCTGAAGTGAATTATTATGAAACATTTTGGATCTGTTGATGTTGATGTTTTCGATGAAAAATTAAGTGCTTCGCACTTTTTTCTTTTTAGACTAAACGATGGGCGGCCAAAAGAGGCCTTTTTTGTTTTCCACGTGATGAAAAATTGTGTCAAAAGTGGGTGGAATTTCGTGAATCAGAAGAGCAACCGAATGGAAGTTCCGAGATTATGTATCTTTGATGTGTAGTGATAATATCGGAGTAAGATTATCCAATATTATTTGGAAAGTACTATTCATAGTTATTGATAATTCGTCGCTAACATTTAAAAAAGCATCATAAACATAGGTTTTGCGTGAGACATAGCGATTATAAAATTTTAGCGACGAATTATGCCAATCTCGATTTCAACCCTCTTATTAAGATGTTTTGACTTCGAATACCTCAATAGCCATCGATTTTTTTTTATTCCTAACTAAATAAATTTTAGATCGATCACAATACTTGCCACTTCTTGGTATAATTATGCGAACAGTAAATTGGTTCCGCTTTGACAGTTCTAAATTGAGGCCGCTTTGCGGACAACTATTCTGCACCCAGATCAAAACATACTGCTCGAATGATTTGACAACGAGAACTGTCATTTGCTCTTGACAGTTCTCGCTGTCAAAAAAATCGAGCAGTGTGATGCAAGAACGCAAGAAAAGGCAAGCCAAAAAGCAAGTTATCGCGGTTAACGCGCGTTAAAGCAAGTTAAAGCGGAAAGGTGAAAGTGAACGCTGCAAAGGTTTGAAAAGGAAGCTTTATCGTTCGGTTAGCGTGGAAGTGACATCCCCCTCGAGATTTCTTTTAGTTTTGTGAATTAGTCCAGTCTTTCGCAATTTTTATTTCTACGACGCCTGGTTTGACAGTTCAAGCAAATCGTCGCGGTGGTTTCGGTCTTGCAGTTGTGTTAGTGTGATGTGAGCTACAGTGAGCAAAACTTACACAGCGCATCGAAGTGTTTCGCACATGATCTAACCCTGCAGTACAGAGCACTCAAATATCAATCGCAAAACACTTGAAATTGCGGTGATTGGCCATGAAATAATTTCAATAGCCAAACACTTGAATTTTAAATGGTGTTGAAAAATAATAGTACGTACAAGCGATATACAGGTTCTCGTTTGCTAGTCGTGCACGCTACCACTACGCCGGCCGGCCAGTTGAAAACGATAGAGTTTTTTGTGCTACTCGTTCTAGCCTCGCTTCAACCCATCGATAAAAGTCGCGCTAAAATCAATCAGTGAATCACATTAAATTCAAGTGGAAAATCACGTTGACTTTGAATAGTGCTTGTTTTGTGTAGGTCTTAAGATCAATTTCAAGTGTTTTCCTCATCACTTTGAATAGAGCTTTATGACGTTTCGCGTACACACACTGGCGCACCATTTGATTTTGCTGACCGGACAAAATTTAACCTCAATCTTTTTCGTGTACGTACACGCAATACATGCGCACGTAGATACCTCTATAGTTCAAGACTAAGGCTACCAACTGTACGGATTTTTTCCTTACCATACGGATTTTCGAACCTCTTCGCGGATTTTTAACAGGCCGGAATTTTTGTAGGGAATTTTACGCATAATTCGGATTTGTACGGAATTTTAACAACTTTTTAATCATTGAATTGCTTTTTTGATTTGGTCGAAGGTTTTGTTGTTTGAAATTTTTGGTTTCTGTGAGTTTGATTTAAAAAGAGAGAGTTTTCCGGGGTTTTCTTCAATTCAAACTTGATTATCAATAAAAAATAATAAAATAAAAACTCTAGAATTGTTCTTTTAGAAATTCCTTACTAAATATATTCCATTTCTAAAAGCTTTCTAAAACTTGTGAAAACATTTGAACATTTAACAAATCTAGAGTTTTTTTAAAGGTCCTATAAACTGTTGTGTTTCACATGCTATAGGACCTTTTCAATAAAAAAAACTCTGGAAAAGTGTTCGTGAAAACACTAAGAGCGATATTATTCGTAAAAACAATCTTGACATTTCGTAAACTTTTAAACGTTTAACAAAACAAAATTGAAGACATAATTATTTGATTCAAATCATGGTTTATTTTATGAATACTTTTAAACGTGCAAGTTATAAGCACTCTGATAGCATTTTGTGAAATTTGTTAGCTGTAAAAACGACACAGTTTTATATTTTTAATTCTAAGATTTATTAAATTTAATTTATCTAAATAATTCAATGACAGTTTTTGTTATACCATGGTGGCATATCGGCAAAGTGTACGGATTTTTGCTCAGCAAGAGTTGGTAGCCTTATTCAAGACAGTGGGACAAATTCATGAGCAAAACACTTGAAAAGCTTGAGCCACCCGAATGACAATAACGTGTCCAAAAATACCAAAAAGTTAATCGCTCGAACACTTGCATTTGATCGTGATTTGGATTGATGTTGAAACACAAACCAATTAGATCTATGATGTGGCTTTATTCAATAATTCATGTGTTTGGGCACTTGAATAAAAAGTGTGGCGTATTTTCAGTGTAGCTCGCTTTAAGGGTGGTATTCATCCTGTTGTTTTTTTCTACGCCTAAAATAACAAAAAATCTTGACAAAAATCAAATAGTGCGAAAGAAAATAAAAGTAGTGTGCGAAGGAATGTTATTGGAAGTGATTAAACATAAAGCAGCGCTCAAGCAGTTTTATCTATTACTGGAGGAGGTGTTGCTAAACTACACTAAGGTCTACGATCGGGTGAGGTCGGAAATGGTGGATATTGCGCTGAAACCACAGTATCTCATCTGCAGCTGACCAAGAATTGCAATTGGGACACCGTCCGGGTGCTTGAAAGCTGCCTATAAATTTGACAACCAGGCGATCCAGAAACTTGGTGAGATCTATCCGAACTGAAATTTTAAAATGTTTGCCTTCTTCTCAACAATAATTAAATACGCGCTGATCCCTGTTTGCCTGATGGGATTGCTAGTTTAAAGATAGATCGAGAACTCGTCTGGTTTTTGCTCTATGTTTAGGCGGGGCCGGACAATGCCCAACGACCTCGGAATTGGACCGCAAGGAGCTCTGTCATTCTGAAATGAAACGTTGGAAGCAGCGCGAGGGCTATCACCACTTAATACCCGGGACTGAGATAAGCTGTATCAGCATAACCCAAGTCTGATACAAACTATACTTTCCCATAATTTCGCTGCCGGCCAGCGGGTATTGGATTGGACCACACAGCAAAAAACCCGATGGTAAAATCTCATGCAAAAGCATGCACATCACCTTCGTCAAAATAAACACTTAATATTACACACGGCATGTAATTTTTTTGCAAACAAAAAAAAAGTTGCAACCGACGGGATTCAAACCCAGCACCAACAGTAAGGACTGGCGCTTAAGCCCACTCGGCCATCAGACCGATGAAAAGCTGTAAGGATAAACGCATATATGAGCTTGTCATTTCGGTCAAGTAGGTTTCCCATACTGATGGGCTACATATTTCAGGGTGTAAAATCACATAAAATTGCAAAAAATAATGCAATATTTACTTTACACCCAGGCCTTTTACACGCAGCTGGATTACTATTTTTTTAGCTGTGCACACACACACACACAACTTGCACTTTCGTCCCCCTACGGAGATTTTCGCGAACGGCCACTTGAATCACTGAGCAGAGCCACCTTCCGGCGAAGACTCGACTGCGCCAGTTATGGACCTTCCATGATTGAAGGGGGGATTTGACGAAATTAATTACGCCGACGCGTTTAGTTTGACTATCAAAAACGTTCTGATTTTATTGTAATCGAAAAGTCCCCCAGAACCTCACACGCGAGGTAATGTGGTTTTACTTATCGAGCATTAATCAAGCTACACTGAACCCCCGGTGGTTGATCACTTTTTTGTTTGACACTTTTTTAGTTTGTACCCCGTTGGTTGGTCAAAGTCAAACTAAAAAGTGTTCACTCCCTTGTGGACCACCGATCAGTGAGGTACTCCTGGATATTAGCTCCTGAAAAGTGCTTTAAAAGTGCAAAAAATGCCTCACGGCAAGAAAAAGAGGCGGTCCTCACCAGCAGGATCGGCAGATTTGAAGAAGCTAAAAAATGCCGAAGCGCTACCTGCAAAATAAGGCAGTTTGAGCAAGGACGCTCAAAATTCGTCTGGAAACCAGTTCGCTACCCTCCCTGTGGACGTGAGCGAGAAGGAAGAATTTGAACGACGGGAAAAGTTGCCACCCATTTTTGTGAAAACATCGTCATCGGATTCGGTGCGAAAGTGGCTGACCGGGTTTATCAAATCTGGTGCTTTACGAGCTTCCATTCGCTTGTGTGCTGATGGACTCAAAATTCTGCTACCTACCAGAAAGGATTACAACTACGTTCGGGATTTCCTAAACAACACAAAGATTGAATACTACAGCCATGACGATCCAGGTAAACGCCCCATGAAACAGGTCCTCCGTGGCCTGTACGACATGGATGTGAGTGTGCTGAAAGAAGAGCTCAAAACTCTTAAGTTGAACGTGATCGAAGTCTTCAAGATGACGAGACACAACAAGGACATCAAGTATCGTGATCAACTGTACCTGGTTCATCTCGAGAAAGGATCGACAACGCCTTCTGAGCTGAAAGCAGAGCGGGCAATTTTCAACATCATCGTCACTTGGGAACGTTATCGTCCAGTGCACCGTGACGTGACACAGTGTTCGAACTGCTTGCAGTTTGGACATGGTGGAAGGAACTGTTTCATCAAGAGTCGTTGTGCAACCTGCGGAGGTGAGCACAAAACTCAAGCATGCGAAACAATCAACGAGAACATCGAAGCTAAATGCTTCAATTGCGGCGGCGACCATTCGACCAAGAATCGGAGCTGCCCAAAACGTGCTGAGTTTGTAAAAATTCGGCAGCAAGCGACGACGAGGCACCAACCAAATCGTCGCAAAACACCACCAGCATACACGGACGTGGATTTTCCTGCTTTGGCGTCGCCAGGAGCAGGATCTGTACGAGTGGTTCCAAATCTGCAACCATTGCCGTTGAATCAGCGGCAAAGAGTTGCAGAGAATACAACACCTCCAGGCTTCAGTCAGCAACCGAGGGAAAACCAACCAGCATCAACGGGTGAAGGCAGTAGTGACCTGTTTTCACCACAAGAACTTCTGAACATTTTCATCGAGATGACAACAACACTGTGTGGTTGCAAAACTCGCCAGGAACAAGTAAGAACGCTTGGAGCATTCATCTTAAAATACAGTTCGTAGTTTACTCGTTCTAATGATTTTGAATATTCAATGAATTTTTTTTTAGTTATAAGTTAGGATTAGTTGTTAAAGTGATTTTTTTTTCTTTTTTATCCAAATGTATTCGATTCAATGCAATAATGTAAAACAATTTTAAGTAAATAAAATAAATGTGATCAGTTAATAATAAAACGAAAAATACAACAAAGATGAAGAGCATTAGGCCATACCACTTAGCATGTAAAAGAAATGTAATTATTATAAGAAAGTTCAATAAAGACATATTTAATTTAAAAAAAAACTAAAAAGTGACGAACTGTCACTTTTTACACGGCGCTCACGAACACTATCAAAACAAACGTTTGGTAGTGTGTGTGAACTCCGTGTAAAAAGGGTGTCAAACAAAAAAGTGACCCCGTTCGTTTGACAACAGTTGGTGTCAAACCATCAGGGTTTGAGTGTACTTGCTTTAATCGCGGCGAGGTAAACGAAGTTAAGCTTTGTTCGCAGTTTCTGTAACTTATATATTAGCTCCTTAACCATAAAGAAGTCGCAAAACTCAACTTCATGATGATTAATAATAAGAAAATCATATTCTTTTAAGGCTGGTTTGCACATTGGAGAAATGATTTTGGCAGTAAATAAAGATTCATTAATAGGATGCAGCTATGAGACCGCAGCTTCTTTGTTGAAAAAATCTGATGGAGTTGTAGTTCTAAAAATTTGCAATCCAAACAAAACTAAGGAAACCAGCACAAATTCTATCACTAGTACAAGCATAACAGTAAAAGGTTCATCAGATGCAAAAGCATGTTCTGCATCGCCAGATAAAGCCACACAATCAAGTAGGCCCGTGACTCCTATGCCCAAAAAGTCTCCTGCAAAAGAAGTAGTAGATCCTTCAAAGGCATTGATAGTACCAAACGAAAATACTACTATTGAAATTGACACAAACAATAAACCATTGGGGGTGGTTGCCGTCGGAAGTGAACTAAACATACATGTAAGTAATCTTCTTATTGTATAAACAGTCAATTTATGTTCGGCTCATCGAAAGTTTTGACACAACGACAGAAATTCAATTTGGTGGAATAGCCGTTTGCCATGGATGGTGGTTAACGAATGACAAGTTGAATTTTTCATAAAGCAATTTTTCTAGCATCCCGCATAGGAAATACTGTTTGAAAATCATTTGTTAAATATTCAATCAACATTTTACGAAATTGTATAGCCACTCTTTGGTAAATCATTTTTTTAATTCCTCACCGTCTCCCAAATACCCAAGTAACCAAACAGCACTAAAACAGGAAATTATTCAGCACTATAAGCGCATTTAGTGCAACGCATAACAGTTTTCAAAATTGCACCAAAAGCGCTTTTACAACCGATTTGCAGCTGTTTTTGGACTTTATATTTCTGTTTTACAGCTGGGCCCCTACTGTTGGCGATCCAACCCTGCACAATTGTCATTAATGTCAAAAAAATGAGAGGAGCAAAAATATTTTCTCTCTCTTCCTTTCTCCTCCACCTGTCTGTTCTATTTTGGTTTGTTTGTTACAACTTTAACGACGCTCAGCTGACCGTAGGGGAATCATTTTATTTGATTGATTTTGCTTTGTTGGGGATTTGATGCCAGATGATGGAAGTGTTCGTCGATGTTTACTGGTGGTTCCTGTGCCCGTATCGTCACGCCTGTTTGGAAAATGTTTTGTTGACGAGATTGAACAGCTTCAGATACTGTTCCATTTTCTGAAAACCTCTTTCAAATTGTCTCCTTAGAAAGCCTGGAGTCATTTAATCTTTTAATTTCGGAGAAAAACGTGCGTAACTCTTAGTTTGACTTAAGTACTTTTACTGATCTTATTTAATCATTTGTTCATCGAAATTACTTATACCTGAAGCCGGAGCACCATCAAGTCTGCATTCCAACGTTCAATTCCGGTCAAGTCTGCAGCAGCTGCAGCCTTGAAATTGAAAATTCACCTGCCAATTGCTGATGGTCCGGAACGGCCGCTTTTTTCCACGTTGGAGGGCAAATACATTGTTTGATGCATCCTGAAATATATTTGTTTATTAATAGATGATTCTTAAGTAATAATCTTGTGCTATACTCACGAAAGTTAGAAGAAATACAGGCTCCAGCAGTAATTTACCCGAATCCAAATTTTCATCACCATGATTATTTGTTTTTCTTTCTCAGTCGCACTCTTTCACTCTCGGTCAACACGACAGACGTGTTGCCAGTTTTTTGACAATTTACAACAGTGTTGCTAGTGGCAGCTGGTAATCAGCTCTAAAACGGCTGTTATCGATGCAGTTATTTTAGAGCTGATTTGCTTTAATCTTTGCCGTTTTACAGCTGATTAGCTGGTGAATGCTATTTTGCATCTGATTTATGATTTCTAGTAATGCTGGATGGTTACTTGGGTAGTGAACCCATTTATATCTTGTTAGCAATATTCACTATTTGATTTTTTTTCTTTCAGCGACACTTTGTCAAATGCTTTTTAAAGTTCATTTTTGCGTATATATTTTAGGGATTTCCCCATTTCTGAAATGGTATTTTAATGGTTTTAAATAGTTATTTGAGTAATTTTTCATGGCACATTACATTTTGTGAAATCCCGAGCAGGGGTAAATAACACGGGAATACCAAATTTTGGTACTACTTGGACAAATAACAGGGACCAAAATGTGCCCTTGGTTGCCCAGTAATAGATGGTAAAATACCATGAAATCATACCAAAATCTTGTATGTGGAAGGGCACAACAATACCAAACCATGTTATTCCAAGGGTAAAATAATACCACAAAATAAAACCATTTCAATACCAAGTTGAGGTCTTCTGGATTTTTGAACATTGCTTGAATACCAAAACTTGGTATTGCCATGGTTTATTTTTAGGTATTTCTGCGCCCTTGGAAAATCAGATTTTGGGTTTCCTGTGGTCTTCCACATACACACGCAGAAAAATAAGGCATATTTGAATTAGGAAAACGTTTTGTTGATTTGAAAATCAAGATTTTTGTTGAATCAACGCTAAACGTCAAAGCAACTTTTTCAAAACAACATAAGATTTTTGTGGAATTGAGAAAATCAAGGTTTGTTTCCACGCAAAATCGTTGTTGGTTATATTCAACAAAAATTTTGTTGAATCAAACCTTGTACAGGCTGATTCTACAAAATATTTTTCTTCGTGCATGATTTTGGTATGATTTCATGGTATTTTACCATCTATTACTGGGCAACCAAGAGCACTTTTGGTCACTGGTATTTGCATAAGTAATACCAAAATATTTTCAATACTATTTATAGTGCAGCAGTTGCAGTTAGTGAAAAAAAACGGAAATGATCCATATACAACAGCCAAATCTACTTACCTGATGATTCCATGTTGTTCTTAGTGATATTTTTCACCACATCAAATGCATTTGTCATTGATGAACGGCCTGTGCTTGAAGTTCTTGAAGCTTCTGAAAAATAACGAGATTGAAAAATAAGTGTTATTAAAATGAAACTGGATTGTAATTCACCGAAATCTAACAATTTTCAAAGTATTTGGTCATCCCGACTTAGAGAAATTTCAACGATTTAAAAAAAATAACACTTCATTACCAAAATAATACCAAAATGTGCCATCCTGACTTTTCCAAAATTTCAAGTCATTTCTTTAGGGCAGGGGTGCCCAACCTTTTGGCCCTGCGGGCCATGTTTGATTTACCGGAAGAGGTGGCGGGCCGTGGAGAAAATATTTAAAAAATCATGTAAACTGCTAAAAAGCTGAAAGAAATGTAAACCCGCATAAACGAGAACCTTAAAAAAACTATGTGTTAAATGTTGAATGGTTTTCTCACCATTTCAGAGATCGTAACCACTATTTGAAAAATGGTAGGAAAACCTTAAAAATACCATATCGGAAATGGTACCCTACCATTTTTCATAAAGTTCGACCATCTGAGATGAGGGTGGTTAGCAACGCACTATGGTACATTGGGTGGCCAAGTTTCAAAAAAGTGACCTTCTCCAAATATTTTTTGGTATTTTTTTCTCGAAAGTAAACATTCTAACTAAGAAAAATCCAAATTTTCAAAGCTCTAAGTTTGTTCATTACGGAGGTACGCAAGCTGAAAGTCAAAAAATGGAGTAAAAAACTAGAGTTTTTCGAAAAAAAGGCTGATTGTTTAATTTTAACATAGCTCAGCCATTTTAAATGTTTTATTAGGACAAATATACATCGTTGGAAAGGTAATGAGATAAGCTTTGAAACTATTAATAGATAAAATGTTGTTTCCAAACCAAAAACAGAAGTTTTCATCGAATAACTGGAGCATTTTTTTGACAAATCATATTTTTTTGTGTTTGTTAATCGAGTACTTTTTTTGCTAACCGATGCTAAACATGAAACTAAGATCACTTGAAAGATTGGATTATAATCTAACACTGCTGAAATTTCCAGCCTGCGATTTTTTGCGTTTTCGGAGATATGCCATTTTGAACATTTACGTTTTATCAAAATTTGCTGCAATCTACATATGCCCCCTTTTTTCACTTGTTTTGCTACCTACTTCGTGGGCATCGTCGCTTCAAAAATCAATACCTGGTTTCAAGAAGTTCGAAATGACTTTATTGGAATTTTCTGTTGCCTACATTTAAAATTGAGTACCTTAGTCAAAATAAGGTATTCGTACCGAAGTTTCTCAAGCGAAACTGGAGAATCTCAGTTTGATACCGGAAAAAGTATTCAGCAAAATGTTGACTTAGCATGATGAATTTCTGCGATCAATCCATGAAACTGATCCACATTTAAGTTCTATGTTGGTTAGTACAAAACATCATAAAAAGTACCTTTAACATATCCTGAAGCTGTCACAAACTCTATAATCAAATGAATTTTAAGAATATGGTTTGTATTTTATCGTTTTACTTCATAATTAATATTTTGAATAAAATTATTTTTTCTGTTATTTGATTTAACAATTAAAATTTTCACAATTTATGCCCGTAACCCCGGGTCTCAAGTTATATGGCATGGACTCACAAAAAGAAACACACAGCAGTAAATAATAAATATTTGACTTAAAATGAATTTATTACGCTTAACAAAATTTTGTTGGAGGGGAGGAGGAGAGGGGGGGGGGGAAGAAAGAGGAGGGAGGGGTTGTGTTCTTGAAGTGGGGATGTATTAGCTTATCCATAATTTAATAATATAAACTTGCAATACAATATATACGCAATTCTGTTGCACATGCAAATGTATGAAAAGACTATTTATTATAAACAATCAACTATTGAAAAACATGAAAAGTCATAAAAATCGACGTATATCATTTCAATACCATACAATTACCCAAATTTGTATGAAAAAACATTTAAAAAGCAAAAAAATAATTTGGCCGCCTGTTTGTATGGAGATGGCCCATAGTGCAACGGTAACCTTAAAAATCTCCGAACAACGTTTCGTCAGATTACCATTTGTGTAATGGTAAAAATAAAGTTAATTTTCGCGTGGAAGCGACCTTTTTCCTCCGGTTTTTACTGTTTCAGAAATGGTTTTTAATTGGTATTTTAAGGTTTTTCTTACAATTTTTAATGTTTCGTAAATGGTTATTTAGGGTTTTTCTTGCTATTTTTACCGAGCGCTACTGTTTTAGAAATAGTTTTCACATGGTTATTTAAGGTTAATTCTATAATTTTCTCCCAGTTCCACTATTTGAGAAATAGTTTTGAAATGGTTTTTAATAGTTTTTCTAGCATTTTTACCTACCTATTTTTTACAGAATTGTTCACAACAATAATATTAAAACTTTTTCTGCTTTAATTCTAGTTGATTGCCGATTCTGTTCGGTTGATCATACTGCCAAAGTCGTCTAAACCTGAAAAAAAAAGAAAAAAAAATCACAAAGTATCGAGTAGAATGTAACATTCAAATACGTGTACTTATCTGATGATTCAAATGATTTCCTTGATTAATGCCAATCGTGCGTTCGCTTCGATTTTGTTTTGTCGGTCGGCCGCCGCCGAATCCTCCAGCACCAGCTGTTCCGTTGTTTCAAGTTCTCCACGGCGCTGAAATGATCAACAAGAAAAATGTAAACAAAGTATCTGGTAAATCAAATAATTTGTTTGAAAATTATACCTGCGCACAAAACGTAGACAACAACCAGCCGCACAAACGTTTCACTTCAGACTGTTTCTGCCTGAGCCTGTCTGCAACGAGTGCAGGTAACGAGCATAGCGAGAGAAGAGAAACGAGAGAGCGCGCAAAGCAGAGTAATAATATTCTGCCTGGTGCGCTCTTTCGTTTCTCTTCACTCGCTACGCTCGTTACCTGCTCTCGCAAATATGCCGTAAATCCAAAATTATCAACTGTTGAAAAATGATTCGCTCATACAATTGAAATAAAGTAACAATTATCACAAGCATGATATGCTTAAAATTGAATCGTCAACGAAACTCAAAGGAATTGTAGTGCATCAAAAGGAACCGACATTTTCGAGCCTTTTTGTTCTTGAGCTCCTCAGTTTGTTTTCTCTTTTTGTTGGTTTAGATTCTGTCAATTAAAATTGGTAAACTTCGGATTGGCTTCCTTTGGCAGCTCATATGTGGGTAAAATCCAGGGCCAAGTAAGCCAAATGATGTCCACATAACTTGGTACTACTGGTGCAGCTGCACGACGAACACTTCACCGTAAAGTGTATGCCTTTGCCATATGGTTCACAAACTCTCCGCCAAAGTTGTAATTCTTCGCTTTTATCAGCCCCACCATCGTTGAATAGATCGTACACTTTTCCGGCAACTTAGTCAGACAAAATCTTGTTCCGAAAGTTGCCCAAATCCGACTCCAGCACAAACCCAACCCTTTATGAAGCTACAGACAAAAAAGTTTGATTCTTTTATTTGAAAACAAAACTTAGTCAAATTTGGTAAACGCTTTTTGCAAATTCTAACTATTTTCAAATGGGTATTTAATGTTTCTATATGGTAATCGTGAATCAATATGAACCATTTGAACTTAAAAATCACCTTATGATTTAGGGTAACCATTTGAGTAAACATCCTCAAATAGTTTTTAAAGTCACCAAGAAAATTGTTGACCATTACAAACATTAAAATAACTCTATTGCTTATGGTGACCATTTGACAAATAGTTATCAAGGTCCGCCAAATAACATTATTACAAATGGTGACCATAACTAATAAGGTTGTTTTAAGGTCCTCACTAGAATTCATATAGTTTTCGTTTATCCGGGAAGGCATCATCTGTTACATTTTTAAATTTTTTCAATTGTTATTTTCAACATATACATTAACAAAGAACACCTAAGAACGTGGATGGTCAAAATCATTTAAAAAATCTATTCTTATTTTTTGCACTCGATTCATAAAATTCTGTTCAATATTTTTAAATGATAAAAACATTTTTTTTGTTTAATTTTTTATTTTTATACTTTGGTTAATGAAAAATTTCAGTTCTATATTACTCAAAACATTGAAATTAAACAAATCTGATGACGCAACAAACATGTTTTAAGTACATTCAGAAGAATATTATAAAAATGTTTTTTTTTAAAGATTAAAAGAAATCCAAAATCTTCAAAAATCATGTTTCAATTTAGATTATTTCATTTTATAATGTCACTTAAATGTGATTGATAATAAGAGATTTTTTGAAGTTTACGTTTACGTTACACTGAATACTAATACAAATTGATATTAATTTATCCAAAAATTAAGGACGAAATAGTACGTATTTCTGAAATATTCAATGAAAAAATCTACTTCAATAGATAAATTATTCATAGAATGTTAGAAGTTTAATTTGTTCATTATGATTTAAAATGAAATTATAAATGTTTTGAAATAGTAATAAACAGACTTTAAACTTATGAGTTACAAATATACACAAATTCTTGTACATTAAATATATTAGCTTTGAATTTGCAATGTATTGATTTTTAGACAATTCTTAATAAAAATAATTGGAAAAAATTAAGATACTTTTAAAATATTTTTGAAATCATGAAAATTTTATTCTAAGTAAAATCAACAATATTGTACCAATTTTATGCATTAAATAAAAATAATAATTTTTATCAAGGGTCCAGTTATTGAACCATTTTCAGTGTTCGTCGCGGGCCGGACAAAATGGCTTAACGGGCCGAATCCGGCCCGCGAGCCGGAGGTTGGGCACGCCTGCTTTAGGGGGTACAGTCAAACCTCTTTTTACGCGACCTCCGTTTGCGCGAAATTTTTTTTACGCGGTTTTTTTTACGCGAATAATTCAAAATAACGCGAACTCAATTTACGCGAAAAATTCAAAATAACGCGGTCCGATTCTAAACTGTCGGAAGTCTTAACCATTATGGTCATATCTTCCTGTTCAACGGGGACCACAATCAGGGTTTTTACCATCAGTAGCTTCGGTGACCTACGGATACTCTGCATCATATTGGGATGTTCTGGACAACTAAGAACATCCGGAAGTCACGAATAGAATATCTATCTGTTCAACGGGTATTTGTACCGGTGTATTCACCATCGATATAGCTTCAGGTAGCTTCAGTGGACCACGATGGACATCCTGTGACATGTTGGATTGTTTTGGGTCATCCAAGAACTCCCGGAAGTTATGGCATGGATATCTACCTGATCAACGGGGGTCTATATGACTATATTATTCATCGGTATAGCTTCAGGTAGCTTCAGTGGACCACGATGGACATCCTGTGGCATGTTGGATTGTTTTGGGTCACCCAAGAACTCCCGGAAGTCATGGCCAGGATATCTACCGGATCAACGGGGGTCTATATGGGTGAATTAACCATCGGTATAGCTTCAGGTAGCTTCAGTGGACCACGATGGACATCCTGTGACATGTTGGATTGTTTTGGGTCATCCAAGAACTCCCGGAAGTTATGGCATGGATATCTACCTGATCAACGGGGGTCTATATGACTATATTATCCATCGGTATAGCTTCAGGTAGCTTCAGTGGACCACGATGGACATCCTGTGGCATGTTGGATTGTTTTGGGTCATCCAAGAACTTTCGGAAGTCATGGCTAGGATATCTACCTGATCAACGGGGGTCTATATGGGTGAATTAACCATCGGTATAGCTTCAGATAGCTTCAGTGGACCACGATGGACATCCTGTGGCATGTTGGATTGTTTTGGGTCATCCAAGAACTTTCGGAAGTCATGGCCAGGATATCTACCTGATCAACGGGGGTCTATATGACTATATTATCCATCGGTATAGCTTCAGGTAGCTTCAGTGGACCACGATGGACATCCTGTGACATGTTGGATTGTTTTGGGTCATCCAAGAACTCCCGGAAGTTATGGCATGGATATCTACCTGATCAACGGGGGTCTATATGACTATATTATTCATCGGTATAGCTTCAGGTAGCTTCAGTGGACCACGATGGACATCCTGTGGCATGTTGGATTGTTTTGGGTCACCCAAGAACTCCCGGAAGTCCTGGCCAGGATATCTACCGGATCAACGGGGGTCTATATGGGTGAATTAACCATCGGTATAGCTTCAGATAGCTTCAGTGGACCACGATGGACATCCTGTGGCATGTTGGATTGTTTTGGGTCATCCAAGAACTCCCGGAAGTCATGGCCAGGATATCTACCTGATCAACGGGGGTCTATATGACTATATTATTCATCGGTATAGCTTCAGGTAGCTTCAGTGGACCACGATGGACACTCTGCGGCATGTTGGATTGTTTTGGGTCATCCAGGAACTCCCGGAAGTCATGGCCAGGATATCTACCGGATCAACGGGGGTCTATATGGGTGAATTAACCATCGGTATAGCTTCAGATAGCTTCAGTGGACCACGATGGACATCCTGTGGCATGTTGGATTGTTTTGGGTCATCCAAGAACTCCCGGAAGTCATGGCCAGGATATCTACCTGATCAACGGGGGTCTATATGACTATATTATTCATCGGTATAGCTTCAGGTAGCTTTAGTGGTCTACAATGGACACTCTGCGGCATGTTGGATTGTTTTGAGACATCCAGGAACTCGTTCTCAAATGCGAATGCTAATTCTAATTAGCATTTAGCATTAGCATTTGGAGGACGCCCCACCACCGGAAGGCTCCACAACGCTTATCCCACTGTTTGGTCTGGTTGTGTTAGACCCTCATCCGGAACAATAATCCAACACGGGAGATACCATGTCTTCATCTTTTGATGAGTGTGTAATACAGCCCAGGGCATAAGGGGGTCCACGCCGGGTCCAAGCTATCCTCGGGGAAATGAAGGAATGTTAGTAAACACCTATCTAAAGTGCGCAGGGACCCCTACGTCACCTTAGTGGTATAGATGTTTGTAGGGTGGTTTTGGACTCAATGTTAGTAGGAGAGGTAGAACCCTAGGATATACCCCGAAAGGTATTGCGGGCAAGTCAAGTATGTTTAGCTTTTTGGTTATTAAACTTATACAGATGATTGTACAGTATAAAAGATGCATGATTTATATATTCGATTTAAAGTCACGGCAGATACAACGCGACGAAGCCGTGCATGATTAAATTGTCTGTAGTATTACTAAACCAACCATTTCCTCCGGTAAAAACAATGCTGATTAAACACAGTTTTAACATGTTTGCTGTTAAACTCAAGCTATCTACTGTAAGAGTAAAGCGAAGTTTATATATTTTTCTATAAATTATTATGTGTTTAAGCGAAATTCGAGGTTAAAGATGATTTAGCGCATAATTAGAATCTTGAATTTAAACTCTTACAGCAATGCGGAGTGAACATCAAAGATTTATTTATTCATTTGTTTTATTTAAATGTGAGAGTTAGAACTTATATTAAAACGACCGATTCAAAAAGCATTTAACTAGTTAGCATTTAATTATTTTTTGTGTAATGGGATTAATCAGCATATTTAATTTTTTTAATAAATACACTATAAAAGGATATCTACATGCGAAAAATAGTATGCAAAAATATCAATCCTGCAGAGCAACCACGTGGCCTGCTCCCTGGAATCGAATCAAGAAACAAAATGCGCGCTTAATGTTTAATAACTACCCAAGCGAGTAAAAAAAAATTAAGAGCGCAATTTTTAACGAAATGTGAAGGCGTCATGGCGATTTGCAGCCGACTCTAGATATCTGTAAACTTGCAGACAAATTCTAATTCTGGCGACCACACGAATCAACTGTGGCAGGTGACACAGAATTCAAGCTGTCGTCCTGCCCTCTTACACACAAATAAGGCGTTGCTTTCCTTGGCCACTCAATACATACACAAACACAGCCAAACACACTCATACACTGCTTGTCAGACTCTAGAAACATAAAAAGGATAGATCTCACCCGAGTTCTGCAGGTCATCCGGTCATTTGGGGCTTTGTGATTTTATACTTCTCCTCTCTTCTCTTCTCTGAGTAAAAAACATTGGAAGAGCCAGCATGCCAGTACTGCAGCGAACCAGCTAATCGGCCAAACAAAACAAACTATTGGTTTTTTCTTCCGTCAATTTTCTTGTTATCATGTGGATCATTTTTTGGTCAGTTTCTTCGAACCACTTTCCCCACATTCAATTCAGAATATCAATGAGATCAGTACCTCGTTCAAATCAACCCAATTTTTCCTCTTCATTTCTCGCATTTAACCGAAGCAAATTATTTTCACGGCCGACAATTTTTCTTGTGAGATAAACACTACCGGATTTATTCCTCGCGCGTAATTAGAATTCAGCCAAATTTAAAAGAAATAAAAACACTAGCACCAACTTTTCACCAAATGAACCGGACCCTTTCGAGTAAACAACAAATTTCTGCGAATGGCACTTTTCTCATTTTGCTTCCTTTTGACGTTTTTCTCCTTTTCACGTTTGACACATCCCTCTCTTCGTCTTGTTGACAACCGCTCTCTCGTGACTGAAAACTCCCCAGCTGGGCTGTACTAAATATCGGTTGGTAACACTTTTCGAAGATCGACACGGCTAGCATCTCTATTCGACGGCTCCGTGCCAAATTTGCACAGCACCTCAGCAGCCGGAGGGCGCAGCCCGACTTTCAAGGCAAACCACTCACAAGCCAGAATCAAGAGGAAATCACTTTTCCGGCCAACTTTCACCAAAAATTCACTCTTTCCACCACCTCCCGGCCACAATCAACGATTCCGCGAACACCACCACCAAAAAAGCAAGCACAAACTCAAAAAAACAACGAAAATCCACGAAACCCGCGGACGACCGAAAAAACGTGACCAGTCGCGATGGCAGTGCTGCCAGTTCTCCCCTATGCGAATGCTAATTCTAATGGGACATTTATGCGTTGATCAGGTAAATATCCAGGCCAGGACTTCCGGGAGTTCCTGGATGACCCAAAACAATCCAACATGCCACAGGATGTCCATCGTGGTCCACTGAAGCTACCTGAAGCTATACCGATGAATAATATAGTCATATAGACCCCCGTTGATCAGGTAGATATCCAGGTCATAACTTCCGGGAGTTCTTGGATGACCCAAAACAATCTAACATGCCACAGGATGTCCATCGTGGTCCACTGAAGCTACCTGAAGCTATACCGATGAATAATATAGTCATATAGACCCCCGTTGATCAGGTAGATATCCATGCCATAACTTCCGAGAGTTCTTGGATGACCCAAAACTATACAACATGCCACAGAATGTCCATCGTGGTCCACTGAAGCTACCTGAAGCTATACCGATGGTTAATTCACCCATATAGACCCCCGTTGATCAGGTAGATATCCTGGCCATAACTTCCGGGAGTTCTCGGATGACCAAAAGCAATCCAACATGCCACATAATGTCCATCGTGGTCCACTGAAGCTACCTGAAGCTACACCGATGGATAATATAGTCATATAGACCCCCGTTGATCAGGTAGATATCCTGGCCATGACTTCCGGGAGTTCTTGGATGACCCAAAACAATCCAACATGCCACAGGATGTTCATCGTGGTCCACTGAAGCTATCTGAAGCTATACCGATGGTTAATTCACCCATATAGACCCCCGTTGATCCGGTAGATATCCTGGCCATGACTTCCGGGAGTTCTTGGGTGACCCAAAACAATCCAGCATGCCACAGGATGTCCATCGTGGTCCACTGAAGCTACCTGAAGCTATACCGATGGATAATATAGTCATATAGACCCCCGTTGATCAGGTAGATATCCTGGCCATAACTTCCGGTAGTTCTCGGATGACCCAAAGCAATCCAACATGCCACAGAATGTCCATCGTGGTCCACTGAAGCTACCTGAAGCTATACCGATGGATAATATAGTCATATAGACCCCCGTTGATCAGGTAGATATCCTGGCCATGACTTCCGGGAGTTCTTGGGTGACCCAAAACAATCCAACATGCCACAGGATGTCCATCGTGGTCCACTGAAGCTACCTGAAGCTATACCGATGGATAATATAGTCATATAGACCCCCGTTGATCAGGTAGATATCCTGGCCATAACTTCCGGTAGTTCTCGGATGACCCAAAGCAATCCAACATGCCACAGAATGTCCATCGTGGTCCACTGAAGCTATCTGAAGCTATACCGATGGATAATATAGTCATATAGACCCCCGTTGATCAGGTAGATATCCTGGCCATAACTTCCGGTAGTTCTCGGATGACCCAAAACAATCCAACATGCCACAGAATGTCCATCGTGGTCCACTGAAGCTACCTGAAGCTATACCGATGGATAATATAGTCATATAGACCCCCGTTGATCAGGTAGATATCCATGCCATAACTTCCGGGAGTTCTTGGATGACCTAGTACATTCTAACAGATCACAAGGTAACCATCGTAGGTCACGGAAGCTACCTGCAATTATCACGATGGTGGATACACTGGTACAGACCCATGTTGAACAGGTAGATAATCAGTTCATTATTTCCGGAAGTTCTTGGATAACCCAGAACCTGCTGTAGAATATACAGCGTAGGTCACTGAAGCTATTTTGAATAACCTGGAATTACGTTATTATTAATAAAAATATATAATACTTTATAAAACTAAAAAATACTGAAAACTCTTTTTACGCGAGCAATTCAAAATAGCGCGAACTCTTTTTACGCGAAAAATTCAAAATAGCGCGAACTTTTACGCGATTTTTTTTTACGCGAGAACCAAATTTCGCGTAAAAAGAGGTTTGACTGTATATCCAAAATGTTTAAAAACAAGTTTGAAATTTCCGGTTTTCAACGAAAACATTCGCTTTGAGACATCATTTTAACGCAAAATTAATTATTTTGTCAAAGTTGGTCAAAATTTTCCCATAGTTTCAGAGGAATTTGATAAAACACTTTAATACCAAAATAATACCAAAATGTGCCATCCTGACATAGACAATTTTCCACAATTTCAAGTCATTTCTTTAAGGGGTATATAAAAAATGTTTAAAATTAAGTTTGAAATTTCCGGTTTTCAATGAAAGCATTCGCTTTGAGACATCATTTTAGCGCAAAATTAATTGTTTTGTCAAAATTGGTCAAATTTTCCCATAGTTTCAGAGGAATTTCATAAAATACTGTTATACCAAAAGAATACCAAAATGTGGTGTGGTGACAAATTCTGCAATTTTGCAATATCAAAACAATACCTTAAATTGGTATGATACCACATTTTGCTCTTGCATAATCCTTAAGACAAATTTTAAAAGGTCCAGGAATACCAAAATTTGGAATTGATACCCAGAGAAAGGTATTATTACGCATTTCCTTTGTTATTCACCCATGCTCGGGCATCGCGTTGGTTCGCATCTGCAGTGGGCACTTCCGGTATCACGACGAGCAGGGCAGCTACACCGGCTGCGTTCTAGAAGGCATACGCCGCAAAGCGAAACCGGATCCGGTGCCGGTCATAACTCTGGTGCTGTAAGTGGTTTGTGATAAGTGCGGTACGGACCGACGGTTTTGCGCCATTGGACACTTTGTGCTTGCGCGGACGAATACTAAAGGCAACCAAGCACCACCTTTACACTCGTGTCTGGGTCGTAAACGGCCTGCTGTTGATCCGCTCGGTACACGCGTCGCAGCAAATTTTGTTGTTCCCGGCCATCAACTCAATCGCGATGAACGCGTTCGGGCAGGACTGGATTGAATACTCGTTGTCTGCACTGGTATCCGTTGACGCCGTGCCTTGCTTTGGCCTTCGCTTCCTGCAGCTCGATGCTCATCTTTCCATCATGTTGGCCACGCTCTCGGCACTCAGACACACTCGCACACCAAATTCGACTCGCCTCCTTTGTTCACATTCTCCGGCACATATTCACGCTTTTCCGGACCGCCCTCGTTTGGTCAACGATCTTTTTCGTCTGCAAATCGTCGTTCAGACTGTCCTTGACGTCCGCGCCTGACATGCCGACGTCGTCCTTATCCGATTCGTTGGCGTCACCTTCCTGTTTGCCACCTGTTGCGGCAAAAGTTGATTTGTTGGATTTTTTCTTTTGCTTTTTCCTTGGTTTCCACATTTCCACATTTCCGCATTCGCATTCTTGATGCGGCGTCATTCACGGCTGCTTAGTGGTTTTGGGCTGCATCCGCCGGAAGTTGACATGTCTGTAGTCCGGTTTGGGGCTGCATTTTCGTCGGATCGGGGGTTACGGTTTTTCCGTGTGACAAATTCAAGAAGGACTCGTGCCATGTTAGTCATACTTCGCAGCCACAGCAAACTATCTACGATGGACTAGCTGCTCGTCGCAATGGCCGGCAACTTCCGTTCGGTTCTGCCTCCATCCTAATTTCACGCTAAATCGGCGCCGCGGCCGTCGATGTATCATCTCCGTCCCCACATCTCCTCTGCTGAAGTACGTCTCGCCAAACTAATGGTACGTTCGTTTGAACAGCCGGTGCGGCACTGAGTGCCACACTCGTCGGTGCCAGTTTTGGTTCAATCGAACGTCATTTGTCAGTGTGCGTGGAACTCGCATGAAACTGAAAAAATATCGAGTGCGGCACTAGAGTTTCAGTTCCAAGATAGGCGAAACTTGTGCGGAACTAGCGCGAGTTTCTTCAAACAAACACTTTGACAGCTCTGGGTGCGGCACTCAGTGTGGAACTAGCCATCAAACGAATGTACCATAAAGGAAACAATTAATAAAAATCGAAGCATTTCACTCCAGGGTAACGCAGGCGAAATAGAAACTGCTAGATCGAATATTTACTGGCAACTCTGACTGCATGAATGAAAATTTTCATTCGAGCACGATCTGAGCTCGAATGAAAATAAATGGTTTTTTTCTAGGAATTTTGTATGAATACAGAAGCAAAGGAGATTAATTTGAAAAAAATAATAATCATTTTTTGTATTTTTTTAACTATATAATTCAACATAATATTTCGTATTATGCGAATTTAAATCATTTCAAGTAATCAAATCATTTCAACAGTTTCAAATAATTCATGTTGATTTTAAATATAAAATGAAATTTTAATATTTATATTATTTTAGTTTTAAAAGTATCAATTTTATGAAGTACCTTATAAGTAAAAAATATTCCTATCAAAGAAACCATCCACATTAACGACCCCCGGGTCTTTTGTGGTCTCTATTGCAAGTTTCTGCTCGAACCTAGGAGTCCAAAGGCTTGAATGGGGAGAGCACCCAAACCTCTTTCTACTCCAAGGATCCTTCCACCCCAGTGTTTGAACTGACGACCTTTGGATTGCGAGTCCAACCGCCGCCAGCGATTCCACCGGAGTAGGCTTGGTTTGGTGTGTTGTTTGTACTTATGGCATGGAGACGACTCCTACACCTGGAATGACTTAACGGCTTAACAACCAAGGCCGGGACCGACATTTTACTTCCTCATCCGATGGAAGGTTGGAGCAGATGGGAATCGAACCCAGAATCATCCGCTTACAAAGCGGACAGCGTAACCATTCGGCCACGCACTGCTCCTATCTATATATTCCTATCTAAACTAAAAAAAAGTTCTAGTACTTTTTTAAGTATTTCAAGTAAATCTAGTTTCTGATGTATTTCACTTCAAGTTTCACAAGTAATTCAAGCATTTCAATAATTTAAAAAAAAAATCAGGGATTTAAAAGAAAAAAAGGTGCAGGTGGTTATGTTACACATGACCAGTATGACAAAGAACATAGCAGAAAAGCTTTTAAAATTATTCAATTCAATTCAATTAGTTTTTATTAGTAAATAATCAATTCACAATTTCGTAATTCTTATAACCTAATAGAGTTTTGGAGTACCTTTCAACTATGAATTGTACTATAGTTCATTTTGATGTAATTGGATATTCTAACAATGGATTTGCCAACAGAAGGAAAAATTATTTTAAAAAAAACCTTCTAAATTTGCTAAGGAAAAGGATAGAGATAGAAAAGCTTAAAACTAGATCACAGTTTGTTTTGTCTTTTGACGTCGAAAAACTTCGCTGCACAAGGCAGCTTATCCGTTGTAGATATACTTCATCATAAGCTCACTCAGAGCTTGGAATTGTTCTGCCTTGTTCCGGCAGGCACGAAAGCGCGTGAGCATCTCTCCAGCAAGAGCGAAAAACTCGGGAAGCGTGAAGAGATCATCTCCGGTAACGTCTGCTTGTCCCGGTGAAGTACCGCTCCCAGAAGCGGCTACTCTAGCGTACGAACCTCCCCAACCGGGAGGGAACGCTGGGTTGGTCGATGGAACCGCTCCGCCGCCAGCTGCTGCAGCTATCGTGCTCGAAGTCTTTGGAGGTTGGCGGGACGCTGGCGCTTTCTTCTTCTTGTCCTGCTCCTCGAGGTACTTTTTCCGCGCGGCACAGCCACGGAAATTCGCCGTGTGGTTTCCACCACAGTTCGCGCACTTGACGCGCGCCTTGTGCTGCTGGGCGTTTTCCCCCAGCTGGTCTTTCCGCGGAAGATTGCACCTTTCGGTGAAGTGGGTCTCACCGCACTTTACGCACCGGGGCGGAAGATTACAGTTTCTTGAACCGTGTCCGAATTTTTGACAGCGGTGGCATTGCGCTGCGTCGGTCGGATTCTTCGTGTAGAATCGCCACGTCACGAAGAAGCCGTCCAGTGCTTTGATCCGCCGTAGGTCCTGGATTTTGACCGACCCACGATCGAAGTACAGGAGGTACAATGTGTACGTACCTGTCACCGTTGTCGATTTCGAGAGCACTTTAACCTCTCGAGGCTTAACCTTGACGCCCGACAGGTGTTCTTCCAGGTCGGAGATCGGGCGGTCCGGATATCCCTGAAGGACGATCTTCACTGGGACCTTCTCTGCTGGGTCAAATGTGAAGAATTTGAAGTTTCGCAACTTCAACTTCTTCACCACCAAGTCGAAATTCTGTTTTTTATGCGTAATCACTTGCACCGAAGTTTTACTAATTTTAAGACAATATTGGAGTCCCTCAAGCAACTCGTCAACATCGTCCGCCAACGTATCCAAAACAAAAATTGGAGGTGGTCGTCGTTCCTTCGGAGAGTTACACTTTTTCTGCTTTCCCTGCTTGCGCGCAAGTTCATCATTGTCATCGTCGTCGCCAGCACTGCTGCTGTCACTGGCGGTGTTGTTTTCTTCTCCACTCAGCATCTCAAATTCGTTGCTGGTGGGAACGTTGGAAGTGGTTGTTGTCGTAGTGCTGGTGGACTGCTGCTGCTGCTGCTGGTCGGAAGTGCTTCCGGATGCCCGGGTCGATTGTCTCGTCCGTACTGGGGACTCACGTGGACGGTATGACACGTGTAAAAAAGAAGGATCGGTGACGTCACCGGGCACGCTCCCGTGCGCGATGGCGGTCGATGCGGCGTTGGTGTGTTTACCTTTCTGCACTCTGCCGGTAGATGAACTTCGCGGGTTTTCGAGGCCGCACTCGAACTGCCACGGCCACGGCCGGCCCTTGGCATGCTGGAGCAGCAAACTCGCGGGTAAACACTGTTAATTACGGCGAAAAAATCGAAAAGTTTGAGGAGCTCCGAACAGTTGACTGTTGCTGGCTGGTGTTGCCAGTCCCGATTTTTATCAAAACATTATTGGATTTATATTTTCGCTCAATTTCTCTTTATGCTCTGTATAAAAAATCATGATATATCTATGGTTCGATGTTTGTCCCCCAATCGGAACAATCGTGAGGTAGCGGCCTATCCAGATTGTTGCCACCTTTTTGGAAATGGCCAGTATTGAAAATTATGAGTTGGCCAAAACTCGTTAGTTCAAAAGATGTCTACCCGGGAAAACTTTCCTTTAGGGCACCGGCCACTGCAGCTTTTGGCCAACTTTTTCAAAATTGCCATTTTCAGTACCAATATCAAAAACCATGAATATTGATATCAATATTGTCCAAAATTGTATGGTTCGGTAAATGTCCTCCTGGGAGAACCTCCCTGGGGGCACCGGCAACTCCAGGTTGTGGCCAATACTGTCAAAATGGCCATTTTCATCACCAGTATAAAAATCCAAGAAGCTTGATACCCATGTTGTCCAGTCTCGTATGGCCTTCCATCGGAATACCCCTGAGGAATCTGGCCACTACGGGTCTTGTGGCCAAAATATTCCGGTCGCTCTCAATTATGCTGGCTGGCCTGCCTCCACTTGATCTGCTCCTAGCTCCAGACTAGCTGCTTTTCGCCAACTGCTTCTGGGCCTCCAGGCCATCTGCTTCCAGGTCCAGGTTGTTGTTTACTCCTCGGCGTCCAACGATAGACTGATTTCCCAAGGTTGACCGAGCGGGGTTATATTGACTTAGAATGAAGACGGATGCCCCGCCCCTTTGCGCCGGTTATCCCATTCCTACGTTATTCGCTTTTTGATGCACTGGTGGGGATGGAAAGTCGTAAAGGCAGCATTTTTGCCAGTTTTGATCACTCCATCGCACTATGGTACATTGGGTGGCCAAGTTTAAAAAAAGTTACGTTCTCCAAATATTTTTTGGTATTTTTTTCTCGAAAGTAAACATTCTAACTAAGAAAAATCCAAATTTTCAAAGCTCTAAGTTTGTTCATTTTTTGGTAAAAAAATCTATAACCATTGTGAAATAACATTAAGTCTTCTAAAACCGACAAAATGTCGTAAAATTCTAGACCAGAATTTGTTTTATTATTATTTTTCAGTTTAAACCTCTTTCATCGCGATTCTGATCAAGATTGCACATCAAATCATCGTGCCTTTAGTGTATCTTTATTGTTTACATCGATTCACTGTAGATTCGTGTTTAAATTTTGAAATTTAGCATAAAATAAAATAAGTTGCAGAATTTCCAACTTCAGCCATGTGCAACAATTTCCACATCACCCATGTGGGAAACCGATAATGGGGCAATTCATGCGTTCCAAACTGTCAAGATTCCAAAACGTCATTGCCAATCTTCGGTTCGCTGCTTTTGTTCGTGTTTGAAGTTTCGGGCCGAGACTCTGGAATAACTGAAGCATTTTTTTGACAAAACTTATTTTTTTGTGTTTGTTAATCGAGTACTTTTTTTGCTAACCGATGCTAAACATGAAGTCTCAAGTTATATGGCATGGACTCACAAAAAGAAACACACAGCAGTAAATAATAAATGTTTGACTAAAAATTAATTTATTACGCTTAACAAAATTTTGTTGGAGGGTGAGAGGAAAGGGGGGGGGGTGAAAAAAAGAGGAGGGAGGGGTTGTGTCCTTAAAGTGGGGATGTATTAGCTTATCCATAATTTAATAATATAAACTTGCAATACAATATATACGCAATTCTGTTACACTTGCAAATGTATGAAAAGACTATTAATAATAAAAAATCAACTATTGAAAAACATGAAAAGTCATAAAAATCGACGTATATCATTTCAATACCATACAATTACCCAAATTTGTATGAAACAACATTTAAATACGAGGGGAATGTCACTCCGCGATAACACACTAAAACGCACGAAAACGAGCTCGAAAAGCATCAACGCTACTCATCGTACCGAGTTTTCACATAACGCCACCAGAAAGTAAGTTATCGCAAGTTAACGCGCGTTAAAGCGAGTTAAAGCGGTCAGCGTCTGCTCGATTTTTGAACCAAACCAAATCGATCTTGCAACCCTGCCGTCATTTTCGAGTAGTTTTTTTTTCGGGTTTGGCAACCCGTTCTTTGTTTTGATTATTTTCCTGCAGTTTTCGTAAATAAACAAAGCAATCTGTGAGTTTAATTTGTTTTGCCCATTCGGTGACGAAAACGCTGCAGATTTGCCGCCCCGCTGGTGGTCTCACGGGGCAGGTGGAATCATCCCGAGTCCGAGGTACGAGGAGATTTTTGAACCGATGGCGGGTCCAGCGAATCCGGGTTTGACGGAGCAGATACGGGAGCCGAAGAATATGCTTCAGGGTTTGTGGAGGCGGCACATATTAGTGACTTTTAATTTGAGAACCAGCGAAAGACGGTCCACAACTATGGGACGCGTTTGACCCGTCGGTGGAGGAAGGACCGAGTGAAGGTGGTGGGACTCTTGCAGGCCGCGTACGACACGGACGGGAAGACGGTGTTTGAATCTTTTATAGCGAATCAGGCGGGGGATAAGAGAAAAAAGTTGAAGATCGCCAATTTGGAAGAAGTTGATGGATTTTTTGGACTGTGAGGCGAGGACGAGGAACTTGTGTCCAGGCCGAATGGGACCGAGCAGGTTGTGATCGAGGAGATGATGGCCAAAAAGCTGCGCCAGATCATTTGCGTGAGTAGATTCAACAAAAAAATAATGGGATAAGAAGTCTCAAATTTTCTTCTCTTTCAGTGGGGCACCCGCAGTGGAGATTTCGTCCAGGAGTACGAACGGCATCTGGGCGCGGTAAACTCGATCACCTTCGACGACTAAAACCTGGCGACGCAAAGTCTACATCTGTTTCACGGCCTGTACGAGCAGCTGAGTGCCTACGTAAGTTGGTCCGAATCTACCTGGAGGTTTTAGTGGTTTAATTCTGGTTCTTTCGCAGACCAACAGTATCGCCGTGCGCTGATTCTCGAGTTTCTCCTGTTCCTCGCGGATACGAATAGCTTCGCGGGTGCGTCCAACGGAGGTCCGCTGTTGAATCTGGACCACCGCGAGGACAGCATCAACAGTAATGGTTTGCCAGCACCGGTGCCTATGCTGGCGGAGTTCTTCAAGGACGGGCAACTCCAATCTGAACATTCCCGAGCCCGGCCTCATCGAAGGGACTCTTCCGCGCAGTGAATTGACCGGTCACGATTGGTTCAACATGATGCCCAAAAAGATGAATCACCGACACAAGTCCTAAGTGCTGTTCCATCTGCACCAGATCAACAACCACCATCCTCAAGCTGAATATGGCCACCAAGAAAATGCTCAAGTCGATCCGCGACCTGGTCTACAAGCGTGACTCCTTCAAGCACCGACATTGCTGCATCATATCACAGAAAAGATCGAGCGCTGAACGCACTCAACCAGCTGGGCAGCATTCAGAGAAAGATCAACGGCTCAAGTGCAGCGTTCAGTAAGGGCGGCAACTCCAAGCTAGACGTTCCCAAGCACTGGTCTCGCGCACTGGTCCCACCCCGCGGCGCATCTGTCCCTCAGCCTCTTTAGCTCGATATGATTTTGTACACTTAATTGAATAAAATCCTGTTTTTTTCTGTTGCAACTGTTTATTTTACTTTAGAGTTTAAGATTTATTTATGCAGAATCTACCTGATATTTTCAGGGGTTGTTCGGACATATATAACTAGCATCTGGGCTAAATATGAGCACCCACACGTCTTCATCAGCATGTTAGGTTGTACAGGTAGATCTTCGTTTTACTCCTTGTCGGCCGCGTCCGACATGTTTAACAGTATGGCCGAGTTCTTTTCCAAGAGGCTCAAGTGGGATCCACCACCTCTGTTGGACGCAACTGCGACGGTCTCCGGAACAACTGGAGCCTGTGCCGGCTGCAGTCGACGCTGTCCTCCGAGCTGGGCAACGCGTCCCTATGCATCGTTATAGTTTTCCACGGCCAGTCTCAATCATGCCGTCCTGTAGGATGAAGAAAAAACAATTAGAGTTAAAACTAAAGCAAGAATAGTGTTTGACTAACCAACACCATGTAGCAGGTCGCGCTGCTCGGTTTGGTCGGCGGCTTTAGCGCTGAGAGATTCCGGCCGGCTCCGATTAACACTACAACAGATGTTCGACCACTTCGCCCTGATTTTCACCAGCCAGCTCAAGGATAACAATGGCCACTTCCAGGTTGCCACCACTGTACTCCTCTGTTCCTTCAGACTGCTCGCCACCAGTAGTGCGGCCTTTCGATTCCCGGCGTACACTTCGCGGCCGTTCCTGGCCAATCCTTTTTGCAAACTCCCGCACTGAAAAGGCTGTCCCCACCACGAAATAGACGAAAGACCGATCCGTCTCGAACCCTTCGCAAGCGCAGGATACGGTTCCGACTGCTGATCTGTCTCCACCGGTTTTGCTCGAATCTATGACATTTCCCCGAAACCCATATTACCGAAGGGACATTTCCCCGAATGCCACTTCCCCGAAAAGACACATCCTCTAATAGTCATTTCCCCGAATTCCATTTACCCGAATTTCCCATTTCCCCTAATCGCCCACATCCCCGAATGCCATTTTCCCGAATGGGCCACAATCCCGAATGCCACTTACCCGATTAGTCATATCCCTGAATAGTCATTTCCCTGAATGCCATTTCCCCGAACGCGGTCAAGCGAAAATGCCCGGTGCCCCGGAGCGCGCGCGCTCCTGGGCACCGGGCATTTCCGCTTGACCGCGTTCGGGGAAATAGCATTTTAAAAGAAAAAAATGATGACAATTTTTATCACACCAAACAACATATTTAAAGGTTCGCCTTGAATGATCAACTTTCTTTTTGGCTTCATTCAGAACAGACGTAGCATTTTAGGGGGGGATTCAATACAAATTCAAATGCAATGAATATTGTTACAGATTCTTTTTTTTATACATATATTCTCAAAACAGAAGTTTTGTTATTTTTTATTATTCAAAAAACATACCCTGCGATTTTCGTAGTACAGAACCCCGTACACACTGATCATTTTATTCACATTGCTGGTTTGGGATTTGGCGAAAAGTATAATCAACAAAAACTTTAAATAAAATTTGTACCAGCCTTATGTACCTATTTGTCCGATTTTTGGGTTCTTTGACAAAATTCGAAAAAAGACAAATTTCCTTGCAAATTTCTCAAAAACAACATCTAATTGTGCGGTTGAATACAAATGTTAATTGAACAAAAAAATCTGTTACAGCCCAGACTTGATTATCTGAAGGCTTCGGAAAAATTTCACTTCGGATAATCGAAACTTCGGATTATCGAATCACGAAAAAAAAAATTTTTTTTATGCCTAATTTTTTATTATCGAGCGTATGTCCCCTAAACTACTTTAAAGTGATTTAGAACTTTTAAATCCAAGGCCAATATGGCGGTGTTGAAATATTGAAAAAAAAAAACATTTTATTATTTAATAGGCAATCAACTATTCAAGTATAACTAAAATGGGGTTGCAGTACTCAAACAAGAAAAAGAAAAAAAACGAAAACAAAATTTTGTTCTTGATTCGATTATTCGAAGTCCCATACAAACCTTCGGATAATCGAACTTCGGATAATCGAGGCTTCAGATAATCGAGTCTGGACTGTAATTGGTTCCTAAAATTAAGCTAAAATTAAAATTAGGAAATTAGGAAACAAGGGAATTAGGAAATTTGGAAATTATTAGCAAATTAGTAAAATAAAGAAAATAAGAAAATAAGGAAACTATGAAATTATGAAACAAGGAAATTAAGAAATTAGAAAATTAATATGTAAGGAAATTATGATGTTAGGAAGTTAGGAAATTAGGAAATGAGGAAATTAGGAAATTTGGAAGTTAGAAAATTAGGAAATTTGGAAATTAGGAAATAAGGAAATTTTTAAAATTAGGAAACTAGGAAATTAGGAAGTTAGGAAATTAAATTAGGATATTAGGAAGTGAGGAAGTTAGAAATTGGGAAATTAAGATATCAGGAAACTAGGAAATTAGGAAGTAAGGAAATTAGGAAATTAGGAAACTAGGAGTTTAAGAAATTAGGAAGTTAAGAAATTATGAAATTAATATGTTAGGAAATTAGGAAGCTAGGAAAATATGAAATAAGGAAAAAAGGAAATTCAGAAATTAGAAAATCGTGAAATTAGGAAAATAATATGTTAGGAAGTGATGAAGTTAGGAAATTAGGAAATTAGAAAGTTAGGAAGTTAGGAAGTTAGGAAGTTAGGAAATTTGGAAATTAGGAAATTAGGAAGTTAGGAAATTAGAATATTAGGAAGTGTGGAAGTTAGGAAATTTGGAAATTAGGATATCAGGAAACTAGGAAATTAAGAAGTTAGGAAGTTAGGAAATTAAGAAGTTAGGAAATTAGGAAATCAGGAAATTAGGAAGTTAGGAAATTAGGAGACTAGGAAATTAGGAGTTTAGGAAGTTAAGAAATCAGGAAATTTGGAAGTATGGAAATTACGAAGTTAGGAAATTTGGAAATTATAAAATAAGGCTGGTACAAATTTTAAAATTTTTTTTCTGTAATTCTTAAATTCTTAAATTTTTGAATTTTTAAATTCTTAAATTCTTAAATTCTTAAATTCCAAAATTCTTAAATTCTTAAATTCTTAAATTCTTAAATTTTTGAATTTTTAAATTCTTAAATTCTTAAATTCCAAAATTCTTAAATTCTTAAATTCTTAAATTCTTAAATTCTTAAATTCTTAAATTCTTAAATTCTTAAATTCTTAAATTCTTAAATTCTTAAATTCTTAAATTCTTAAATTCTTAAATTCTTAAATTCTTAAATTCTTAAATTCTAAAATTCTTAAATTCTTAAATTCTTAAATTCTTAAATTCTTAAATTCTTAAATTCTTAAATTCTTAAATTCTTAAATTCTTAAATTCTTAAATTCTTAAATTCTTAAATTCTTAAATTCTTAAATTCTTAAATTCTTAAATTCTTAAATTCTTAAATTCTTAAATTCTTAAATTCTTAAATTCTTAAATTCTTAAATTCTTAAATTCTTAAATTCTTAAATTCTTAAATTCTTAAATTCTTAAATTCTTAAATTCTTAAATTCTTAAATTCTTAAATTCTTAATTCTTAAATTCTTAAATTCTTAAATTCTTAAATTCTTAAATTCTTAAATTCTTAAATTCTTAAATTCTTAAATTCTTAAATTCTTAAATTCTTAAATTCTTAAATTCTTAAATTCTTAAATTCTTAAATTCTTAAATTCTTAAATTCTTAAATTCTTAAATTCTTAAATTCTTAAATTCTTAAATTCTTAAATTCTTAAATTCTTAAATTCTTAAATTCTTAAATTCTTAAATTCTTAAATTCTTAAATTCTTAAATTCTTAAATTCTTAAATTCTTAAATTCTTAAATTCTTAAATTCTTAAATTCTTAAATTCTTAAATTCTTAAATTCTTAAATTCTTAAATTCTTAAATTCTTAAATTCTTAAATTCTTAAATTCTTAAATTCTTAAATTCTTAAATTCTTAAATTCTTAAATTCTTAAATTCTTAAATTCTTAAATTCTTAAATTCTTAAATTCTTAAATTCTTAAATTCTTAAATTCTTAAATTCTTAAATTCTTAAATTCTTAAATTCTTAAATTCTTAAATTCTTAAATTCTTAAATTCTTAAATTCTTAAATTCTTAAATTCTTAAATTCTTAAATTCTTAAATTCTTAAATTCTTAAATTCTTAAATTCTTAAATTCTTAAATTCTTAAATTCTTAAATTCTTAAATTCTTAAATTCTTAAATTCTTAAATTCTTAAATTCTTAAATTCTTAAATTCTTAAATTCTTAAATTCTTAAATTCTTAAATTCTTAAATTCTTAAATTCTTAAATTCTTAAATTCTTAAATTCTTAAATTCTTAAATTCTTAAATTCTTAAATTCTTAAATTCTTAAATTCTTAAATTCTTAAATTCTTAAATTCTTAAATTCTTAAATTCTTAAATTCTTAAATTCTTAAATTCTTAAATTCTTAAATTCTTAAATTCTTAAATTCTTAAATTCTTAAATTCTTAAATTCTTAAATTCTTAAATTCTTAAATTCTTAAATTCTTAAATTCTTAAATTCTTAAATTCTTAAATTCTTAAATTCTTAAATTCTTAAATTCTTAAATTCTTAAATTCTTAAATTCTTAAATTCTTAAATTCTTAAATTCTTAAATTCTTAAATTCTTAAATTCTTAAATTCTTAAATTCTTAAATTCTTAAATTCTTAAATTCTTAAATTCTTAAATTCTTAAATTCTTAAATTCTTAAATTCTTAAATTCTTAAATTCTTAAATTCTTAAATTCTTAAATTCTTAAATTCTTAAATTCTTAAATTCTTAAATTCTTAAATTCTTAAATTCTTAAATTCTTAAATTCTTAAATTCTTAAATTCTTAAATTCTTAAATTCTTAAATTCTTAAATTCTTAAATTCTTAAATTCTTAAATTCTTAAATTCTTAAATTCTTAAATTCTTAAATTCTTAAATTCTTAAATTCTTAAATTCTTAAATTCTTAAATTCTTAAATTCTTAAATTCTTAAATTCTTAAATTCTTAAATTCTTAAATTCTTAAATTCTTAAATTCTTAAATTCTTAAATTCTTAAATTCTTAAATTCTTAAATTCTTAAATTCTTAAATTCTTAAATTCTTAAATTCTTAAATTCTTAAATTCTTAAATTCTTAAATTCTTAAATTCTTAAATTCTTAAATTCTTAAATTCTTAAATTCTTAAATTCTTAAATTCTTAAATTCTTAAATTCTTAAATTCTTAAATTCTTAAATTCTTAAATTCTTAAATTCTTAAATTCTTAAATTCTTAAATTCTTAAATTCTTAAATTCTTAAATTCTTAAATTCTTAAATTCTTAAATTCTTAAATTCTTAAATTCTTAAATTCTTAAATTCTTAAATTCTTAAATTCTTAAATTCTTAAATTCTTAAATTCTTAAATTCTTAAATTCTTAAATTCTTAAATTCTTAAATTCTTAAATTCTTAAATTCTTAAATTCTTAAATTCTTAAATTCTTAAATTCTTAAATTCTTAAATTCTTAAATTCTTAAATTCTTAAATTCTTAAATTCTTAAATTCTTAAATTCTTAAATTCTTAAATTCTTAAATTCTTAAATTCTTAAATTCTTAAATTCTTAAATTCTTAAATTCTTAAATTCTTAAATTCTTAAATTCTTAAATTCTTAAATTCTTAAATTCTTAAATTCTTAAATTCTTAAATTCTTAAATTCTTAAATTCTTAAATTCTTAAATTCTTAAATTCTTAAATTCTTAAATTCTTAAATTCTTAAATTCTTAAATTCTTAAATTCTTAAATTCTTAAATTCTTAAATTCTTAAATTCTTAAATTCTTAAATTCTTAAATTCTTAAATTCTTAAATTCTTAAATTCTTAAATTCTTAAATTCTTAAATTCTTAAATTCTTAAATTCTTAAATTCTTAAATTCTTAAATTCTTAAATTCTTAAATTCTTAAATTCTTAAATTCTTAAATTCTTAAATTCTTAAATTCTTAAATTCTTAAATTCTTAAATTCTTAAATTCTTAAATTCTTAAATTCTTAAATTCTTAAATTCTTAAATTCTTAAATTCTTAAATTCTTAAATTCTTAAATTCTTAAATTCTTAAATTCTTAAATTCTTAAATTCTTAAATTCTTAAATTCTTAAATTCTTAAATTCTTAAATTCTTAAATTCTTAAATTCTTAAATTCTTAAATTCTTAAATTCTTAAATTCTTAAATTCTTAAATTCTTAAATTCTTAAATTCTTAAATTCTTAAATTCTTAAATTCTTAAATTCTTAAATTCTTAAATTCTTAAATTCTTAAATTCTTAAATTCTTAAATTCTTAAATTCTTAAATTCTTAAATTCTTAAATTCTTAAATTCTTAAATTCTTAAATTCTTAAATTCTTAAATTCTTAAATTCTTAAATTCTTAAATTCTTAAATTCTTAAATTCTTAAATTCTTAAATTCTTAAATTCTTAAATTCTTAAATTCTTAAATTCTTAAATTCTTAAATTCTTAAATTCTTAAATTCTTAAATTCTTAAATTCTTAAATTCTTAAATTCTTAAATTCTTAAATTCTTAAATTCTTAAATTCTTAAATTCTTAAATTCTTAAATTCTTAAATTCTTAAATTCTTAAATTCTTAAATTCTTAAATTCTTAAATTCTTAAATTCTTAAATTCTTAAATTCTTAAATTCTTAAATTCTTAAATTCTTAAATTCTTAAATTCTTAAATTCTTAAATTCTTAAATTCTTAAATTCTTAAATTCTTAAATTCTTAAATTCTTAAATTCTTAAATTCTTAAATTCTTAAATTCTTAAATTCTTAAATTCTTAAATTCTTAAATTCTTAAATTCTTAAATTCTTAAATTCTTAAATTCTTAAATTCTTAAATTCTTAAATTCTTAAATTCTTAAATTCTTAAATTCTTAAATTCTTAAATTCTTAAATTCTTAAATTCTTAAATTCTTAAATTCTTAAATTCTTAAATTCTTAAATTCTTAAATTCTTAAATTCTTAAATTCTTAAATTCTTAAATTCTTAAATTCTTAAATTCTTAAATTCTTAAATTCTTAAATTCTTAAATTCTTAAATTCTTAAATTCTTAAATTCTTAAATTCTTAAATTCTTAAATTCTTAAATTCTTAAATTCTTAAATTCTTAAATTCTTAAATTCTTAAATTCTTAAATTCTTAAATTCTTAAATTCTTAAATTCTTAAATTCTTAAATTCTTAAATTCTTAAATTCTTAAATTCTTAAATTCTTAAATTCTTAAATTCTTAAATTCTTAAATTCTTAAATTCTTAAATTCTTAAATTCTTAAATTCTTAAATTCTTAAATTCTTAAATTCTTAAATTCTTAAATTCTTAAATTCTTAAATTCTTAAATTCTTAAATTCTTAAATTCTTAAATTCTTAAATTCTTAAATTCTTAAATTCTTAAATTCTTAAATTCTTAAATTCTTAAATTCTTAAATTCTTAAATTCTTAAATTCTTAAATTCTTAAATTCTTAAATTCTTAAATTCTTAAATTCTTAAATTCTTAAATTCTTAAATTCTTAAATTCTTAAATTCTTAAATTCTTAAATTCTTAAATTCTTAAATTCTTAAATTCTTAAATTCTTAAATTCTTAAATTCTTAAATTCTTAAATTCTTAAATTCTTAAATTCTTAAATTCTTAAATTCTTAAATTCTTAAATTCTTAAATTCTTAAATTCTTAAATTCTTAAATTCTTAAATTCTTAAATTCTTAAATTCTTAAATTCTTAAATTCTTAAATTCTTAAATTCTTAAATTCTTAAATTCTTAAATTCTTAAATTCTTAAATTCTTAAATTCTTAAATTCTTAAATTCTTAAATTCTTAAATTCTTAAATTCTTAAATTCTTAAATTCTTAAATTCTTAAATTCTTAAATTCTTAAATCTTAAATTCTTAAATTCTTAAATTCTTAAATTCTTAAATTCTTAAATTCTTAAATTCTTAAATTCTTAAATTCTTAAATTCTTAAATTCTTAAATTCTTAAATTCTTAAATTCTTAAATTCTTAAATTCTTAAATTCTTAAATTCTTAAATTCTTAAATTCTTAAATTCTTAAATTCTTAAATTCTTAAATTCTTAAATTCTTAAATTCTTAAATTCTTAAATTTCTTAAATTCTTAAATTCTTAAATTCTTAAATTCTTAAATTCTTAAATTCTTAAATTCTTAAATTCTTAAATTCTTAAATTCTTAAATTCTTAAATTCTTAAATTCTTAAATTCTTAAATTCTTAAATTCTTAAATTCTTAAATTCTTAAATTCTTAAATTCTTAAATTCTTAAATTCTTAAATTCTTAAATTCTTAAATTCTTAAATTCTTAAATTCTTAAATTCTTAAATTCTTAAATTCTTAAATTCTTAAATTCTTAAATTCTTAAATTCTTAAATTCTTAAATTCTTAAATTCTTAAATTCTTAAATTCTTAAATTCTTAAATTCTTAAATTCTTAAATTCTTAAATTCTTAAATTCTTAAATTCTTAAATTCTTAAATTCTTAAATTCTTAAATTCTTAAATTCTTAAATTCTTAAATTCTTAAATTCTTAAATTCTTAAATTCTTAAATTCTTAAATTCTTAAATTCTTAAATTCTTAAATTCTTAAATTCTTAAATTCTTAAATTCTTAAATTCTTAAATTCTTAAATTCTTAAATTCTTAAATTCTTAAATTCTTAAATTCTTAAATTCTTAAATTCTTAAATTCTTAAATTCTTAAATTCTTAAATTCTTAAATTCTTAAATTCTTAAATTCTTAAATTCTTAAATTCTTAAATTCTTAAATTCTTAAATTCTTAAATTCTTAAATTCTTAAATTCTTAAATTCTTAAATTCTTAAATTCTTAAATTCTTAAATTCTTAAATTCTTAAATTCTTAAATTCTTAAATTCTTAAATTCTTAAATTCTTAAATTCTTAAATTCTTAAATTCTTAAATTCTTAAATTCTTAAATTCTTAAATTCTTAAATTCTTAAATTCTTAAATTCTTAAATTCTTAAATTCTTAAATTCTTAAATTCTTAAATTCTTAAATTCTTAAATTCTTAAATTCTTAAATTCTTAAATTCTTAAATTCTTAAATTCTTAAATTCTTAAATTCTTAAATTCTTAAATTCTTAAATTCTTAAATTCTTAAATTCTTAAATTCTTAAATTCTTAAATTCTTAAATTCTTAAATTCTTAAATTCTTAAATTCTTAAATTCTTAAATTCTTAAATTCTTAAATTCTTAAATTCTTAAATTCTTAAATTCTTAAATTCTTAAATTCTTAAATTCTTAAATTCTTAAATTCTTAAATTCTTAAATTCTTAAATTCTTAAATTCTTAAATTCTTAAATTCTTAAATTCTTAAATTCTTAAATTCTTAAATTCTTAAATTCTTAAATTCTTAAATTCTTAAATTCTTAAATTCTTAAATTCTTAAATTCTTAAATTCTTAAATTCTTAAATTCTTAAATTCTTAAATTCTTAAATTCTTAAATTCTTAAATTCTTAAATTCTTAAATTCTTAAATTCTTAAATTCTTAAATTCTTAAATTCTTAAATTCTTAAATTCTTAAATTCTTAAATTCTTAAATTCTTAAATTCTTAAATTCTTAAATTCTTAAATTCTTAAATTCTTAAATTCTTAAATTCTTAAATTCTTAAATTCTTAAATTCTTAAATTCTTAAATTCTTAAATTCTTAAATTCTTAAATTCTTAAATTCTTAAATTCTTAAATTCTTAAATTCTTAAATTCTTAAATTCTTAAATTCTTAAATTCTTAAATTCTTAAATTCTTAAATTCTTAAATTCTTAAATTCTTAAATTCTTAAATTCTTAAATTCTTAAATTCTTAAATTCTTAAATTCTTAAATTCTTAAATTCTTAAATTCTTAAATTCTTAAATTCTTAAATTCTTAAATTCTTAAATTCTTAAATTCTTAAATTCTTAAATTCTTAAATTCTTAAATTCTTAAATTCTTAAATTCTTAAATTCTTAAATTCTTAAATTCTTAAATTCTTAAATTCTTAAATTCTTAAATTCTTAAATTCTTAAATTCTTAAATTCTTAAATTCTTAAATTCTTAAATTCTTAAATTCTTAAATTCTTAAATTCTTAAATTCTTAAATTCTTAAATTCTTAAATTCTTAAATTCTTAAATTCTTAAATTCTTAAATTCTTAAATTCTTAAATTCTTAAATTCTTAAATTCTTAAATTCTTAAATTCTTAAATTCTTAAATTCTTAAATTCTTAAATTCTTAAATTCTTAAATTCTTAAATTCTTAAATTCTTAAATTCTTAAATTCTTAAATTCTTAAATTCTTAAATTCTTAAATTCTTAAATTCTTAAATTCTTAAATTCTTAAATTCTTAAATTCTTAAATTCTTAAATTCTTAAATTCTTAAATTCTTAAATTCTTAAATTCTTAAATTCTTAAATTCTTAAATTCTTAAATTCTTAAATTCTTAAATTCTTAAATTCTTAAATTCTTAAATTCTTAAATTCTTAAATTCTTAAATTCTTAAATTCTTAAATTCTTAAATTCTTAAATTCTTAAATTCTTAAATTCTTAAATTCTTAAATTCTTAAATTCTTAAATTCTTAAATTCTTAAATTCTTAAATTCTTAAATTCTTAAATTCTTAAATTCTTAAATTCTTAAATTCTTAAATTCTTAAATTCTTAAATTCTTAAATTCTTAAATTCTTAAATTCTTAAATTCTTAAATTCTTAAATTCTTAAATTCTTAAATTCTTAAATTCTTAAATTCTTAAATTCTTAAATTCTTAAATTCTTAAATTCTTAAATTCTTAAATTCTTAAATTCTTAAATTCTTAAATTCTTAAATTCTTAAATTCTTAAATTCTTAAATTCTTAAATTCTTAAATTCTTAAATTCTTAAATTCTTAAATTCTTAAATTCTTAAATTCTTAAATTCTTAAATTCTTAAATTCTTAAATTCTTAAATTCTTAAATTCTTAAATTCTTAAATTCTTAAATTCTTAAATTCTTAAATTCTTAAATTCTTAAATTCTTAAATTCTTAAATTCTTAAATTCTTAAATTCTTAAATTCTTAAATTCTTAAATTCTTAAATTCTTAAATTCTTAAATTCTTAAATTCTTAAATTCTTAAATTCTTAAATTCTTAAATTCTTAAATTCTTAAATTCTTAAATTCTTAAATTCTTAAATTCTTAAATTCTTAAATTCTTAAATTCTTAAATTCTTAAATTCTTAAATTCTTAAATTCTTAAATTCTTAAATTCTTAAATTCTTAAATTCTTAAATTCTTAAATTCTTAAATTCTTAAATTCTTAAATTCTTAAATTCTTAAATTCTTAAATTCTTAAATTCTTAAATTCTTAAATTCTTAAATTCTTAAATTCTTAAATTCTTAAATTCTTAAATTCTTAAATTCTTAAATTCTTAAATTCTTAAATTCTTAAATTCTTAAATTCTTAAATTCTTAAATTCTTAAATTCTTAAATTCTTAAATTCTTAAATTCTTAAATTCTTAAATTCTTAAATTCTTAAATTCTTAAATTCTTAAATTCTTAAATTCTTAAATTCTTAAATTCTTAAATTCTTAAATTCTTAAATTCTTAAATTCTTAAATTCTTAAATTCTTAAATTCTTAAATTCTTAAATTCTTAAATTCTTAAATTCTTAAATTCTTAAATTCTTAAATTCTTAAATTCTTAAATTCTTAAATTCTTAAATTCTTAAATTCTTAAATTCTTAAATTCTTAAATTCTTAAATTCTTAAATTCTTAAATTCTTAAATTCTTAAATTCTTAAATTCTTAAATTCTTAAATTCTTAAATTCTTAAATTCTTAAATTCTTAAATTCTTAAATTCTTAAATTCTTAAATTCTTAAATTCTTAAATTCTTAAATTCTTAAATTCTTAAATTCTTAAATTCTTAAATTCTTAAATTCTTAAATTCTTAAATTCTTAAATTCTTAAATTCTTAAATTCTTAAATTCTTAAATTCTTAAATTCTTAAATTCTTAAATTCTTAAATTCTTAAATTCTTAAATTCTTAAATTCTTAAATTCTTAAATTCTTAAATTCTTAAATTCTTAAATTCTTAAATTCTTAAATTCTTAAATTCTTAAATTCTTAAATTCTTAAATTCTTAAATTCTTAAATTCTTAAATTCTTAAATTCTTAAATTCTTAAATTCTTAAATTCTTAAATTCTTAAATTCTTAAATTCTTAAATTCTTAAATTCTTAAATTCTTAAATTCTTAAATTCTTAAATTCTTAAATTCTTAAATTCTTAAATTCTTAAATTCTTAAATTCTTAAATTCTTAAATTCTTAAATTCTTAAATTCTTAAATTCTTAAATTCTTAAATTCTTAAATTCTTAAATTCTTAAATTCTTAAATTCTTAAATTCTTAAATTCTTAAATTCTTAAATTCTTAAATTCTTAAATTCTTAAATTCTTAAATTCTTAAATTCTTAAATTCTTAAATTCTTAAATTCTTAAATTCTTAAATTCTTAAATTCTTAAATTCTTAAATTCTTAAATTCTTAAATTCTTAAATTCTTAAATTCTTAAATTCTTAAATTCTTAAATTCTTAAATTCTTAAATTCTTAAATTCTTAAATTCTTAAATTCTTAAATTCTTAAATTCTTAAATTCTTAAATTCTTAAATTCTTAAATTCTTAAATTAAATTTTCATTCTAGATTTTTTAATTTTGGAAGAAATAGAGTTTTTGATTATAACAATGATTTCGAGGTTTTCGTAAATTTGTGTTTACGAATTTCTATATTTCCGATAATTAAAACTTTTAGAATTTCGACTTGTACATTCTTTTTGAATTTTAACATTTTTGATCTATTGAATTTATAAAAAACTTGAATATTGCGCATTCCTCACTAACTTGGACTTCGCACTAAATTATTGCTAACGATCGCACTGTTGCGACTTGTCAAACTGGCTTGGAAAATTTTAAATTTTCTCAAAAAATGATCAAAGTGAGCCGATGTTGCTCACCTGTCAAACGCAATTTTAAAGTGCGAATGTCCAGTTTGGTGGAAACTGCGACTGGAAATGTAAATAAACAACTGCTGGTTGCCTAGTTTTTGGAAATTTTGTTGTCAAAAGTGCGAGAGAAAAGTGCGGGCCAAATCCAAGTTACAGTGCAAGGATCAATATTAAAATTATTATTCAATTCTGCATATTTTTAATTTCGATTTTCCAAATTTCAGATTTTTGTTGAAATTTTCTTTATTATTTAAAAAAAATGTTATTTGAAATTTCTGAAATGTTTGTTTTTTTTATATTTTGAATTTGTTGTTTGGTTGGATTTCAAAATTGCAGATTATTATTGTATTTTCAGTAAGAACATAGATATTTGTATGATTATTGTCAAGTTTAATTTCACTCTGATTTACTTCATTTTGGTCCCGCGAGTGTGGATAAATCGGACAGAGCAGGGGACTCATAATCCAGAGGAAGCTGGTTGGTACTAGCAATAAATTGTTGATGACACGATGGCCGACATCTATAAAGACAACTTCTTTTTTTACTCCATTTCGACCAAAAAACTTAATCTGTCCTTTTAGTTTCAATATTCTGCTTTTTGAGATTCGGCGGGAATTTTTAATATTATTATATTTATCCAAAACAATATTATTAAAACGTTTGTAATTATCAGTCGCATTCAAAAAGGAAAATTACAATTCTTTGATTTTTTCATCAAAACATATTACAAACAAGCACCGCGCGAAGAAACGTCAAACGCAATCTTTCCGTTTCTGTTACTTTTCAGCTGCGTACCGCTTAAGAAAAAAATTTTCGTGACCCTTTCCTTGACCGTTTCTTGGGCGTTTTTTTGTATGGAGTTTTGCGTTCCTTCCCATCTGCGTATCAGCCTTTTTAGGGCGCCACCGTTTTTTTGACCACCATCCGTCCGGTGACGGAGAAAAATTTAGCAAAACAAACTGCTCGACTAATTTGACAACGAGAACTGTCATTTGCTCTTGACAGTTCTCGCTTTCAAAAAAATCGAGCAGTGTGATGCGAGAACGCAAGAAAAAGTAAGCCAAAAAGCAAGTTATCGCGGTTAACGCGTGTTAAAGCAAGTTAAAGCGGAAAGGTGAAAGTGAACGCTGCAAAGGTTTGAAAAGGAAGCTTTATCGCTCGATTAGCGCGGAAGTGACGTCCCCCTCGTTTAAAAAGCAAAAAAAATAATTTGGCCGCCTGTTTGTATGGAGATGGCCCATAGTGCATCGTCATCGTTCGAACCAAATACATCGTAGCAGCAGCAGCAGCAGCGGAAAAAAACAACGACTGATGAAAATCAACACTGAACAAAAATGACCCTTTTAAATCAAGTGTTCTACCCTTGATCTGACCCTGCTATACGAAAAAAACGAAGTTGACTTTATAGCTGTCGGCCACTATTGCTAGTACCAACCACTAGTGTCTTCCTTTTATCTACAAGGACTTCGCCGCCCTGGGCTCCTAAGTGTATGAAAGTATGGCACGGAGCGACGGCGCCGAATACCCATATTTACACAAAGAATTTTAGAGCGCCCGCCGCGGGATTCGAACCGTCGACCTCTGGATAGTGAGTCCAGTGCGCGGTCCGATTGATCCACACGGGCGGGACACCTGCTATACAGTGCACTTAAAAACCAATCGCAAAACACTTGAATTTTGGGCAACAAAATTAGCTGTCAATTCAATAGCAAAACACTTGAATTTGACGTGTTGTGTCACATGAAATACTATATTATATTTATTGGTTTTAAATGGCTTTTCTTTCTTTAATCAATGCATGTTTGCATGTAATAGAAATGGATTTCGATTTGTTTTTATGTAAGGAAATGTCTTTTATTTTCTATCAACCTGGCGTGTAAAAATTTTGTTATTGTCGCTCTGGCACTAAATCGAACTGAGCGATTTCCACTCTCACCGCGCTTTTTCTCTCCGCCTTTTTCTGTCTAGCCTAATTCGGTATTACTCGATCAGTGTGTAGGCCAAGTTTGTTGTGATTCCTCCATCTTGTTTTGATTGGCGAAAACTTATGTCGATGGATTTTAGCTGATTTAATTAAAAACGAAAGGAAATATGTACTTTTTTTACTTGCATAAATGGCCAACATCATCATCCAAAACCTACGACAACAACACGCAAGCACTGATACTATTTAGTTAGACAAAAAAATGCGGAGAGAAAAAGTGCGGCGAGAGTGGAAATCGCTCGTTTCGGTTTGGTGCCAGAGCGACAAAATGTTTTTCAGTGACGTTTAACCTCGCGTTCAACACAACATCTCGTTGCACTCAAAATTAGAGTTGATCAGTTTGCGGAGCGTAGTGTCAGATAAGTCGCCGCGAAAATTCGATTTATTTCCGAAACCACAATATTTTTTTCTTCCTGGTCGGGATCGGTTTGTTTGCCACCACTGCTTCCTGGGAGGTTTCTCAGCGTCGGTGAGTGAAGCACCGGTGCCGGCGGAGATGGAGGCCCCATGGGGAATCTTCTTGTTGATGCAGAACCGCGGTGGTTCGAATCAAACTGTGCCTTGACCAGTCGAATGACGCATATCATGGCCCCTGAGTTGAATGCATCCAAATCTTGTTTATCACTGGCACCGCCTACCTGGTACGGCATCTGCAGCTCTTTCGCATCCTTCCTGTGAATCATACAAAATACATTCAAAAATCAAAACAAATCCCAAAAAAAAATCTCTCCCCACTCACCAAATGGGTCCGGAAAGGAACTTTATCATCAAAGTTGGCTACTGCCCGGGAGACCAAGCCCTTCCGCTGGCCATACGGAGCCCGAGCCCGAGGACACAGCCTTATGGTGATGCTCATCTTCGCGGTCACAAACCGGGCAGGCAATTTTCTGGACTGGAACATGGCGGCAGCGAACTCAAGCGGTCTGCGAAAAACGAACACACCGGACCTCCAAAACTTTCAAATGAGGAAACGAAGCAAATTCCGACGAAGCTGTCGCAAAACTGGATTTCAAATCAAAACAAGATCAATTTCAAGTGTTTTGCTCATTACTTTGAATAGTTCAGCACAGTGGGGAAAATTCATGAGCAAAACACTTGAAAAGTTTGAGCCACCCAAATGAAAATAAGGTGTCAAAAAATACCAAAAAGTCAATCGCCAATACACTTGAATTTAATAATGGATTGGATTGAAATTTAAACACAAACAAATTAGATCTAAGATGCGGATTAATTGAATCATTCAAGTGTTTGGGCACTTGGAAAAAAAGGGTGGCGTAGTTTCAGTGAAGAGCAAGCTTCGAGAAGAAGAAACACGCCAGCGCCAGCGTTTGCGTGAAATTGCTGCCAAAATGACGTCGAAGGAGAAAAACAAGGCCTACTTGGATGGACGCTCGAGAAGATGGCCACAAGGCCTTGAACAAGCAAGCGCGTGCTTTGACCCACGCAAAAAACCTTTCCGCTCTCTGATTGGCTGTTTTGTTTAGCCGTGGAGTCGTGAAGGCAGCATTTTTGCCAACGATTTTCATTCCATCGTCATCGTTCGAACCGACAACATCGTAGCAGCAGCAGCAGCGGAAAAAAAAACAACGACTGGAGGAAATCAAGAGCGAGCTCCGAGAAGAAGAAATACGCCAGCGTGTGCGTGAAATTGTTGCCAAAATGACGTCGAAGGAGAAAAACATTACCTACTTGGAAGGACGCTCGAGAAGATGGCCACAAGAATCAACTTCTGCTGCAATTTAACAAAATGGCGCTTTTCAGGGCCAACGAAAAATTCACGAAAGAGTTATTGTTTCAAATGATTCATGCACTGCTTTTGGTGCATTTTTAAAGCTTTTGACGCTTGGCGTTTAAATTAATTTAAATATTTCCCCCCAAAATTTTCATTTAAAAAAAAATGAACGAATATTAAAAATTTACGCTTGCAAGTGTCAAACGTCAAACCGACGACACGACAAGCCACTCGCCTCCAAAAAGTGGGCACCAAATCGGCTTACCCCTCCGGTTCCTTTGGAACTGGAAACGTCAAACCGAAAAAGTTGAAAAAATTGATTGACTTTGGAACGCTTCTACTTTTGACGTTTAGAAATGTCATTTCGTTTCTAAAATCAGATGATATTTTGTGAAAATCTGGTCGGCGGCACTCGATGATTTCAAGAATGCGGAACTTTGATCCACAACATTTGCCACATCTACGTCTTCCGGTCGGGCCGAACCATGTACTGCAAGTGGCCAAGGAAGCCGGAGTCACGCTGAGCAAAGTCTTGACGACGCACCACCAGTGGGACCACGCCGGAGGCAATGCTGACCTGTGGAAGCGCTATAAGGCGGATCCCTCGCTGGGCATCCTGTCCATCTACGATGGCAACGACGATCGCATCAACAACATGACTAATCCGGTTGGCCAAGATGACACGCTGGAGAATGGAACCGTGTCACACAACGTCCCACATCTTCTTATACATCGAGACCCCGAAAGATAAGGTCGTTTTCATCGGTGACACGCTCTTCCTGGCCAATCGAGGGAACCGCACAGCAGGTGTACGACGCGTTGATTACGAAGCATTCTGCCCTGTTGGACGATACCAAGGTGTTATGTGGCCACGACTACGCGCTGATCAACCAGCCCTTCGCAAGTACCTTCGAGTCGGACAACGTGGACATTACGCAGCTGCTGGGTATCGCAAAGAAGGCGGATTTGAAAAGACGACGAGCGATGATGCCGTTCACGATTGGGCAATTGAAATGTACGAATGTTTCCATAAGGTTGGCAAGGCTGCTGTGTAGTGGTATGTGGCTAAAAGTACCCCGTTGGAGACGATGTATGCGCAGTGAGTGACGAAGGATAAGTTTTAGTAAGGAACAAAGCTATGTATTTAAAAAAGGTTCTTTAAAAGGTTCTTTTAAGCTATTTGCAACCCTGCAGTCAAGACTTTAAAAATACAAAAATAAGTACAAATTTTTAAGTGATGTTGGTTGTTAGCTTGAGATTCCAAATGAGTTTATTGTTGCTTCAACTTAACAGCGCGTGCTATGCGGATGGAAATAAATTTATAACAGCGCACTAAGTAGAGTAAGCCTGCTTTAACAGCAACAGCAAAAACTTCTCCGCCGATGCGACACTCAGCTGCACGCTCTGATCCCTAGTCACAACGGTCACCATTGAGACTTCTCGAGACTGCAATCCCTGGCTCAGTTCGTTACTTTTCATAATGGGTCATCAGCTCTTGAAGTTTCGGCCGAAAGGTCCAAACTCGGCCAACAGCTGTCCAAACTATGGAAACGCACTTTCGGAAAAAATATCCACGTGGTTTATGGATGGTCCGTTCGACTCAAGCTGGCGATGCACTCGCGCTGCAATCTGGTTCTAACGCCCCCGAACCTAACCCGTTTCTCACAGCCTCAATTCTGCGCGGCAGCTCCAACACGTCATACAATTGCAGGAATCCAGGCACTCCACGGCTCCGACTTCTTCGGCAGAAACCCGCTTTCGGAATTTGCCAACGAACCTCTCTCTGGCACCGCAGGATTCGGCAGCGTGCCACGGGACTCGCCGCTCCGGCCAGGACGGCTTGGACCACCTCCCCTTCTCAGGCCTGTCCTTCGTTGGATGGAAGTTGTGATGACGGAATCGCTGACTAGCTTTCCATCGATTTGTGTGGAGTTTCCGGCGAAGGGACTTCGGAGGTGGAGCACTGTAGGATCGAGGCCATTCACGCGTGGGTGCTGGGATTGAGAAGCAGCGGAGGATGCGCCTGTTCAAGCTGGATCACCAGTCCGAGCCGTTTCGGATGGCCGGCCACAACAATGCTGATCGTTTCTTTACTTTCATTTTATTTCGGAACTTCACACGTTCAGATTTCTGTTCCGGCGGTTCAAACTGATATCTTTCCTTTCTTCTGGGCAATGGCCGGTACCCTAGCCAGACGCGAATGCCTTCAATACGGGAATTCTGTTGTTGACAAATAACAAGCCCAGCGCAAGAAGCATTCCCAAGTTGACTATTACGGCCTCTTCCGGAACATTGCCATATTAAACAGCGTCCACTTGTCCTGCAAGGAGGAGACCCTTGGAAACATCGGATGCCAAGGTGCCAAAATGCTTGGAGCAGCTCAGGCACAAAGTTCTGGAACCCGTCCGAAGTGTTAACAGTTATTGTCGCTAGGATGGTGGAACTAGAACTTAACAGCGGATCTGTTCCGTTGAGACCGGCTGCAACTTCCTGCAGCATACTAAACTCGCCATGGCCACTTCCAACGCGGCCGCTCGGTTGGTCAAGTTCTAAATTCGAACAGGTCACTTCAGTCAGTTACTTCGACGAGTGAAAAAAAAATGACAAAATGAATTTCTACCTGTTCCTCCTCGAGAGCTTTGTTGTCGGAAACGATCAGCATCTAAGATTTTCGTTGATTTATTGGCCAATAAATCAACAACAACGTCAATATGTTGACGAATGGTAAATATTTTTACTCTGTACAGTGTATCTTTTCAGGATCAATTCCTAGCGCTTTGCGATGTTCTACAAAGTTGTTCCCCGGATCAAAACCTATAAGAAACTTGAGAATAAGAAAATTTGATTGGGTTTTGGGGAACTTTATCTAAGAAGAGGTTAAAAGTGAAAATTTCCCATAGTCAATCTTTAAAAGTTCCATACTAACTTCAGGTCAATGGTGGAAGTACTAAACCTTAACCAAATGCGCTCAAAGTTTCAGGCTATGTTCTGGGGCCATATTGCTACAAAAATCCGGTCGAGGCGTTTGGAATTGAACACTTTTGTCTTTTTCATATATCCGTGAGCCACGCTACTCTACAGGCTCAATAAAAACTTCCTACCTGCTCTGTATGGTAGAACAGAGCTAAGCTCTGTATGCAGCGAACAGAGCCAGCTCTGTATGGGGAAAAATAATATTGAATTGCATATATCTCAAAAACGATAAGTTTTAGAAAGTTGACATGTTCTAGAAAGTTGCTGGTACCAAAAGGTTCTATATGATTGTCTCAGACGTCATTACAATTTGATTGATTTTAGTTGTACAAAACAAGAAAAAACTATTTATTTTATAAGATACAAGGAATAGAATATTTTTGTTTTCGACAAATTTGCTCAACTACCAAAAATGAACAACTCTCTCGAAGAAACCAAAGCTCTATCTTCAATAGATACCGAAATAAAAAATAAAAACTATTTTTATAATAAATACTGCTTGCGACAAACACAAAGCGACCGCGTCGTAGGCACAGGTAATATGAGGCATGTTTGGTAGAGATCGTCTGATGTGAAAACTAGTATAGCAGAGTGTTCATAGAGAGTTTTTATGTTAAATGCTCTCGTCTGGATGGTTGAAAGAAATTTCAGATAAAATTATACAAATTTATAAAATTATATTCTTTTTATTGTTTTGGTAAGTAATTAAGATTAGAAACAATAAACTTATTTTACAGCTATTTTTATGTTTGTCTTGACAAAACAAATGTTTAACAAAATTACAAGTTTCGTACAACAAATTAAGATAAAAAAACAATTTCAAATACGCAAGTAAAAAAATAAAAACTAAATCTTCTAACAACTATTTTAATTTGAAAAAAAAAACAGTTAACATATGTTTAACCCTCTACTGCCCAAATTTTTTTTTCGAAAATATTTATTTTTCCCGTGTTCAGGAGGTCATTTTGAGCAACTTTTGTTCTACGAAAAACTTTACTTCTCTTGTTTTATGTTTTTCTTATTTCATTTTTAGTATTTTAATTTGCATTTATCTTGTTTAGTTTATGTTTGTTTTTGGTAGTATTTGGCCTACTCTACCACCTAATATAATTACATTTCGCCTATCTAATTTTTTCATGTTTTTACAGTCACTTTTTCAATTTTTTGCATGTTTTTCACATTTTCTGCTATAGAATCGCACCATCATCATTTAAATTGCAAAAAAATGCGTAAATGCATAGTCTGGGACACTACAAAAATTACTGCATACTTCTTTTTACTGAAAATATAGGAAATGTTAGTAAAAAACACAGTCAAAGTTGACCCCTAAAAAAATGACATTTTTAAAAACATTGGCAAAGTCACATAAAACAAGTAAATCTTCCTACCCAAAAATTTTAAAAAAATTTAAGAGTTCTTCTTTCCAATGCTTTTTAAAGATCAAAAATCGGTTGGAAAATTGATTTTTGGCGATTTTTTAGATCGAAGCCCGTCTAAAGGCGGGGTTAGGTTGTAGAGGGTTAACCTTATAAAGATTTCAGGAAACTTAGCTATTTTATTTAATTCAACAGAAAAAAAAACAATATTTTCTTTTGTAACCTTTACATACTGCGCTTCAGATCGAGGTGTTAGGAGAATCGATCTGATATCGTCTTGCCCGCCACTCGGCCTGACCCTGTGGGAAAATTTATCCTTGCCACACCCTGCCCATTTCGAAACGGTCATCACTAATACTTGCCGATCTACGATCTGCTACGTGGACCAATCACAACTGGACAACGCATCGATCCCCTTTTCCGATCCGAGACGAAAGGGCTCGAGGCACGATCGATACGAAGGTCAAGATCAATTGTACTTCAAGCCTAGTGCGTTTAGAAAAGTGCGTAGTTAGAAAATCTCGATCGACCCAAAGTTTTAAAGATCCTCCGATCAACCACCTAGTGATCAGGTGACCCAATAGGCGCCCACGGGCGTTGCTAGGCCTGTTTGTTGGCCATTTAAGTGAGTAGTTAGCGGTCCCGAAAGGAATTGTGCCCATAATTGAAATTGTACCCATTTAGCCATCTACCAGCACACTTGATCGTGTACAATTGTACGAAACACGAGGCAGTAGTAGACTGCGGAAGAGGTAAAGGTCATGTGGAGAAATTAGGGTCAGTTCGCTAATTGTGTCGTTCTTCTGCCTGAAGAAAACCTTCAGGGAGAAGGTTTTTCTCTTTGGTTTCTTCTCAGCAAACCACGCGGCGATCTTCGCCGGCCCGAACTCCGGACAGCATCTACCGGAGCGCGCGATCATCTGTAGCGTCGGACAGCACCTGCTCGCTGACCACGTGGTGCACGCGAGGACGTCGACAAGCCCGTAGGAAACCACAGCCACGGTTTCCGAGCTAAGGGCGCAGCCTGCAGGGGAAATCCAGTTTCGACTGGTCGCCTGCCCGACAAAGTGATTTACGGTCACTCTGCAGGGGTGCGTACTTCACGTCTGGTAGTGGTCTACCCGTAGGGGCGCGCCAAAACCCCGAGCAAAAGGGAACCACCGGCGGCTGTAAAATCTTGGGGATCCACTGCTTGCGAGCAGCGATCGCGATCGTCACCGGACGGGTGCGATCCATTTGACGTCCTCCACCTTCTACGCCGACGCGCGCACTTGGGCATCATCCGCAATCCGCACACACGCACGCACTCAAGCTCGACACACACGTGTACGCCATCTTATCGTGTGACAAGACTCCGCAGCGCCATCAACATCCTGCTGGAGCAAACCCGGTCGCACTGCCTTGCGACATTTCACCTCGTGCCTCACGCCATCTACAACCACGTGGGGGACGAACAACTACCACGATCAACCACTAGCACGGGCCTTCGAGGAAACGCTCGGACATTCCAGCCTCGTGGGTTTTCAACATCAACACGCGGGACAAGCCGCGTGCCTCATCTACAACCACGTGGCGGTCGACGACCACCTCTTCACCTGCGAAGGCTGTCGGGAAGCGTTCGGACGCTCCAGGCCACGTGTTTCACCTGCGGGACCAACCAGTCTCGTCGCCAACATCTGGGCGGTGATCGACATCACCCGCTCGCCACCGAAGGCCGTCGTCAAGCGCAGAGCCGCTCCGGCCACGTGATCATCTCTTCGTCCTGCACGTAGTCATCTGACGACAAGACGCCGAACAGCAGACGGCGCACGCAGCTGTGGGGTTCACCCGCGTTCCTGCCAGCGGCTGCACGAGCATCGAGCGACCACGCAAACATCAACCGCACGAGCGGCAGCGAGAAGAACGACAAGCGACATAAATCAGGTCAGATCAGCTAGATTAAGCTCCCCAAGTCGTCCCTAATGCATTTTGCCAGGGCAAATAAAATCATGTTCATTCCCCAAGTACAGTTTGTTTATTCGTTGCATTATTGAGTGCAATTTGGTTTTGACTTTTAATTTCGACTTTGCTGTAGATTTTTGGGTATCTTTGCCGTTGTACATTTGCGATTGTTCCACAACCCGCCCTGAGCAGAACTAGTCGGGCTCGTAACAGACCTTCCGCAGTGTGGCGATCGGGGCCACACTGGCGCAAAAGCGGGAGTGTTTCAAGAAGGGTAGTGTGTTGGCATTGGGTATTTCTTCCTGCAGAACCTGGCCGAGAAAGGTTGGCATTTCTGCATTGCATTGATTCTCCTCCACCTCGGTTCAGCTTGCTGCGCATCGTACGACTCCCGGACTGTTACACTTTATTTTTCAAGCAAGATAATCATTAGAAAGTTTCAAGCTCTAACTAATCTCTATGATATTTTTTGTTTACATTTTGTCACCTTTATTTTAACCGGCTCCGTGGCTTAATGGTTGCGGCTTCTGCCTCGAAAGCAGAAGGTTCAGGGATCAAATCCCGGTCGGTTCCCTTGAAATTTGGAATCAGGAATTGAACTTTGAATATGAACAAAAAACCTTTAAGAATCAGGTGGGATTCGAACTCACACCTTTGGATTGATGGTCTGGAACGCTAACCAGTCGGCCATCATGGAGTTAATGCTCTAGAACTGAATTGATCCGTAGTGGCGAAATAATGTCACAAGGTATAATATATCAAACCATTATATAACTACTAACACCGTCTCAAAACAGCCCAGGGCCATCTCATATACTCATGAACTGGACGAGGGAGTCGTGGATTGCCTGGCCCGAGTCATCTGCATTACCGATCTATGTCTGTACAATTTCAGAAGAAATCGTTAGCCATAGAAAGGTATTTCGCTTCAAAGGTTCTTGAGATATATGGTGGTTACTAACCGAACCGTCTCAGTTGAAATATACTGTGGTCATGGCCAAGTCCTGCCAAGACGGGGGTTCAAATACATACATACATACATACATACATTTTGTCACCTTTATTTTAAATAAAATAAGAAATTGAAATCAAATAGCAAAAACCATTTTTTTCTTTATTTCTCAAGCAAGGATATCAGTGAAGAGTGTTCAGCTCTAAATGCTCTCTATGGAAATTTGTCATTGTATTACCTGTATTCTAAATATTTTTTTTTTATTTTCAAACATAGAAAAGCAGCAAAGAGTTTGAAGCTCTAAATGCTCTCTATGGATAGTTGCCATTTTATTACCTGTATTCTTAATATTTTTTTATTTTTCAAGCCTAGGAAAGCAGTGAAGAGATTGAAGCTCTAAATGCTCTCTATGGAAATTTGCCATTTTATTGCCTGAATTCTAATTTTTTTTCTTACAAAGGAAATCAGTAAAGAAATTTTAGCTCTAAATGCTCTCTATGGAAATTTCGCTTTTTTATTACCTGATTTTTAAAAAAATATAATTAGCCATCGAAATAAAATAAGAAAAATCCAAGGAAATCATTAAATACTTAAAGCTCTAAATGCTCTTTACGGATTTTTTTAAATTTTATTTCCTGATTTTTAAAATAAATTTAGCCATTGAAATAAAATAGAAAAAAACCGAGGGGCGCGAAACTGGCCTTAATATATTAAATTTTCACATTTAATACATTAGGGATTAAATATGTCTCGTCGGTTGACATTTAACAGCGCTCACCTGTTTTGTTGAAAACATTGGTTGGTTTTGTATCTCTTTCGCGCTCGACTGTCAAGATTGTTTTGGTTATTTTCGTTATTTTAAAGACTTTGAAACTGTTGAACACACCATATCTGGAAGACGCCGGGGATTCAACATGCTGCACCAGAACCGGGCTGAAGGTGGCCAAATTGCTTTTTGTTCGGCAGTCCCAACATTCTATAACATAATAGCTTGTTTCGGCTGGACCCGTTGCAGATGGTTCGTTCGTGTTTGAGACGGGGACTTTCCAAAAAGGTGCAGCAGGTCGAGGAGATGGAAATAAAGGAGCCGGGAATAAAAGCGGACAAAAATGTCGTTGATTCCGCTGAGGAAGGCGCCGAAGTTGAGCAGTAGTTCAAGGGGATCCGGCTCGGAAATAGCTGCAGTGGCCGGGTTGCGGTTAACGAAAATTACCAAAACCAGTGGGAAGCGACAGGCAAGCAGGTGGAGGAGGTGTTCCATCGGCACTTCAAGGAGGCCGATTATGACCGAACCCGCCGGATGGTCGACTAACGAGTTGACGGCTCAACGTGTGTCCAAGAAAAGAACCAACAGATCATCACTATAGATGCCGAGTGCCAGCGCCGGAATGGTTCAACGCTCTTTAATGCGGCCTACCAGATGCGGTAGGCCAGCAGAAAGCAACACCACGTTGTAGTGGTTAACAAGTTCAACTGGAAGAAAAACGAGACGTGGTGGTGATAAATTTGTTAAACTAATAAATATACAGTTTTCAATTTTGTATTTTTCCCCAACCACAGGTAACCAGCACCATCAACAGCGGCCTGCTGGAAGCGGTTCCCGCCAGCGAACGCTTTAGCGGTGTCGTTGTCACGCTTACATCAACTCAGTCAGCGAGGTCCACCGGCCTTCGAGCTTCTACCCGCCATAAACAAGCGGAATAGTTCGCGTTCCTGCTGATCGCCACGTACGACACCACTTTCGAGGATATGGTTTTTCCGGCCGATGTCGTCGAAAAGCAAATCTGCGTCAAGCTGGAGTGGTCACCATCAACAAGTTCATCGTGCCAGAGAACGCAACCGTCGTCGGTTCTAACGAGGTCATCAAAACGCAGTTCGCGGGTGTATGCGAATAAAAGTTAAAAAAAATCAGAATGTTTTTTTATTAACTGAAAAGAAAACATTCACACAGTAGCATCAGATGTTGTTACTCTCGATCACTCCAATCGTACACAGATCGCTGAAGTTATTGGCCCAGACTATCGATCGAATAAAAGAAAAAGTTCGTTGATTGCACTACGCACATAAAAAAAACACCCGAATCTCCGAGTAGTACAGCTTGACTCTGGGACGAGGACAGATGCGCCGCTTCCGGATCACGGGAAAAGTCCAAATGTTGCTTTGTCGTCGGTTGCTTTTCCCCGGGTAATGGTAACGGATGTCGTGGATTTGGCACGACCGACAGCGGGGCCGACCTTTTCAGCTGCTTGGCGGGAGTCTCGACGGAAGAGCATTTTCCTTCAAAATCTGCGGGTGGTGTGATACGAAATTACGAACTACTTTTCACTAGTTTTTGAATAGTCTTACCTTCAACGCCTCTCCCAGTTATCGCCTAATCCACCCGCCGACTTTGCTCCGCGGAATAGTTTGATTCGCGGTGGATCACCAGTTTGTAGCTTTGGTTGATTTTACTGGATGCGATGGTTTGTTGACGTCGATGTTGAGAGCCCGCTTCAAAGATTGCAGCATCAGCTGCAGGCTCCGGCGAACGAGTAGCAGGCGAGTGGTGGGGTTCTCACCGAAACTTAATCCTCTGCGTTGGATCATCCTGCCGGGCCAGCTTGTCTAGATGAGGTGCCTCCGGTATAGTCCAGGAGGAAGCTACGCATTGCGTTGGTGCTGGTGGCTCTTTTTTGGTTTGCCTGTGCCTAGCGGATGTTTTTTTGCTTTTTTTGCCTTCATTTCGCGACAAAACATTTCCAAACACAACAACAACAAACACGCGCGATCGATGTCAAACTGTCAAACCAATGTAGTATAAAGAGAGGTGGCGATGTTCCGATCGCAAACAAAAGTTAATTCGTTAATTTCGGCAGTTAATTAATTAATTTATTTAATTTTTTACTATTGTCCCGCCCCTCGAAAAAAACCTATTTTTCTCTACTTCTCATGCAAGGAAATCAGTGAAGAGTTTTTAGCTCTAAATGCTCTCTATGGAAATTTGCCATTTTATTACCTGTATTCTAAATATTTTTTTATTTTTCAAGCAAGAAAATCAGTGAAATGTTTAGCTTCTGAATGCTCTCAATGGAATTTTGCCATTTTACTGCAATTTTTTGATTTCCTTGCTTGCAAATAATTGAAAAGAAATGTTTTTTTTTTTAATTAAATTTCGAATGCTATTTTTTTCAAAAAAAAAAGGTAATAAAATGGCGAAATTCCATAGAGAGCATTTAGAGCTAAACACTTTTCATTGATTTCCTTTGCCTGATTTTTTTTTAAACAGGTAATAAAATGGCTAATTTCCATAGAAAGCATTTAGAGCTTCAAACTCTTTGCTGCTGTTCTATGTTTGAAAAATAAAAAAAAAATATTTAGAATACAGGTAATAAAATGGCAAATTTCCATAGAGAGCATTTAGAGCTAAACACTCTTCACTGATATCCTTGCTTGAGAAATAAAGAAAAAATGGTTTTTGCTATTTGATTTCAATTTCTTATTTTATTTAAAATAAAGGTGACAAAATGTAAACAAAAAATATCATAGAGATTAGTTAGAGCTTGAAACTTTCTAATGATTATCTTGCTTGAAAAATAAAGAAAATATTGTTTTTTTTTCTGTTGAATTAAATAAAATAGCTAAGTTTCCTGAAATCTTTATAAGGTTAAACATATGTTAACTGTTTTTTTTTTTTTCAAATTAAAATAGTTGTTAGAAGATTTAGTTTTTATTTTTTTTACTTGCGTATTTGAAATTGTTTTTTTATCTTAATTTGTTGTACGAAACTTGTAATTTTGTTAAACATTTGTTTTGTCAAGACAAACATAAAAATAGCTGTAAAATAAGTTTATTGTTTCTGATCTTAATTACTTACCAGTACAATAAAAAGAATATAATTTTATAAATTTGTATAATTTTATCTGAAATTTCTTTCAACCATCCAGACGAGAGCATTTAAGGGAGCGTTCTTTTATTACGTAACGCAGTTAGGGGGGGAGGGGGTGTCGGTGTCTGTTACGAAATGTTACAAAAATTGGGGGAGGGGGGGTGTGCTGAAAAATTTTGTTACGTAACGCAAAATTTTCATATAAGCACTCATAAAATTTGCCCGCCCGTGTGGATCAATCGGACCGCACACTGGACTCCAATCCAGAGGTCGCCGGTTCGAATCCCGCGGCGGGCGCTCTAAAATTCTTTGTGTAAATATGGGTATTCGGCGCCGTCGCTCCGTGCCATACTTTCATACACTTAGGAGCCCAGGGCGGCGAAGTCCTTGTAGATAAAAGGAAGACACTAGTGGTTGGTACTAGCAATGGTGGCCGACAGCTATAAAGTCAACTTCGTATCGTACTCATAAAATTTTGCAAAAAGACCTTGCGTTACGCGTTACAGGGGGGGTAGGGGGGATGGCTCATCTGTTACGATTTGTTACAAAGGGGGGGGAGGGGGGTCAAAAATCAAAAATTTTGCGTTACGTAATAAAAGAACGCTCCCTAACATAAAAACTCTCTATGAACACTCTGCTATACTAGTTTTCACATCAGACGATCTCTACCAAACATGAATCATATTACCTGTGCCTACGACGCGGTCGCTTTTTGTTTGTCGCAAGCAGTATTTATTATAAAAATAGTTTTTATTTTTTATTTCGGTATCTATTGAAGATAGAGCTTTGGTTTCTTCGAGAGAGTTGTTCATTTTTGGTAGTTGAGCAACTTTGTCGAAAACAAAAATATTCTATACCTTGTATCTTATAAAATAAATAGTTTTATCTTGTTTTGTACAACTTAAATCAATCAAATTGTAATGACGTCTGAGACAATCATATAGAACCTTTTGGTACCAGCATCTTTCTAGAACATGTCAACTTTCTAAAACTTATCGTTTTTGAGATTTATGCAATTCAATATTATTTTTCCCCATACAGAGCTGGCTCTGTTCGCTGCATACAGAGCTTAGCTCTGTTCTACCATACAGAGCAGGTAAGGAGTTTTTATTGAGCCTGTAGAGCTCGATGCGTCTCTGATGATAAGTGGTAATAATAACTGAGTTAAATTCATAAAACACTGAAAGGGCAGATGTTATTATTTGGATAAAATTACTTCATAAATGTGAGGAAGGCACCAATCACCAAAAGGTGGATTAAGTAACGTTTTGATGAATATCATCAGTTTTTGATGAATATTCATCAGGTTCACATTTTCACATATTCAACCTACCAAATTTTCAACCTTCCAAAATTCAACTTTTTTTTGCTGTGTATACCTTTTGGTACGGGATAAATATTGTAAAATTACAGGAATATTTTTTTCTTCGTGGTGTTAACTGTTTTGTCTTGGTAGAATTGAGTTTAATTCCCTTTTATCAACTCCCAAGCATGTGCTGTGCTGGGTAGTTACCACAAACACATGACGAAATCCCCATGCGAATTCGAAATCAATGCTCCGATAATTGCAATGCTGAATAATTACTCAGGATTATTTCTTTCAGACTGACGCTGTGATCATCGACATACTACCAGATGGAATTGCGAGCAAAGATAAAAGGCTCCAAATATTTGATCAAATTACTGAAATAAATGGAAATAAAATAAACCAAGATTGTTCAGAAAAGCAATTGCAAAAGTATTTAAAGGATTTACAGCCAAAGGTGCGTAACATAAAAAAAATGCGTTAGGAGTCAACCATATGTACACATGTTTGTATACAGCCTGTTGCAATGTAGAACTCCCGACAATAAACACATAATTTGCCACAATAAATATACATTTATTTACACGGACAGAACTACATTTAACAGACTAAAATACGAAACTATTTGGCACGACCAGAGTGCACTGGCGTTGTGCTCTGGTCGGCGAACGACAATAGAATGTCGAACACAACAAATGAAGACGACGACAAAGCTCCTCACTGCGTGCGGAGAGCATCGATCAGAGTTGGCTGTGCCAACACAATGAGCCACCGTCAACGTCCACGTCGTCGTCAGGGTGGTCCTCCCAACACCTCCCCCCTTTATGTGAAAGTGTTGTCGTATCTCGATTGGCCCTTCTGGTTCAGAAACAGGTACGAGACAGAGCTGAAGCTTGCTGAGGAGTAGCACTTGGTGGATGTAGAAGTGGAACTCGCAGGACCTCCCTAGGTTGATGATCTGGACTCGAATTTGGACGAAAGCTTGAGCTGCTGCTGGCGGACGTCACCGAGAATCCAGAACGGTGAATGTGTGTGCCGGCTGCCTGCTGAACTTGAAGAAGTGTTGATTGGCAGCGGTGCTGTGCAGTACTCGGCGAACCCGACTTGGTTGGCACTCGACCAGGGTTTCAGGGCCAAATACCGTAGCGAACGAGGATGTTGTTTGAAGATTGGTGCAACTCCGAGCCTTGATGATGTCACGCCGGTTGAGCTGGCCATCCTGCTTGGAGCTTGCTGACGATCGAAGTTGGCCACCAAGCATTTCTGCTGGTGCTTGTGTACGAGGTGTACTTCGAAACGAACGTTGAACAATAGCAAGCCAGTGTGCTGATTGTTTACGGAGTCCCTCTTCCCCCGTTGAATTTGAGTGCTTGATCGGATGATTTACACTCGGCGAGCTCGGTGAACTGCGACTCGCAGTGGCCGGACCTGGTGTGACAGGCCAACCGGATTGCGCGTACTGGGTGTTTGGGTTGAGTACAGGAATTGGGCCGGGTGGCGTGCTTTCCTCGACGAGCGACGTACCGGATCGGTGTGATGATGTCCGCTGATCGTACTCTCCAGTGCGCTGACCATCAACCAAGATGTCATCCCCGTGACGCAAATCGTCGATGACACCGTCGTTCTTGCTGCCCACCAACTGCTGGAACCCTCTGGAGCAGACGTGACGCCCGGGGTGCGTTTGATGGTGACGAAGGACAGTTGGGTTGGGGCGATGACTGGCAGGTTGATGTGATCCGCCATTTTGTTGTTGTTCACCGGTGGAGATGGCGGATGCCGACAGAACTGAACGATGTTCTGCTGATAAGGTGCCGTCGTGTGGAGGTCGCGCGCAGTCCAGGTTCCCGCGGAATGCTCGTTCCGGCGGCAGGTGATCGTGCTCCTGGTGGCTGAACCGAACGGGTTGAAATGCTTCCTCCTGATTGACACACGCGCGGGGAGCGCGAAATTGTCGCACATGAATGCGATCAATTTGCTCCGTTCTCGTCGCCACTGTTGCAATGTAGAACTCCCGACAATAAACACATAATTTGCCACAATAAATATACATTTATTTACACGGACAGAACTACATTTAACAGACTAAAATACGAAACTATTTGGCACGACCAGAGTGCACTGGCGTTGTGCTCTGGTCGGCGAACGACAATAGAATGCCGAACACAACAAATGAAGACGACGACAAAGCTCCTCACTGCGTGCGGAGAGCATCGATCAGAGTTGGCTGTGCCAACACAATGAGCCACCGTCAACGTCCACGTCGTCGTCAGGGTGGTCCTCCCAACACAGCCCATTACTAGAGATCCTATTCAGGGTCTCTACCCATTACCACAACCCAGTGAAAGGTCCACTCGAGCTACTCGAGCCAACTTAGTTCTATTTTTCAAGTGTAGGTGTCGCATGTACTGTTTTCAGCTGTCAAAATTGGACTTAGCAAAATTTGCCTTGTTTTCGGTTTGTTCTGTTTACGAATGAAGTTTTCCGTCATCATCGAAACAAAATGGATCAGGTAAGGGAAGGTGGAGCGGTAGAAAAGGTTTTTCTTGTTAGCCTTGCTGCCCCTACCAGGAATGTCCATCTTAAAGTGTGTGTCGATCGGGAAGCCGATTCCGAACCGGGCTTCGCTGATGGCCAAGCTTCCGATGCAACGCGGCAACAAGGGGGACATTTCCCAGCAAGGCGAACAGTAAGTCACAAACGACGCCACTGAATACGATCTATGAACTTGAGAATCGCAGCCGTCCAAACGTCCCTCGGTCCGGACAACCCGGGAGAGCCTTACCTGGGCGGAATCAATCAATCAATTTATTTTTGCCATTCACAGCTTACATCCGCCGCCGTTCTTCGTCATGGACAATATCGATGCCCAACGATTTCCGGCGGTAGCAAAACGCCCAACAGCAGCAGCAGGAAAACGCTGATTGCGATCGCGCCAGGACGATGCCGGCGATAAAGACTCTTCCGGCGAGAACAGGGTGGCCGCGCAGAATATGCACGCAATCAAGTTGGCAACGTTGCCGCGAACTCAGGCGAATTCGGACAAGGGAAATTGGGGAGCGGCAATGGAGTTGATCCGTTTGGTGAGTGTTCCCAGCCTTTTGGGGGGATAAGAAGGTACCATCTCGGTGATGCGAGAGGTTGTGGAGCGGAACATCGAACAGCTGCTGTTCAAGCGAGATGACGATTTCGTGTACGTGTCAACTGAGCGAGTTGTCCCGACCGCCCAGAAGTAAACGTGAGTCTGTTGGAGTATGATATACTTTTTGAAAAATATTAACGTTTTTCTTCTCACAGCAACGAGGCGTCTGCGCAAACGCGTGCCAACGATCGCCAAACCACCGCCCGGTTTTCAATGGACGTCACCTGGACTCGCCCAAACTCTGACTGCCTTCGGCAAATTCAAAGGAACCGCTCTCCAACTGTGCAGCCTGGAAGTTTCCCAGATTATTGCGACCATCCCCAAAACAAGCACCTTCGTCATGCGCGACATGAAGGGCATAGGCGGTCCCCGCAAACCCGGTCTCCGTACGTAACCAACCGCCGTCCGCGAAGAAAACCCCCGCACGGATTCCACATCCTGCTCCAAGTCAAAACCAAGTCGGAGTTCCTGCGTCTCCTCCTGCACATCATCGACGAGTCGTGCACCCATTTCGACATCAACACGCCCTTCCCCGACCGGAAGCACCTGGAACCGATCACCTTGTAGGCGCATCCGAAGGTTTATCGGATTGCCGCCGCCGCGTGGATTTCTGTTTCACGGACCTCCCCGCTCGGAGAAGACGTTGCTTGCGCAAGCCATCGCTGGCCAGCTTATGAATGGACTAATTGAGATCGCCGCCAATGATTCGGTAGCGGCTATTCTGAAGACTCGGAGGAACGCATCCGGGAGGTGTTCGACCAGGTAGCATACTCTCATACTCTTCGATAAGCTCAACGCCATCTCGGCGAACCGGCGTTCGCGGTAAACAGTGCCACCGTGGTTTAGGACGTGGACCTCGAGACGGGATCATCGCTGCTGCGCCTAAGGTAAGTTCTACTGAACTTCCGTTCAGATTGCGTGCGACTATCAGCTCACGACAGATGACGACGGTAGAGATTTTGGTCCTCGATGCGTTCCTCTGACTCTGAGCCAAAAAACAGCAACAATCTGTTTGTATGTCTCACAGACAGGTCGGTTGAGCAACGTGTCCTCATCAGATATCACTAAACTGGATTTTTTTTCTTCCAACAGCACCCATCAGACCCATCAGTCGCACTGCAAGTTGCCGACACCGATGCCACCGCGGTGGGATACAAAGACGAGGACTTGACAAATGGATGGTCGCCGGAGTGGAGGGTAGCAGCGGAAGGACGATAACGATAGTTTGGGATTGGGCCAAGCCAAGTCGACATCGGAGGAATCAGCGTGTACTATGATTACGCGTTGGACGCGACCAACTTTGCGCCAGTCATCATAATCTACCAAAAAGTCGTTTTCGGCGATCAGCAACCGCGGAAGGCGAGAACAAGTCTCGAACAGCGTTTTGTTGAATAACGGCCGCCGAGTTTGAAGAGGTTCCAGAGTGGGTTCGATAATAATGCAGCGACGTCGCCGACTAACCCCTAGAAAGGAACAATCATGTACACTAGCGTGGCCGATGTGTGGCGCAAACCTTACTCCGATTCAGCAGATCAGACACGATCTGAATCGCATCTTCTACAGCACGCCGAGCCTTGCGGGGACCGTCGGCCAGCTGGTTTAATACCGTCAGCAACAAGGGCACGGAAACATTGTCAGACTGGCCTGCAGAAGTACATTTATTCCTATGCCAAAGAGCAGCGTCCAAAATGCTCGACTCCGAAGTCATGTCCAGTTTCATCCCAAACGCCAAACTGTACGTGAGCTACCTAACAACAATCGTAACGTCCGCGACCAGCAGCTGCAGTCGCGGGAGTTTCCGGGAGTCGGAGGAACCCATCCGGAAGGTGTTTGGTCCTCTCGCCGCGCGTACTCTTCTTCGACGAGATCAACCGCGTCACCTCGTAGGAGAACATGGAACGACGAATCGATGCGCAGCTGTTAATCAGCTTGGACGGGATCTCGCGGATCGAACCGGCCGGATGCTACGACGAACTCGCCAAACTAACCCCTGGTTACGTCGGAGCAATTCTGCTGGCGCTGGTCACCCGCACGGCCACGACCGACATCAAGCGAATGCTCACCGAACTTAAACGCCAACATTAATTTATATTAATTAGTAGCATATTCTGTTAAATATAATGTAAATGAAAACATAAATAAATAAAAAATATAATTTGTAAAACAAATAGGTTGGTGCAAACAATGAAAAAGGCGGATTGGCTTAGTAAAGTCAATCCGCCGTTTTCATTTGATGCGCCAGTTTTCCAAGTTCTAGATAAAATGATTAATAAGTTTCACTATCACCCGCTAGGTGGCGCTTCGTATAGTTCAGAATACCAAATGCAGATGGCACTGTTGTTTGACGTTTACTCGGCTCGACTGGCTCGAGTTTTTTGTGTCAAATCGAGTCGATTCCCGCTCGATCCTCGAGCCAAACTCGAGCCTAAATCGAGTCGAGTCGAGTCGAGACTCGAGTCGAGTTTGGCTCGAGGATCGAGCCGATTTGGCTCGATTTTTCTCACTGGGAAATATCAGATGTAGGTACAGGCATCCCACATATTCGGAACAACCACAAATTCTGAACATTATTTGGACATTCTCTTGCTATTTCACTACCAAAAGTAGTTCTTTTTGAACAAAAAACTGAATTTCGAGACTTTTCTATTCAGAGCTGCAAAAACCGGCAATAAGCCAATGACTCGCCGCGGCGATTGAGGGGCGAACGATATTGAAACATTTCAGCGATCAATCTGAACCGCCCAGGCGATTCGCCCATGGCACGCCAAGACGGATGGAGGGCGGACGAAATTTAAAAATTGCAAACATCAAAATTTCAGCCGCCCAGGAAGCCGCCCTCGGTCCGCCATTGTGGTTCCAGGGCGGACCACACGATCAGTAACGTCCGCCGATGCGTAACGTCCGCCCTGCGTTAATGTGGGATGTTTCACCCGCCGTTCATCCGTCCCACATACGCAGTTTTGTATACAGACTGTCTAGGGAAACAGACTGGCCAATGCAAAATAAACAGGCACTGGCAACGTATGTTTTGCGCTTGCAACACTGCCAGTTTTGCTGGGCGTAAAGAGCGTTTGGTGTCCAGAAACATTGGCCAATCTGTTTCCCTAGACAATCTGTAGTTTTGTTTGGTTCAACCGCCCCCACTAGCGTGCACAGGGTGGGGCAACATGGGGCAACTGCCCCACCATCCACAGAAATCTTTTCTAAATTTGGTCAGGGGCTATCCACAAATGACACCACAGAGCACAGATGTATGTCATTGAACAAACTGCATTGAAAAACCTGTGTAAAAATTCAAACCAAAATACGTTGAAAAGAGCTAGGGTGTGCACCATCCGCCTAGATAGCGCCACTTCCAAAATCATGATGGCCTACAGTAGCAGAACGTTGGGCCATCTAATCACTGCATAAAACATTCAGTACACGCAAAGAAATTCCGGTGAACGTTGGATGGTCAATCGCCCTAACCCATCCGATGTTCAAATTTATTCCCATCGGATGTTCAAAGCATTTAAAAAATCACCAACACCACCGCATTCTTAATCATACGATTTTGTTCATGCTTTAGTATGCGTGATATTTGCGCTAACCGTACTGTCAACCGAAGAATTTCTTCTTCTCTTTGGTCAGTTTGACGTTTTGTTTTTTTTTTTTTTGTCGCGGTAGGCTGTGCTCGCTCTGCATGTTTTTTTTGTTCGGCCAACAACGTAGGTGGTCCGGGAAACTTTCCGCCGGTAATTCTGTGCTCACCGCATCACGAGTGTCTGAAATTGGTTCCCGTCCGTAGCCCAGAGAATTAATTTCAGTTCACTGTGTGTTTTCCCCTAATTAGTCGAGCCCCCTCTCTCCCCTCAACGTTTTTAGATCAAAGCAAACTGTTCGTGATTCCTAAAAGGAAATAGGACAGTCTGGTCGAGTCGTTAGCCCTGGTACTTCCCTCACCGAACGAATCAATCCACGGCGGCCCGAGTACGGCCAGCAGTTCCGTCGCGACGGCCGAAATGATGGAAACCGACACGGACCTGTTGATGCCCGTACCGGAAGAATCTCCCTACTTTCCGGAAAAGTACCCCGGCAAAGTGTGCGCCCAGTGCGCGCTCGTCGAACGCAGCCAGCTGGGCCAAGGCGAAATGCTACGGATCGAGGTCAAGAACAGTGTCGAAGCGACGATGGCGGCCGCGCTGTAGTCCTAGGAAGACGACGAGGGATTCTCCGGGAGCAGTCCCAGTCAGGGGGACAAACGGGCAGCGGTGGTGGTGGCTCGGAATGTCGCCCCTGCTGAGCAGCAACAAACGACAGAAAGGATTGAACGTAAGTTCGTATGGTTGTGACCTTTTGACCGGCGATCTAACTCAACACTCTATCTATCTTCCGCAGAAACTCAATTATCAACGCCGAGTACGTGATTGAGCTGGAAAAGATCGGCCACACCGAGGTGGAGTTCGCCTCGATCATGAACGGCGGATACTTTTACACTCACCGGTCGTGTGCCAGCTTCTCGTTTGGCATGGTCCTTGGCGCGGCCACGGGGACGCTCAGCAACCTGGAGGTGGTCGTAGCGCAGGCCTTAAGCAAAAAGTGCTACTTTTGCTCGCGCTAGGGGGTGAGTTTAGTGTGCAAGGTAGATAAGCAAGCTACATCGCAGTCCAGAGATTCAAAACACTTATTTTTCCCCAGATGTCCTGTCCAAAATTGTTCTACTACCCGTGCATCGCCGCGGCCGGTGGCTGGTGGCACTACTACGGAACGTGACGTCGATTACGAAGTGCAGCTGGAAGTGCCGGTGCTGTCGGGTTTGTTTTGGTTGGGGTTCGCGAACGCCAGGAGGGGGCGCTTCGTCGCGATGGCTACCAGCAGCGGGACAAGGGCTTGTGTCCAATTTGTCATCGAGCTTACCAGGCGGCGGCCCACCGGGATGGTTAAGTGCAGTTGGTGTAACAAGTATCGTCCAAGCGTCACCCCATTTGTTGCCGAAAAAACTGACCCAGACACCAATATCCACGCCAAAGTCCACTCCAAAACCGGAGGAAAAGATCATTCCACTAGCGCTGGAAGGCAATCACTACGTGGACGGAGTTTGCCTTAGCGAGCACAATCTGCACCAAATCAAATCGCTGCAGGCCGAGTTGGCAAGCGGAAACCAAAGCTACAGCTGCAACCTCTCCCGGCATTGGACAAGGACGACGGAATTCTGGTCGCGATCGAATCAGCCGTAGCCGGGAGCAACTTGGACAACTCGTTTGATGATGCCGCTGGTTACGAACGAGCAGGACGTGGTTGAGCTACGCAAGAAACGGCAGCGCAATCTGCAGAAGCTTGGCATCGGTGTTTTTTTTTTGTGCGGAGGCGTCCCGAGCGGACCAAAGACGACCAAATCTGGGAAGAACCTACGACCGCGGAGGTCAAACCAGAAGAATAAGAAGATACGTGCTTCGGCAAGCCACTGTTGCCGTGGTATTCCGTTGCCATCGGTAGACCTGCCAGTCTTGTCCGCCGCCTCTCTGATAGTATTCCATCAAGACGTCCCTCAAAAGCCCATTCAGAAGACTCAGACCTGGCCGACACGACCAAGTCGAGGAACCGGTTGACAACAAAAAAAAACATTTCGTGTGTGCTACTTCGGAACTACTCGGCGGAGGTGCGGACAATTACTGCGTAGAACCGGATTCCTGACTCTTGATTCTTGTCATAGAGATGACTAAAAGCTGTATGTTTAATTTAATATAAAAAATCAGAAATTTGTCTTATCTTGTATAAAAACAAATAAAAACCTGTTGTCTGTTTTTTAATATAACATTTTCTCTTTGGGAGGAATATTTATGAAAAACATACAATTTATGTTCTTGGTAAACCAAAAATAAACTGGCTCAATCGTAATTTTGATTGATTTAGTTCTAATTTTGGTTTAACGCCAAATAAATTGTCTGTTTTGATAAATATTCTCTGCTACTTTTTGGTTTGCGTCCTGGGGATGGCTGAATCCATCTGGTGGCGAAAAGTGGTACTAGCACTAGCCGTGATGATGTACGGTGGCGGCACCAGTGGTGAATAGTGCAAACAGTAAAAAGCTGCGTGTGATGTCACGCACACATTCAAAAGAGTTGTCAAAATGTCAGAAAAACACGTTGAACATCGGATGGTCAACGAGCTTTGCGCATCGAACGTTCATGATCGTTTATGACCATTCGATGTTCAAAATTTTGGTACCAATGGTCAGTAAATTCGCATTGGCAGTTTTGCGTGCACGCAAAGAAATTCCGGTGAACGTTGGATGGTCAATCGCCCTAACCCATCCGATGTTCAAATTTATTCCCATCGGATGTTCAAAGCATTTAAAAAATCACCAACACCACCGCATTCTTAATCATACGATTTTGTTCATGCTTTAGTATGCGTGATATTTGCGCTAACCGTACTGTCAACCGAAGAATTTCTTCTTCTCTTTGGTCAGTTTGACGTTTTGTTTTTTTGTCGCGGTAGGCTGTGCTCGCTCTGCATGTTTTTTTTTGTTCGGCCAAAAACGTAGGTGGTACGGGAAAGTTTCCGCCGGTAATTCTGTGATCACCGCATCACGAGTGTCCGAAATTGGTTCCCGTCCGTAGCCCAGAGAATTAATTTCGGTTCACTGTGTGTTTTCCCCTAATTAGTCGAGCCTTCTCTCTCCCCTCAACGTTTTTAGATCAAAGCAAACTGTTCGTGATTCCTAAAAGGAAATAGGACAGTCTGGTCGAGTCGTTAGCCCTGGTACTTCCCTCACCGAACGAATCAATCCACGGCGGCCCGAGTACGGCCAGCAGTTCCGTCGCGACGGCCGAAATGATGGAAACCGACACGGACCTGTTGATGCCCACGCCAAAGTCCACTCCAAAACCGGAGAAAAAGATCATTCCACTAGCGCTGGAAGGCAATCACTACGTGGACGGAGTTTGCCTTAGCGAGCACAATCTGCACCAAATCAAATCGCTGCAGGCCGAGTTGGCAAGCGGAAACCAAAGCTACAGCTGCAACCTCTCCCGGCATTGGACAAGGACGACGGAATTCTGGTCGCGATCGAATCAGCCGTAGCCGGGAGCAACTTGGACAACTCGTTTGATGATGCCGCTGGTTACGAACGAGCAGGACGTGGTTGAGCTACGCAAGAAACGGCAGCGCAATCTGCAGAAGCTTGGCATCGGTGTTTTTTTTTTTGTGCGGAGGCGTCCCGAGCGGACCAAAGACGACCAAATCTGGGAAGAACCTACGACCGCGGAGGTCAAACCAGAAGAATAAGAAGATACGTGCTTCGGCAAGCCACTGTTGCCGTGGTATTCCGTTGCCATCGGTAGACCTGCCAGTCTTGTCCGCCGCCTCTCTGATAGTATTCCATCAAGACGTCCCTCAAAAGCCCATTCAGAAGACTCAGACCTGGCCGACACGACCAAGTCGAGGAACCGGTTGACAACAAAAAAAAACATTTCGTGTGTGCTACTTCGGAACTACTCGGCGGAGGTGCGGACAATTACTGCGTAGAACCGGATTCCTGACTCTTGATTCTTGTCATAGAGATGACTAAAAGCTGTATGTTTAATTTAATATAAAAAATCAGAAATTTGTCTTATCTTGTATAAAAACAAATAAAAACCTGTTGTCTGTTTTTTAATATAACATTTTCTCTTTGGGAGGAATATTTATGAAAAACATACAATTTATGTTCTTGGTAAACCAAAAATAAACTGGCTCAATCGTAATTTTGATTGATTTAGTTCTAATTTTGGTTTAACGCCAAATAAATTGTCTGTTTTGATAAATATTCTCTGCTACTTTTTGGTTTGCGTCCTGGGGATGGCTGAATCCATCTGGTGGCGAAAAGTGGTACTAGCACTAGCCGTGATGATGTACGGTGGCGGCACCAGTGGTGAATAGTGCAAACAGTAAAAAGCTGCGTGTGATGTCACGCACACATTCAAAAGAGTTGTCAAAATGTCAGAAAAACACGTTGAACATCGGATGGTCAACGAGCTTTGCGCATCGAACGTTCATGATCGTTTATGACCATTCGATGTTCAAAATTTTGGTACCAATGGTCAGTAAATTCGCATTGGCAGTTTTGCGTGCACGCAAAGAAATTCCGGTGAACGTTGGATGGTCAATCGCCCTAACCCATCCGATGTTCAAATTTATTCCCATCGGATGTTCAAAGCATTTAAAAAATCACCAACACCACCGCATTCTTAATCATACGATTTTGTTCATGCTTTAGTATGCGTGATATTTGCGCTAACCGTACTGTCAACCGAAGAATTTCTTCTTCTCTTTGGTCAGTTTGACGTTTTGTTTTTTTGTCGCGGTAGGCTGTGCTCGCTCTGCATGTTTTTTTTTGTTCGGCCAAAAACGTAGGTGGTACGGGAAAGTTTCCGCCGGTAATTCTGTGATCACCGCATCACGAGTGTCCGAAATTGGTTCCCGTCCGTAGCCCAGAGAATTAATTTCGGTTCACTGTGTGTTTTCCCCTAATTAGTCGAGCCTTCTCTCTCCCCTCAACGTTTTTAGATCAAAGCAAACTGTTCGTGATTCCTAAAAGGAAATAGGACAGTCTGGTCGAGTCGTTAGCCCTGGTACTTCCCTCACCGAACGAATCAATCCACGGCGGCCCGAGTACGGCCAGCAGTTCCGTCGCGACGGCCGAAATGATGGAAACCGACACGGACCTGTTGATGCCCACGCCAAAGTCCACTCCAAAACCGGAGAAAAAGATCATTCCACTAGCGCTGGAAGGCAATCACTACGTGGACGGAGTTTGCCTTAGCGAGCACAATCTGCACCAAATCAAATCGCTGCAGGCCGAGTTGGCAAGCGGAAACCAAAGCTACAGCTGCAACCTCTCCCGGCATTGGACAAGGACGACGGAATTCTGGTCGCGATCGAATCAGCCGTAGCCGGGAGCAACTTGGACAACTCGTTTGATGATGCCGCTGGTTACGAACGAGCAGGACGTGGTTGAGCTACGCAAGAAACGGCAGCGCAATCTGCAGAAGCTTGGCATCGGTGTTTTTTTTTTTTTTTTTGTGCGGAGGCGTCCCGAGCGGACCAAAGACGACCAAATCTGGGAAGAACCTACGACCGCGGAGGTCAAACCAGAAGAATAAGAAGATACGTGCTTCGGCAAGCCACTGTTGCCGTGGTATTCCGTTGCCATCGGTAGACCTGCCAGTCTTGTCCGCCGCCTCTCTGATAGTATTCCATCAAGACGTCCCTCAAAAGCCCATTCAGAAGACTCAGACCTGGTCGGCACGACCAAGTCGAGGAACCGGTTGACAACAAAAAAAAACATTTCGTGTGTGCTACTTCGGAACTACTCGGCGGAGGTGCGGACAATTACTGTGTAGAACCGGATTCCTGACTCTTGATTCTTGTCATAGAGATGACTAAAAGCTGTATGTTTAATTTAATATAAAAAATCAGAAATTTGTCTTATCTTGTATAATAACAAATAAAAACCTGTTGTCTGTTTCTTAATATAACATTTTCTCTTTGGGAGGAATATTTATGAAAAACATACAATTTATGTTCTTGGTAAACCAAAAATAAACTGGCTCAATCGTAATTTTGATTGATTTAGTTCTAATTTTGGTTTAACGCCAAATAAATTGTCTGTTTTGATAAATATTCTCTGCTACTTTTTGGTTTGCGTCCTGGGGATGGCTGAATCCATCTGGTGGCGAAAAGTGGTACTAGCACTAGCCGTGATGATGTACGGTGGCGGCACCATTGGTGAATAGTGCAAACAGTAAAAAGCTGCGTGTGATGTCACGCACACATTCAAAATAGCTGTCAAAATGTCAGAAAAACACGTTGAACATCGGATGGTCAACGAGCTTTGCGCATCGAACGTTCATGATCGTTTATGACCATTCGATGTTCAAAATTTTGGTACCAATGGTCAGTAAATTCGCATTGGCAGTTTTGCGTGTACGAACGACATCAGA
>NC_068937.1:74605766-74835412 GCF_016801865.2 Culex pipiens pallens
GTACGAACGACATCAGACCAATGTCTAATAGTTACTGTCCTTCATCAGAGGGTTGCAATTTTACGCGCCAAAGAAGATAAACAAAACGAAATCGGACATAACATGTGAGCAACTCTTTTGTATTTTTCGAAAAAAATGTTTTGAAAAATTTTAAATCAAGACTAACATTTTAAAAGGGACAAACATTGAATATTACGCCCAAATCTGTTTTTGCATAAAACATCGATTTTTTTTTCCAAAAATCACTATTTTTCAAAAAATCATAACTCGGCGGCAGATTTTTTGACCATGTTTATCTATGGCTCAAAAGTTGCGGATTTTTGTTCCCTAAAACATATCAAAAAATCTCTAGTCAAAAAATACGGGAATTTGAGTTTTAGTAAAAAAAAGGTTGATTAAAAAATGTGCAAATTTTTTTTCCCGTGTACCAATTTTTTTCTCAAAAGTCCTCAACAATACCTACAACTTTACTGAAGACACCAAATTGATCAGAAAATTCACTGAAAAGTTACAGCTGTTTGAATATTTACATACCATTTTTGTATGGACAGCAGCCAAAATTGTATGGAGTCTTGTATGGGTGAACCAATGGCACAAAACTGCTTATTTGGTCATAGGGACGGCCCCCACAAAGTAAGAGCTAAATCAAAAAATACAAATAAAATCCATTTCCGGTTTTGTGTAAAGGGACTATTTTATGTTGTCGCTTGAAAAATCATTTTTGAATGAATTTTCTGTAATGTTTTCGTTTGCATTCACGGAAAGGCAGCATTATGGTACGTTCGTTTGAACAGCCGGTGCGGCACTGAGTGCCGCACTCGTCGGTGCCAGTTTTGGTTCAATCGAACGTCATTTGACAGTGCGCGTGGAACTCGCATGAAACTGAAAAAAATATCGAGTGCGGCACTAGAGTTTCAGTTCCAAGATTGCGGCGAAACTCGTGCGGAACTAGCGCTAGTTTCTTCAAAGAAACACTTTGACAGCTATGAGTGGGTCTCGTGGCGCAGGGGTAGCGGCTTCGGCTGCCGATCCCGATGATGCTATGAGACGCGGGTTCGATTCCCGCCTTATCCACTGAGCTTCTATCGGATGGTGAAGTAAAACGTCGGTCCCGGTTTCTCCTGTCTCGTCAGAGGCGCTGGAGCAGAAATCCCACGTTAGAGGAAGGCCATGCCCCGGGGGGCGTAGTGCCAATAGTTTCGAGTGTGGCACTCAGTGTGGAACTAGCCATCAAACGAACGTACCATAAGTCTTAAAGGGAAGAACAGGACGCTGAACGAGATGGGGCTGTGCATGCTGCTGGATGCCGGGTTGGATCGACAATTCTGGACTGAAGCAGTGAACACGGCGGCCTACATCCAGAATCGTCTGCCGACGAAGGCCATCGAGACAACACCGTTCGAGATGTGGTTCGGCGAGAAGCCCGACTTGCAGCACATGAAGATCTTCGGATGCAACGCCTACGTTTGGACGCCCTCGCAAAAGCGAAAGAAGCTGGATATAAAATCCGAGAAGATGGTTTTCGTCGGTTACTCATCAGAGCACAAAGCGTACCAACTGCTCAATCCGAAATCCGGTAAAATCGTCGTGAGCCGAGATGTTAGGTTGTCCGCTTCAAAGCACGATTGGTCGCACAAGGCTTCTCGCAGCAGTACGGAAGCGACTACGACCAGGTGTTTTCTCCAGTTGTGAAAAAGGTGACGCTGCGGGCAGTCAAGCAAGAGGCAGATGATAGTGCGGCACATCGACATCCGGACGGCGTATCTGTACGGTGAGCTGCAGGAGGAGCTATACATGCGACAGCCGCCCAGGTACAGCAACGGAGATCCAAGTGTCGCCTGCCGTCTGGTGAAGAGTTTGTACGGGCTCAAGCAGGCGGCTCGTGTGTGGAACAACCGCATCGACCCGGCGTTGAAAAGCATGGAGTTCACGCGTTCTTCTGCGGATCAATGCCTATACACCGAGCCACGATTTGCGTCCTCATCTATGTCGACATCGTTGTCGTTTGCCACACATCTGAGGAATACGAATCGATTGTGAAATTGCTGTGCCAGAGTTTCAAGGTCGTCGAGCTCGTGGACATCAAGTTTTTCCTGGGAATCCACGTCAGGGAGGGAGAAGCCACTATGTCCTGAGCCAGAAGTCGTACATTTCGAAAACTCTCGCTCGATTTGCTATGGACCAGTGGCCAACCGCAACAACAGCAGACTGGACCGAAGGCAAGAAAGTGCTGCGGTATCTGAAAGGTACTCTAGACTACGAGTTACATCTGGGAGGCAAGCAGAATCTGCAGTTCGAGTGCTTTGTCGATGCTGATTGGGCAGGTGAGGCATCCGATCGCAAGTCCAACACTGGGTTCATCTTCAAACTTGGAGGAGGACTGCTCGGCTGGGGCTGTCGGAAGCAAACAGCAGTTGCGCTGTCCAGCACCGAAGCAGAATACGTGGCGTTCGCGGAGTGTCTCCAGGAGCTCATGTGGCTCCGCAAATTGATGGAGGAACAGTCGGAACCACTTCCTGAGCCGATGGTGGTCTACGAGGATAACCAGAGTTGCATCGCTCTGAAAGCTGCCGATTGGACTTCGCGTAGATCGAAGCACATCGACACAAAGTACTGTTTCGTGAAGGATTTGGTCAACGAAGGAGTGGTTACGGTCAAGTACTGTTCAACAGACCAGATAGAAGCTGACTTGCTGACCAAGCCCCTGGGAGCTGTGAAACTTCAACATTTCCGGTCGGCGATTGGAGTAAAGTGCGTCGATGTTGAGGAGGAGTGTTAGCAGATGTCCAATCCTGCAGTAATCAACATCACACGCACACAACCCACACAACTAATGAGACAGCCCTAGCTGTCAAACATGACTTGAAATAAAATCAATCGAAGTTATTCGCTCACACAGTACGGACGTGTTGACTATTTTCTAAGCCTCATTCCCTCTCCTCGCAATTCCATCATTCCTCACAGCAAACACACACCGTGAGTGCGAGGGATGAGTAAATTTACTCAAATTTGAGTAAAACGAGGGTGTGAGTGGCCGTTTCCAACAGTTTGTACTGGCAGCCAGTTGGCAGCCATAACAAAAGAAGATGGCCGGGTTCGGTGGTTTAGTGGTTAGCGTGGTATCCTCTAAAACCCAGTATGGCCTGGGTTCAATCCCAGACGGACCCGGTGGCATTTTTCGAGACGAGGAAGTAAAACGTCGGTCCATTTGCGTAAAAGAGGTTTTGGGTGACTCACCACACATAACCTTCGGACGCCTAGAAATGAGCAGAAACTTGCAACAGAGCCCACAAAAGACCGTCGTTAAAGTGGATTGCTTTGCTTTTGGCCGTGTTGTTGTGGGTAATGGCAAAGATACCTAATTTAAAAAGATAGACAACTCCCAAAATCTGGGAACAACGCTCAATCATCAAAACCGCAGAGCCATCTGGTGGGCTGACATTCAAGTTGTCGAGCTTTCCAATGCCTGTACACGCACACAATGAAACAAAATATGCGCGCACGCACACAGTCAAACATGGTAGTGATGTTGTTTTTCGTTCATCTCTTTCGCACTGTTTTGACCAAATTTTGACAGAGCGAGGAAAACATTCAGCGAAATGGCGAGCAAGTTTTGGAATTTCACAGAGTCTCGGCCCGAAACTTCAAACACGAACAAAAGCGGCATTCCGAAGATTGGCAATGACGTTTTGGAATTTTGACAGTCTGGAACGCATGAATTACCCCATTATCGGTTTCCCGCACGGGTAAGGTGGCAAAAGTTGGGAATTTTGCAACTTTTTAAATTTATGCTAAATTTCGAAATTTAAACACAAATCTGCAGTAAACTTATTTGAAAATATAATAATATAATAATAAGCTAAAGGCACGATGATTTGATTTATTATCTGGCTCAGAGAAGCGATAAAAGCGGTTTAAATTGATTTTTCTTTTCTTTTCTAGAGTTTTACGAACTTTTGTCTGTTTGTAAGTCTCAAAGATAGTACACAATGGTTATAGAAATATTTCCAAAAAAAAGTAATTTTTTCGGTTCGTCTACACAAAATCTCATGTTTGTAAACAAACGACGCCATTTTGCCAATGTTCTTCGGTAGCTCATATCAGGCCACTGCCGGGGCCCTGGAATTTCATGATTAAGTTAATTATTATTTTTTTATTAATTAAGTAAATTAATTATGAACAAAGGGGCCCTCAAGACGAGTTAATTGATAGGTTTAAAAGCAAAACTATTTTCAGGTGATTCGGTAAGACCGGATTGGCCAACAATCGGACACAGGTCAGACGGGTGTTACGGCAATATTTGTATTTCTTTGAATCCCAAAACATTTTTTTGATTAATAATAAGTAAATCTTTCCCTGTTCCTGAGGGGAACACCCGTGAAGAGTATCGGGGCCGGCATTTACAAAGCGGATTCAGTGACAGTTTATTAATCAACTTAATGTTAACATGTTAAGGTTAAGGTTAACATTCCATAGGTCGTCTTCCTAAGGTGTCTTGATAAGGTTCAGTTTGTGACGATACACTACCTTCCCTTTACTAAGCAATCGAATCCAGAAGGGAAACGATCACCAGTTGTGTTGGTCCGAGCCGGGATTTGAACCCCGATCTACCGCTTACGAGGCGGAAGCGTTACCACTGGGCTACGTGGCTCGGTCTTTGATTGTGTGCATGTGTTTTAAATACTTGTTTATTTTTTAATTTAAATTAACGAATTTCTCTATTTATTGCTAAATTGATCAATACGTATCACTACACAATCGAAAAACAACAACAATGTTCGCTAACTGATTGATTTGCTTCAAATAAAAATTCAAAACAAAAGGCGCTACGCACAGCAAAACACATCCGTCTCGTGCGGTGGCGCGAAAAGCAGTGACAGCAGCAACAAGCTTTTTCGTTTCTTCTCTTCGCTGCGCTGAAACTTTATTTTTTTCTCTCGCTCTCCCACCATCGCTTTAAAGCTTAATGTTTGAATATTTTCCCGTTCGCATCGGAGTGGCGCTAGTGTTTTGATGCCTGAAATTTGACGGAGTTGACGGCATGTGGTAATGGTCACTCCTTTCGACAGCTGTGCAACTGTGGCCATTCCCGGTCGCTGACAGTTCTACCAATATGTCTTGCCTGAGAACCAGGACACGCCAGTGGAGCCTCAGCGGCCGCCAGTGGGCCTAGCCTAAAGCTGCCCAAAGCACTGGATCGGCTTTTTTTAATTTTCAGTGAACCAGAGCCCTTTATCAAATGCATTGGTGAAAATACAATGTCCCATCCCCGAGGGTCCCGGAGCACCAAAACTTCTTAGCATGGTGGCTCCCAACGATAAATTGCCTAAACAAACAGGAACGTTAGCGGGAGATCCCCACGTTTCTTCCTCCCCTGTAGATTCAGAACTGTGTTGTTGTTTGAACATTCATGCTCAACCTCAATCCAATTCAACGAATCATCTTTGCGGTTAGGCTAGATTTTTGAAACTCGCAACTATTTTTTCTTGAAAGTCATTTGCGTTCAAGCATAGCATTTTTGAGTACCAACATTTTCGTAATTGAAAGACGCAACTTTTATACTCAAAAATGTATAAGATTTGTAAGATGTAACATAATATTATTTTATTTATTTTTTTCATTTTTACTGCACAGTAAATATAACGAATAAAAATAGCTTTTTTATTTGATTTAATAATTATAATTTTCATAAATTATTTAAAATTATTTAAAACCGTAGGAAGGGGATGGAGGGGGGAGGTTTCCTATTTATATAACATGGACTGGCAGAAACACCAAGAGTGTGCCACTTCAGGTTTTCGGCACGGGTCTGGCTCGGTGACAGAGCTTTTGAGCTCCGAGCCAACTTTTCTGCAAAATATGAGTACGTTTGTTGAGAGTGTAACATTTGACGTTTAGTAACGTCAGACTCGTTGTGATTCTGATTGTTTATGTTTCATCAAATTTAATTTGATGGAGTGGCCGTCGGAAAAAACGTTTACGTCGGTTTTGGGCGGAAATTCACGGTTCTTGCGGCATTTCGGGCTGGCGAAATGTTACCGGTGGCCACCGTACCAAATCGGGTTATTGACGAACGGTTCCCTGCGGTCAAAATCAAGACGCGGCCAGTACTGCGAGGAAGTGCCAGCGGCGAGCAGTGCGGCTGCGAAACGGTGGGGTCGGTGTAATCCGGTGAGTGTAGGGTTTCGGGGTTTGCTCGATCGCGTTAGTTAACTATATCTTGTTTTGTTCCAGTACGACGGACAATGTACGAGCAAGCAAGGCTTTGGAGGTCGCCAGTGTAACCAGTGCGAGGCCAACTTCTGGGGCAATCCCAACGTGCAGTGCAACCGTAAGTAGTTGTAATCAAATCGTACAGGAACCATCTACAACCAGCTCAACCTTTCAGCTTGCGACTGTAACGTCTACGGCGCGGTCACTCGGCAGTGCAACCGCGAAACCGGCCAGTGCATCTGTAACCCCGGTATCGGAGGCTACAAGTACGACCAATGCGCGCGTGGATACCTTGGCGACGCTCTGTACTGTGAACCGTGCTTCGACAACTGTGAGATCATCCTGGACGGACTGCGGGAGAAAACGAGCCGAACGATCAAGGAAGCGAAGACGAACAAGACGCTGCTACCGGAGCGTACAAGAAGCAGTTCGGCTCGATGAGCAAGAAGATGGAGGTTATCCAAGGACTGCTAACGAACACGATCTCCGATCGGGAGATCGAGGCGATCAATGCGAACGTGAAGCAACATCTGAGCGAGTCGGCGAAGTCCGAGAAGCAACTGCAGGAAACCAGTGCGAACATCGAGTTTGCAAACATCGACGTCGAGGAGCTGAGCAAGAAGACCGAGAGGTGAAGCAGTTGGCGAACTACCTGCGTGAGAATACCACCAAACTGCAGGAAGGCAACATCGAGGGTGCGCTGAACCCGACGCGTGACGCCTGAAATCGCGTCACCCAGATGGGCGAGACCAACATAGAGATCCAGGAGCTGAACGACAACGCCGAGTGGCAGTGCAAGTGAACGGAGGTGCTGCTGAAGAAGAACCAGGAGAACATCGAGAATAATGATCAAGTCGGCGAACCACGTGGTGACCAACCTGACCGACATCATCGACAACAACACGGCCACGCCGGAGAAGATCCGCGAGCTGGCGGAGCAGATCCAGCAGTACACGCTACAGCTGCAGCCGGACCAGATCCAAACGCTGGCCGAGCAGATCGACGAGGCAGTGTCGCACCTGGAGTCGATTATCCGGAACACCGAGCACGATCTGAAGCAGCAGGATTACGCGCCAAGTAGGATAGGTTTGGGGAGGGCTGGAGTTAGAGGGTTTTTATTTATTGATCTTTTTCACCTAGGAACCAAGACAGTCGATCAAGCGCGCCAACGAGGACATTCAGTCGGTTAAGATTGATCTTGAAGAGGTATGTTGGAATTTCTGTGATACCAGGACTTGGAACTGATCAAAATCAACGGTATCTTACAGATTGACAAGGAAACGGACGACGCGTACAACCGGGCCATCGTGGCCGCCGGCAAGGTGGACGAGCTGGAGACGCGCCTCAACAAGCTGCACGTGAGCAACGTGCAGAACCAGCAGGACGCCGAGGAGATCATCAAGCAGGCGGAAACGGTCAAGGAGTCGGCCAACAATGCGCATGTACTAAGACTCGGAGTATCGTTACAGCTGAAGGATACGTACAAAACGGCGGTAGCGACGCTGACCGTAAGATCGAACGCGTCCGAGAGTGCACGCGAACGGGCCCAGAACCTGCTGAACCGTGCCTCCAAGAACACCGTTGAGACCACCTTTCAGCTTAAGAAATTGTACTACACTCAAACCCCGATGGTTTGACACCAACTGTTGTCAAACGAACGGGGTCACGTTTTAGTTTGACACCCCTTTTACACGGAGTTTACTCACACTACCAAACCGAAGACACGACAAGCCACTCGGGTCCAAAAAGTGGGTACCAAATCGGCTTACCCCTCCGTTTCCTCGGGAACTGGAAATGTCAAAGTGGAAACGTCAAAAAAAAAGTTCAAAAAATTTTGTTTGGCAGCACCGGCTTGGTGACGGCGAGAAATGTCATTTTGACAATACATTTTATTATTTTTTACGTGATCAGCCTTCTTCGGCCACCAGTTGCTAGACCTGGGAGAAACGTGACTTCCTGCGGCCACCGTATGTACCGGGGCCACGTCCAGTACCATTGGCCAACCTACGATAGCGTACCCACCACCGGTCAGCTCAGGAACGGACATCACCGTCTTTGATACGCGGCCACGCGGAAGGGTAGTGAGCCGAGTTCTTTCCGCTCCGATATTAACGAGTTTCCACGGTTGGCCATGCTGGAGTACGAGATTTCCGGGGGAGCGCAAGTTTAGCTGGTCAACAACCGGTACGTAGTCATGGCGGCACATTGAGTGGATGGGGAAGTCGCAAGAAGGAGGAAATGCTGTAAGTGCTGGAATTTGGTACAACTTCTTGATATGGATTTTCTTCCCACTTATAGATTCAGCATAGTACGACAACATTACCAAGATCGACTGCATCGAGCAGACGGCGGGAAAATTTGTGCTGGTCCACCGGTGGACGTGGACTTGGAGGAAAAGATCTCCCACCCGGAATACAACTATTTTTTGCTGCTACGGATGGCTCGGAACGTCCTGTAAACTGCCTGTATTTCTGCCGTGACCGGACATGGGAGTTCAGTGGCCGGTGACGTAAATTTTGTAACCGGATTCGGGTGCACGCTGAAGGGCAGCCGCAATCCTATCAAGCAGAAGCTGGGCACCAACGAAACAGCTTTGCGCCGGCGGAGACCAAGGATTCGTGCCACGGAGATTCAGGCTGTCCGTTGATGAAGCTGAAGAAGATTTGGACGCAGGAGGGCGTGACATCGTACGGGAATCACTGCGGCCTCGAGGATTGTACCCGGATTTACTCGAGGGTGCTCGCGTACATGGACTAATTTTATTGTGGTCGTAATAGCGAGTCTTGGTGGTGGTGTTGAAATGGTCGTAGGAGTTCAACCTTCCGTTACAAACGGTATTGCGTGACCTCCTGTTATGTGCTGCAGTTCAAACATATTAAGCTAAGAAATATAGATTTCATAAAAGCTCAAACAAGTAAAGTGCAACAGCAATGATGAAATTATTGAGAAAACGATTTACTTTATTATTTAGACTCAGAGCTCATTACAATGATTCTGAACTCTTCTGCCTCTACTACCACATCCAGATCAAAAGCGTCGTAGTGACGTAGCCCATGCCAGCCACAGGTAAGCCTTCTTGCCGTTCAGTGGCATCATGGTATTGGTCTTGGTCACCTTGATGTCACACAGTTGCTCTTCCGCGGCCTAAACACCCAGCTAGTTCGGTTGGTCATCATCGATGAAACTCCCAAATTAGCAAGATATTGCGATGTTCCTGCGAGTGCATTCCGGAACCGGTTTGACAACAGCTATGCCTAACATTTTGAACGCCGAAATCGTGCTCGGTACGATTCAGAACGTTGCTGGAGCACTTCCGCGCCAATCTTGTCCACACGACAGCCTTGCATCTGGAGAAAAGCGGCCGCATTAAATACAACCACAAAAGTGGCCACTTCCAGATCACCGACATTGGTCAAATCGCCCGGACTGCTACTGCACGCACGACACCAGCTGCTGAAGACGACGCTCAGCTAGATTGAACTTTTCCGCGTGTTTTCGCTGTCCAGTGAGTCTGGAATCTGCGAGGAGGAGAAACTCGAGCTGCAGAAGCTGATAGAGCGGGTCCCCGTCTGCTGCGTGCCATCTACAAGATCGTCCTACATCGCGAGTGGGCCCAGCTGCAGACAAGTGTTCAATGCTGTGCAAAATGATCGATCGGCGCATGTGGCAGAGCATGTCCCCGTTACGCCAGTTGCTAGGATAGATCGAGAAGAAGATAGGAAAAAAAACTTCCCGTGGGAGCGGCTGTACGATCTGGAAGCGGACAAGATTGGTGAGTTAATTCGCGTTGCTGAAGCTGGACAAGACCATCTACAAGTACGTGCATCAGTTTACAAAGTAAGAGATGTCCAAAAGTTCGTCGGCGAAGGTTCCTGATTGGTGCGCGAACTTGCCCCGTTGATCATCTTCATGGACGAGATCGAATCCATCGCAATTCTACCGTCAATCCAAAGGTTTAATAAGCCGGAACCAATCAACGCGAAGTCGTTTCGAATTTGGCTTGAGGTCTTCTGCAGGACAGTTCTTATTCTTGCAACGGAAGTTGTAGCAGAATTGGATGAAAAGGTCAATATTTCTGCCCTTGATTAAAGCATTACTGTGAGACCCGGCTTAAGACCCAGCACTATCATTGCCTTGGAGGATGCAGGGTCTTTGCGACGGTTCCAAAACCCGACACGGTAAGCTTATTCCCCTCTGGTTGCAGTCCAATTCCCTTCATCCTTTTCGGATCAAACACATTCGTCACAACTACAGGTAGACCTGATAGGCCTCTGGTGTAACTTTCCACTTTCTTTTTTCGGCTTTTTCATCAAGGTCCACGGCCGGACACATCATTCGGCGACGAGGATTCTTCAACAACCCGGAAGTATGGAACTTCTCAAGCAAGCCCTGCTCCTGCTGATCAAGCTAATTGAGAAGATTGATCCACAAGTTCCTGTTCAAGCTTCACGTACGACCCGGAACACAGACCTACAGACTGGTTGTTCCGACGGCACTAAGCCCTTTTCAAGCGGGAGGCGACCAAGCTGGAGAATGCGGCCTTGGCACGGTTCTTGGTAAGGAAACTCGATTTCCGGTGCTACGAGCAGCACTGGAACATCATCTTACCCAAGCTTCCTTGCTACTTAAGTCTCTCCGAAGCGATTCACACCCTCAAGCGGATCTTTGGCCCTCAAACGTCCGAAAACAGCTTGCTGCTAGAAAACCTCCGAAGCGGGTTTTTGTAAGCGGCTGTTTCATTCCGGTCCACGACCACACATCAACAACCAACACTTCTCACATCCCGTTCCGTTGGCCTCAGTCAAACCAACTCGTCAAAACTTTTTTTAAACCAAATCTCGTCCATCTGTTTCAGAGCTGCACAAAACGTACGAGTCGAACCAAAAGGACCTGGACTCGCTCGAGAGCAAGATCCAGGGCCTGACAGAGCAGATCAACACGCACCTCAACAAGATCCAAAGTGACGCCGACCGGTACCGCCAGTGCACGACGTGAAACGTCAAACGGCAGAGAGGAAATAAAGCGCAATTCAACGCAAGCCTTGATGACCAAAATCTGCAGCAACAGTAAAAACGGAAATGCTGCACTATTAATGATTCCGGAAATGACGAACCATTCGTTCCATTTGTCATCTTATTAAATTAAATATTCAATAAAACAATCCCCAAAACCCCCAACCCGCTTTATTCGGACTAGTAATTAATCAGCGGCTTACTGAATTTGACGCACAACAGAATCGACGTTGGTAGTGATTCGGGGGTCAAAACCCGCACCATCATGACCTGGAACCAAACAACTGAAAACCTTTAACGGATTTGATCAAGATGAAGTTAAGTGACAGAATGCAGCCGCCGGCTGTAGAAACGGAGTTTTAAAACGCGTCTTGAGGCCGTTTGATGACTTTCGGTTTCCGACAAGAATATCGACCCGGTCGCAGGAGATCCCGTTCCGGTTCAGCAGTAACTTTAGAAAAGAGCAGATAATTTAATACATATTGACTTCCTTAACACTTTTCCAGGCCCAACTTACCTCCGTCAAATACGGAATTGGGTGTGCCCTGGTACGCTGAAATAATCCGTGACCATCACTATCCCCTATCAGATCCAAATCTCCTCCGAATTTTTGCTATCGTTTTGGTCCTGTTCTCAACCAAGTTCGAAGCCGTTATCTAGTGGTCAATACATATCGCAATATTTGCTGCTCCACACGTAGCACAGATTACCCCTCGATGGCATCGGGCTCGCTTTCCAGGGCGGTCAGCTTGGCCTGGATGGCGGCAGGTCTGCACGCCGACGTGCAGACCTGCCGCCATCCAGGCCATATATTTATTTAATCCGCGAAAAAACACGGAGCACCGCGATGACCGACCCGATCCGAATGAGACAATACAATACGATCCTCTTCTACAGAATTACTAACTTGTTTATTAACTAACACTTTCTGCTTTGTTTTTAGATGAGACTAACCATTTTCCGATCGGATGTTGAAAGTACAGAAAAAGTGGAATTCGATTTAATGAAAAAACCAGGAAAACAGTTTGGAATCGGCTTAAGGATACACCATCCAAAAGGAATGATATTAACTGAAGTGGTAAACCTTTTTTTATTTATATTCATTCAGTTTTTCATTTTCCATGTACATTCATTCAGTTAAAATATTATTGAGTGTCCAATCACAATCGATGACTTTTCACCTCAATGTTAAATACAAGCAACTTTCATTTATTCATGAAATATTGTAGCTTTCGCTATTCAGTGATTTCAAATGTAGGAGGTCCTACATGTACAAAAGGGAAAAGGGATACCTTAAAACTAACTTATAAACTATATAATGAGCGGATCAATGCAGTGCGTGGCCGAATGGTTACGCTGTCCGCTTTGTAAGCGGATGATTCTGGGTTCGAATCCCATCTGCTGCAACCTTCCATCGGATGAGGAAGTAAAATGTCGGTCCCGGCCTTGGTTGTTAGGCCGTTAAGTCATTCCAGGTGTAGGAGACGTCTCCTTGCCATAAGTGAAACAACGCACCAAACCAAGCCTACTCCGGTGGAATCGCTGGTCGTCATAACTGTTCTTGGAAGCGACGTCATTTTCTCTGGCATTTCAAAATCGAAATACGAAAAGCGTACTGTAATCTGGGGTGAATCGGGACTTCAGTCTGAAAAGGGACAGCAGTTTTTAGAGCACTTAAAGCTTTCAAATTTGGAAATGGATGTACACATTTTGTTGGCCTGAGTCTGTTCTAACCGAAACCAACCAGAAAAATGAAAATACTGTGCTCCAACATGGTTAAAACTGCTGTCCCAATTCGCCCCATGTGTCCCGATTGACCCCAGTTTACGGTACTTCGTTCTTCAAAGCTCGCAAATAGACTGATCGCTCTCTAAAACGCTGTTCTGGGCAAAGGTTCACAGAACATGATCGCACCCGCTACTACGTGAAAGTTCACTTTTCTTTGCGCTCCGTAAAATTATATTTTTCTCGACGCGAGTGAACAAAATATCCGTGAATGTCTCCCCCGGGGGCACAGAAGACCGTTCCGGTTCGTCGCAACCCGTTTCTTCAGCCAGGCGACTTCATAGTGCGTCTCCAGGCAGAGTAAAGAAACCTACCGGTTCCACCAGACGTACCTGGACACCAGCCGTCTTCAAGAACTACACTGCGGATATCCCCGACCCGACGAAACTACATCCATGCTACCAACCACGTAGCCCAGTTCAAACCCATCAAAAAACGGCCCAAGATGCTGCGCACCAGCACCAGTCCGCAGGTTCGTCCGGAAAAACATTCTCCGGTGGCAAATCGGTTCCATCAACCTCAACAATTCCAACCTCCAACACTTACGGTGTGTTGGACGAAGACAACGATAACCGCCAAGGCAATGATGATGATGATGACGACGACGACGACAAAAGTCAGCCAAACGATCCGAGAACTGCAACGATCACAAAGGATGATGCGAAAATCCAGAACAAAAAGCAGCCGCCGATTGTTATTTCTGATTACCCTGGAGCAGCAGTTGATAATCTTTTATCTCGTGCTGGCTGCGAGTATGAGATATTGATCTTGAAAACAAGCATCCGTATCATTACACTTAACCGTCCAATGTACGAAAAAGTTGTAAGTGCCCTGAAAGAAGGAAATGTACCGTATTATTCGTACGACTCCCGAGATAAAAAATCGGTGAAAATTGTCCTGACCGGGTACGTTCTGGTAGCCCCTTCTCAGCTAGCGGAAGTGCTTGCTGAGTACGACGTACACCCACAAGAGATAAGAGTGATCTCTAGCAAAGAAACTGTTACAGGCTAACACGTCCTTTACCTGCTAGTTTTCGACCGGGGTTGGGTAAAGATCCAAGCCTCCGCCGAATAAAAACATTGGACGGTTGCGTGGGAAGTTGGCGTTACTTTGTCAAGCGGCCGTCCGATGCAGCTTAATGCCACCGGTGCCAACGCTTTGGCCATGGTTCCCGCAATTGCACACTTCCTTCCAAGTGCGTGAAATGCGGGGAAACTCACCCCACGGACCAGTGTTCGCTACCTCGGAAATCAACCCTGGGGAAAACAACAATGCCGAGCGGAACAAAGCTAGCATCAAGTGTGTTATCGTCGAGCAGGATGTCTCGGGAGTTGGAGTGCCACTTTCGCAACGAGAATCCGCCAGATTCCATCAGATCGACCATTTCAGCGACTAGCTCTTTTCCTTCTGCGACCGTGTGCGCACCTGCCAGCATGTCGTTAACGTAGAAGTCACGTTTGAGGACCTTGGCAGCGGATGGGTGCGCCTTTGCTCCGATCTCACCGAGTTTTTGCAAGCACTTGGTTGCTAAATACGGCGCAGACGCCGTCCCGTACTTGACAGTGGTCAGCTCGTAGATTCGGATGGGTTCGTCCACATTGTCTCTCGTAAATCGTCCTGCACAACTGGTCCCACCATGAGCGCATCGTTCAGAGCAACTCCGGTAGACGTGCGACACGAAGCATCAAACACCACGTGGAGCTTCGTAGTGGTGCTGTCCGGCCTCAAGACGCAGTGGTGTGGCAGGTAATACGCTAACTCTCCCCCGGCCGTCACGAACCGTCGTCTGCTCGCACGTGGATTCTTCGATCGAGTGCGTGCTCTTGGTGCGGCACGTTTCCAGTTCCCAAAATCTGGTCAGCAGCTCGTCGATTGCCGCGACGGATACGAGAGACGTCGATTCTGGAACGCTGCCGGGTAGCCGGCCGGAAATGATCCAACCGAACACCGTGTTGTGCAGCGTGGGACCGTTTGCAGCTGGTTTCACACGTTTGTCCGTCAGCAAGTCCATGTAAAACTCGGCACTGGACCACGAGAGCACGAGACCGGTTTTGTGGAACTCCGGATCAGCCAGGAACATCCAGCCGGCAGCTGAATTGTAGCCGGGTCGATGTACGATGTCGGCAACGAGATGTTGAGCTTGGGCAGGACGTGGAACTGCATCTCCGACTCGTACGCTGAAATCTGATCGGAACGCGATACCGACATCTGCACGCACGAGCTGCGTCGACACGCAACGTGACGTTCCGATCCCTTGGATCGGCAAATACGACGATTGTCGGTCGAATTTGAGTCGTCGCGAGAACTCTCTGGTCACCAGACAATGCTGTGAGCACGAGTCAAGAACCCAAGTAGCATTTGGCAACATGATAAATTTGACTAAGTCCAGTTTTTGTTTTGTTTTGCTGTAGGAACCGAGGGGGACGTCACTTCCGCGTTGACCAAGCGATAAGCTATCCTTTGCAATCCTTTTCGGCGTTTCTTCTAACCTTTCCGCTTTTTCTTGCTTTAACTTGCGATAACCGCGATAACTTGCTTTTTCGCTTTCCTTTTCTCGCGTTTTCGCATCACACTGCTCGATTTTTTGACAGCGAGAACTGTCAAGAGCGAATGACAGTTCTCGATGTCAAATCAGTCGAGCAGTTTGTTTTGCAGAATTTTTCTCCGTCACCGGACTCGATTGTCGATTTAAAAAAACGGGGGCACCCGGACAGGAGCAAGCAGGTTTCCCGCCGCGTTGTGCCGACCAAGAAGGACACTAGCGGCCCGGCTTTAGCGAGTTGGCAGCTTCCAGACAGAACCTTAATGCAAACAGAGCTGTTCCGGGTCGCACGATGGGACCGGTGTTGGGTGCGAAGACCCTGCCAACGATGCTGTACGACGAAGAACCTGCAGCAAGGAAAAGGTCAAACGAAAGGAGTTGAGGCCACTGCTGGTGCATGTGGGTTCTGGTCGATCTACAAGGTGCCCAACACACCGTCGAAGCTGGGTTAGTAGTATTAGTATTCAAACGCAGGTCGGATGTCCTGGCAGAGCTTCCGGTTCATCAACTTTGGAACGGACCAGACGAGTTCAATTGGACCGTTGTTGAACGAACTTCACGTGTCCTCGTACCACATTCCGGACGAGAGCGTTGCGAGTCCGAGTTAGCGTGATGTTCTACTCGTCTACCAATGTCTACTTTAGAAAAAGTTGTACGTGTACTTGATTGCTCAGTCGCTGCAATTGATTGCACGAGCCGGAAATCAACCCAGCAACTGTTCTATCAACAGAAACACAAGTCTGTCTGTTGCGGAGGAAGCGTCTACAGCGAAATGCGGGAGTGTCGGTAGCGCTAAGAGAAGTTGTCCCAGAACGCGGTTATATTTCGTTTAACATAAGTGTTATTTTTTCAAGTATATTTAAATTTAGCACTACAGTCTATTACAGTTCATGTGAATAAAGTGTTCCAAATATATCTAAAACTCATCTGACTAGTAGTTGTGTTCATCTTAATAAAAACAATCGTCATTTCGTTAAATTTTTGCTCCAGCAGCAAGATCCGGCTGTCCAGGATGTTCATTAGGCTGCGGATCTGCGAGAACGTCTTTTGCAGCGCTCGGTCATTATCCTGGAAGCTGTAGGCGTCAGCGGTTTCTTGATCGTAGCAGATTATTTTTTGGTTTTCAGCGCCGTTTTGCACTCGTGAATGAACCGAACTATTTCCAGGTCCTGCCATCGCTGCAGCGTATACTTCGATGGTCATGTGGATTACACGTTCACCTGCAAAGAAAATAATCATAAACATAAAAAGTCCTGCAAAACCCCACCTCAACATTCTTACTCTTCGTTTAGCTAAGCGTTGCAAACGGTATCGTACTCTTCGTTGTCGGCGATCGTCGTCGGCAGCTAGAGCAGAACGCGACCGAACGCTTCCATGGCCATCGATTCCTTACCGGACGTTTCCGCGGCCAGCACGCGAAGGGCGTCGTGCAGCGAACGATCCGCTTCGTCGATGATCTGCTGGGTTGCCCCACAAATTACGACGGTACAGGCCTCTCCGAGGGAAACTCCGCTTAAACGCACTCCGCTTGCCGATTATGACCTGTTCGAACAGATCGCAACGACCGAGATGAGCCTGGTCCTGGTTGTCACCTTGTCCTTCATCTTCTCCTTCTCGGTGACCTCCAGCTCGGCAATCTTCACCATCGATCTTGGCCGTATCCATCGACGTGTTGGCGATGTTATCGATGCGTCTCGGCTTGTGGTCAACGGGCTTCTTGTCCAACAGGAAAACCTCATACAGGAACGAATCCTCCAAGCAACCGCCAGTCTTCTTTATGCACCATATCGCGGTCAATTCCCCGAATCACTTCAACCGCATCACGGCATCGACGGCCAGCTTGGCAAATACTTTGGCTGGGACAGAATCTCCGAGCTGGGCGTCGCCGTGGCAAACAGCGCCGAACGTGCCGCCTGCTTGGCCGCACGCCACCCGGCGATAATCGTTTGAGGGTGAAATTTTTGCTCGAGCAACTTTTCCGCCTCCCGCAGCAACTCTGACGCCAACACCGTCACGGAAGTCGTTCCATCGCCAACCTCGTCGTCCTGGAAGCGACTCATGTCCACGCCGACCGCCTTCAAAATCGTCGCCCCGTCGTTGGTGACCTCAACCTGGCCGGCGCTACGGCCGTGCGCAATCAGAATCTTTTCCATTCCCTATACGGGCCGAGTGTGCTCTTGACCAGCTTGCTGATCGCGATGGCCCCCACAAACGAGGACAGCCGGGCTATCACCCCGGAGTGAACTTTTCCGGTCGTTGACAAAAAAATCGCAATTTTTGCTTTGCTGTCAAAACTGCTTGAAAAAAAAAACAAAAACAAATACCGAGTTGCCAAACATGACCAAAAACTGCTCGACGGCAAGGTTGCAAGATAGATTTCCCTGGTTCAAAAGTCGAGCAGACGCTGGTCGCTTTAACTCGCTTTAACGCGCGTTAACTTGCGATAACTTGCTTTAAGGTGGCGTTATGTGAAAACTCGGCACGATGAGTAGCGTTGATGCTTTTCGAGCTCGTTTTTGTGCGTTTTAGTGTGTTATCGCGGAGTGACGTCCCCCTCGGTAGGAACATATAAATGACATTTTAGCAACAATACGTTGCAATGTTGCGAACGTTTCGAATTGAAAACAACTTTGTAACAATCCATTTTGTTTTGTAATCAAAACATATTGAAAACTTATTGGTTCCATTGTTGCAACATGTGACTTAGCCCGATTTGTGTGTTAATAATAATGTTGAAATCAAAAATCCTTAGATACAGTTCAACCAAACCACTTGCACTTTCATCAATCGATCCGTGGCTCAGTGGTAGAGGCAAGGTGTGATGATTTGAAGGTACCAGTCCAGAATCCCGACAGGGGGGGCACTTTAGTTATTTTTGTTTAAATAGATTTTTTTTGTTTCGTGCAAATTAAACGACAACACAATGGCAACATCATGACAACACAACAAACTACTTTACCGACATATTTAGACAAACAAATTGTTTCTGGAACTTCGTCGTAACAAAGTTGAAACAAGCGGCTAAATGTTGCCAACACAACATTTTCGTGCGCTTTTTAGGGCACCACGAGTGTTCTAACTATGTTGTGATAGCACATTTTGGGTGTTACGAAATAGTTGCATTTAAGGATCCACAACAAAAAATGTTACTTGGGAAGCGCACGCGCTAGCAGCGTGTTTCCGAAGCGGTCTTTAATGCGGATGAGCGCGGTTGACAGGATGATGTTGTGTGTGGGCGTGACGGGTAGTGCAACGAAGTTTTGGCTAGTGGTTTGTGGCTGTGTGGTTTGAGAGTCTGTAGTCTGTAGGTTAGTCGGATTAGCAGGTGCATTGTTGGCTGGAGTGTGTGTTGTTTGATGCGTGTTCTGTGGTCTGGGTTGTTGTCGCTGTACTGAGGTCGTCGCGGTCGGTCTCGACTGCTGTTGTGGAACGGAGGATCTCATCTGATCATTGTGCAGCATCCAGTGATGTTTCTGGTGACAGTGGTGGCAAGTTCCTCCTTCGCACGTCCGCGGGTAATACCCAGGCTTCAGGCAGTTTCTGCACAGCTTGTTTCTCGAAACAGCGTCGTTGCGCTCCGAGATCGTCATCTTCTGAAACTTGAAGCACCGGAACGGGGTGTGCCACGGGCCGCTACAAAACTGACACTGGTTGCTGCTCCGCACAGCAGTGTGACAGACTGCTGCTTTTGGAGGGCGCTGTTCCGACGGTTTCGCTTTCGCTCGTTTGATCGACTGAAGAACCGAACATTGGCCGCGCAGATACTCCAGTAGAGCCTTGTAGGTTGGGACTTCCTTGCTGTTGTGGTGGGTCTCCTAATTCCTAAGCGTGGCCGAGTCCAGCTTTGAGCACAGAACGTGCGCCATTACCGTACTCCAGTCGGCAGTCTTTTCGCCCATCTTGTCCAACATCTGCAGATTTTTCTCAAACTCACCGAGCAGGTGGCTGAGACCATCGTACGACTCCTTGGTCAGCGGTTCCAGATCCAGAATGACATCGAGGTGGGCTTTCACGATCAGCTTCTTGTTTCCGTACTCCTCCTCCAGCGCGGACCACGCGACGGAGTAGTTTTCTTCCGACAGATCGATGCCACTGATCTCCAGCAACGCAGGACCAGAAAGAGACGATTGGAGGTAGGTGAACTTGTCCATCGATGTAAGCTTCGAGTTTCGGTGGATGAGACTTTTGAAGGTGTCACGGAAGGTCACCCACTCGCGCAGATTTCCGCTGAAATTCGGCAGATGAATGTCAGGCAGCTTGACGCGCAACGGAAACGAGGTATCCGCATCACCAACGTTTGGAACTGTCTACGCGACGTCCTTGACCGGCCGCTTCGCGATCAGCATCGCCTTGATCTTGCAGAATTTGTTGTCGAACTCCTGCACCACCTGTAGATTTGCCTCATTACGGTGTGATACGACCTCCTGCTTGACCTTCGGCTCCGCATCCGCGAACTTGGCCGCATCCTTTTCTTCCAGCAGCAACTCCAGCTTCGTCCGTAGGTTCGTAAACTCCAGGTACACGTCGTTCAGCATTCCGAGTCGAACTTCCAGCTGGCACTCGTGTTCTTCCGCCTTGTAGTGCTCGACGAACTGATTCAGCACCTCCAGTTTGTTCAGCAGGATCTCCTGCTTCTTCCGCAAAGTCTGCAGATCGCCCATCGTAACCACTGATCGCCAACTGAATAACATCCACTTTCACTTTCAGATTCACCAGATCGACTCGACGTTCGACGACGCGACCGCGCATGGTAGATTGCAAACTGTACGACCCAGTATTGACAGCAGCGACAAGGGAATCGACCAGGGAACTCCAGAGGACTAGACAGAACAACACAACACTCATGCAACCTGACCAGGCTAATAAAAACTCTCGTGCAATTTTATTTTGTAAGCCAACTTTATTTCCATCCGCAAAAGATCCAAATTAACCGTGCCACCTCACTACGTGCAAATACTCTCCTGAATCTGCTTCGAAATCCACCAAATCCGTCCCGAAAGCTCCAGGCGCCAATCAATCACCGACTCCAACGATGACGTCAGCCAACCGGTTGAGATGGTGACGTCGCGACGCTCGCCAAAGCGCGCGCACACCGTGAGTAGCCGTGAGTTCCGCGATGGCGAAATCTTCTTCACCGCACTGCACTGATCGTCGCCGCTTTTGTTCAACACGAACAATTCACTTTTTTTATGCACAATTGTGCAACTGTTCAGCTCCGATTTTCCGCGACATTTTGGCGATTTTTTCGTACTTTTTCAAAGATTTTCCGTGCACTTTTTGTCCGTTTTCAGCACGCACCAAAACTGTCCAGGCGCACTTCTGCACCTTACACTTTGCGCTGCTCTTCGCGAGCAGGCCAACACTTCGCGCACTGAACTGTTCTTCCGCGAAGTGTCCCGAACCTGGCCAAACCGGATCCTTCGGATCTGGTTCGAAGGACCATATGTTCGCGCGTGTGGTCGGTTCGGGGATTTCGGACACTAATCATAAACCGTTTAGCACTGATTAAAACACTTTATTACGCGAACAGAAATTACACAATTTATTCTAACGTGCAACGGTCGGGTGTAGTCAACGGTTTATTTAAGACTATAATATAAAGGGGACAGTACATGAGAAGCGAGCTCAACAAGAGCGTGGATCACCTCTGCTCACTCTGCTCACCTCAGGGACAGACAGGGACAGAATAACATTTATTTGTGGATCACATTTAGGCTAGTAGAATTTAGAAATTGATCTCTAGCGCGATCCGATAAAGATGTCTCAAAGAATTGATGTTTTTTTCCAAAAATGTTCTGATCTAGACAGACAACTGTGTGTGTGTGTGTGGTCCAATCCAATACCCGCTAACCGGTAGCGATATTATGGGAAAGTATAATTTGTATCAGACTTTGTATATGCCGAATGCTGATACAACTTATCTCAGTCCCGGGTATTAGGTGGTGATAGCCCTCGCGCTGCTTCCAACGACCCGTTTCAGAATGACAGAGCTCCTTGCGGTCCAATTCCGAGGTCGCTGGGCATTGTTCGGCCCCGCCTAAACATAGAAGCAAGCATCTGAGGGAAACTCGATCTATATTCAGACTTCCAATCCCGTCAGGCAAATCAGGGATCAGCGCGTATTTAATATGAGAAGATAACATGTTTCAACACTACGGATCATTTCACTGCTAGAGTGTAAACCTTCTGATGGCCGACTGCTTAGCGTCCCAGACCACCAATCCAAAGGCGCGAGATTGAATCCCACCTGATTCATTTTCGTTTTTGTTCATATTCAAAGTTCAAATTCCTGATTCCAAATTTCAAAGGTACCGACCGGGATTTGATCCCTGAACCTTCTGCTTGTGAGGCAGAAGGCGTAACCATTAAGCCACGAAGCCGGACGTTCTGATCTAGACAGACAACTACACTTAAAACCATCAAAAGAACTGCTCTTTTTTTAAAAGTATGTGAAAACACAAAAAATATTGATTTTAAAAGAATAGACAATTGGGTACTAAAGCCCTATGTCAATTTTTATGTACAACGGTAAAAAACACGATTAAAAACCATTTCTGATCACTTTTTTTCATTTTAATGCAAAAAAAATATTGACAAGACAACATTTTTTCGATGGATCAACTATGGTCCCCTTGGAACGAGCTGTCAAGTAGGAGCTTTTCTGTCAAGAAGGACCGCGAGGATATTTTTTCAAAATTGATTTAAAAATCAATTTTAAACTCTTTGTGGTCGTACAAAGGGTCATTGTACTCAGAAAAATAAGCTTTATCGCTGTAAACAATAATATCAGCAATCTAAGCTTCATTTTAGGACCCAATTTTCAGAAACTTTTTCAAGTCATTCAATTTTGCATTAAAAACTATGATAAGAACTGCTCATGTTTCAAAGAATGGAAAAACACACAAAAATGTAACAAAACTATTGATGATTCTATGAAAAGTTTTTTTGCCAAATCAAATTAGATTATGATAAATTCGTTTTCATACTTTTTATTTTTATATAATTTTTCATTTTTGTCGCAAAACTTTGCATAAACAAAGTAGTCTTCTATATTGACAACTGTTCCGCTGAGTTATCCTGATTTTTTTGGAGTAAGTTTAATAGTTTAATCATTGTTTGTCCTTTTTATATATTTTTATATATTTTTTTAATTTTTTTCCTTTTCGGTGAATCGTCCCATTCGGCGAAACGTCCCATTCAGCGAAACGACATTCGGCGAAATGACCTTCGGCGAAATTACCCTCGGCGAAACGACATTCGGCGAAATGTCCCCCACCCCGTAAACATTTGTAATTATAACTCGGAACCTCGGCAACCAAATTCAACCAAACTTCAAAACAATACACAGAATGGTAAAACATTAAAACGCGTTTTTCTTGGAACGTCAAAAAGCGCCAAACGACAAGATAGCACGACAGAGTCGATTTGATTTGTCATTGATCATTTCGCAAAAAAAAAATGCATTTAGTTGAAAATCAAAATACAGTCCAGACTCGATTATTCTAAGGCCTTGTTAAAAGCTCACTTCGGATAATCGAACAATAAACAATTTTTTTAGTCGTCTTTTTTTTACTGTCGGGCTTAAGTATAACCCCTTAACTACTTCAAAGTGATTTAGTAATTTTGAAACCAGCATGGCGGCCAAAATGGCGGTGAAGAGATATAAAAGAAAATGCATTTTGTTATTCAATAATCAACTATGGGACCATCCATAAACAACGTGGACACTTTTTTGGAAATCTAGATTATCATTCGGGAAAATTGAATTTTCGGGAAAATAACCATTCGGGAAAACGACAGTTCGATAAAATGGCCATTCAGGTAAATGACATTCGGGGATATGGAATTTTCGGGGATGTGGAATTTTCGGGAAAATGATTTTCGGGGAAGTGGAATTTTCGGGGAAATGATTTTCGGAGATATTAGATTCGGGAAAGTGGGATTCGGGAATAAGGGATAAAACCTCGAACAAACGTGGAGAACCAAGGCTGTATATCATAGGTACTCGCAATCTTGCTTTGCATTAGTGTGAGTGCATGACTCCGTGCCTAGCCGAGCTCCTGTGGTCTAATGGTTACAGGTTTCGCTTTATGAGTGGAAGGTCGTGGTTTCAAACCCACATGGCTTGGCAAGTCCTTTCCCCTGTACTCTTCACATGTAGAAGGACCATACTGTTCTCTGTATATTTGCGTCTGCAGAGTTCCACGGCCCGATCGCAAAAATGTGCTTTGAAAGGGACGAGTTTTCGGAAACCAGAGTTTAAAGTGGGTACTGGGTATAAGTAAAACGTAAATGTGCACTTCGGTTCTAGCGATACATTTGGACAGTACAGAGTGGAAAAGGCTGAGCCAAAGAGGAAGGAAAAAACATTTAAACCTCTTCGGCGGCAAAGTTACGGCTTTGGATCGCTCGACACACTTGCTCAACAATAGCGTGTGTGCGTGTCCCATTTGCCTAATAACAGATGAAGCCTTTGTGATTCTATAAGGCTAGTATGCTGATCGGAAGGAAAGGGGTCAAGAAACAGCTTTACGAACAGCAGAACAAAGGAGAGAGAGCGATTTCTTGGGGCTTTTCTTCACCCTCTCTGACTTGCTTGCGCTGCCGCTGCTGCCCATTTGATTTTTTTCTTGACCGGTTCCTTCCGAAGTGCGTATACCGCTATAAATAGAATCGCAAGTCCGCAATAGATCAACCTACTGGTCGCAGTGGATAGTGGCATCGAACAAAAAAAAATGACTCCGTGCCAATAAAACCAAAACAATAACAAACGAACAATGGACCGTGCCAGGAAAACCAAAACATAAACAATAAAAGCAAAGATACCTAATTTAAAAAGATAGACAACTCCCAAAATCTGGGAACAACGCTCAATCATCAAAACCGCAGAGCCATCTGGTGGGCTGACATTCAAGTTGTCGAGCTTTCCAATGCCTGTACACGCACACAATGAAACAAAATATGCGCGCACGCACACAGTCAAACATGGTAGTGATGTTGTTTTTCGTTCATCTCTTTCGCACTGTTTTGACCTCGGTTTTGACCAAATTTTGACAGAGCGAGGAAAACATTCAGCGAAATGGCGAGCAAGTTTTGGAATTTCACAGAGTCTCGGCCCGAAACTTCAAACACGAACAAAAGCGGCATTCCGAAGATTGGCAATGACGTTTTGGAATTTTGACAGTCTGGAACGCATGAATTACCCCATTATCGGTTTCCCGCACGGGTGAGGTGGCAAAAGTTGGGAATTTTGCAACTTTTTAAATTTATGCTAAATTTCGAAATTTAAACACAAATCTGCAGTAAACTTATTTGAAAATATAATAATATAATAATAAGCTAAAGGCACGATGATTTGATTTATTATCTGGCTCAGAGAAGCGATAAAAGCGGTTTAAATTGATTTTTCTTTTCTTTTCTAGAGTTTTACGAACTTTTGTCTGTTTGTAAGTCTCAAAGTTAGTACACAATGGTTATAGAAATATTTCCAAAAAAAAGTAATTTTTTCGGTTCGTCTACACAAAATCTCATGTTTGTAAACAAACGACGCCATTTTGCCAATGTTCTTCGGTAGCTCATATCAGGCCACTGCCGGGGCCCTGGAATTTCATGATTAAGTTAATTATTATTTTTTTATTAATTAAGTAAATTAATTATGAACAAAGGGGCCCTCAAGACGAGTTAACCCTCTACAACCTAACCCCGCCTTTAGACGGGCTTCGATCCAAAAAACCGCCAAAAATCAATTTTCCAACCGATTTTTGATATTTAAAAAGCATTGGAAAGAAGAACTCTTAAAATTTTAGAAAATTTCAGGGTTGGAAGTTTAACTTGTTTTATGTGACTTTGCCAATGTTTTTAAAAATGTCATTTTTTAGGGGTCAACTTTGGCTGTGTTTTTTACTAACATTTGCTATATTTTCAGTAAAAAGAAGTATGCAGTAATTTTTGTAGTGTCCCAGACTATGCCTCTACGCATTTTTTTGCAATTTAAATGATGATGGTGCGATTCTATGGCAGAAAATGTGAAAAACATGCAAAAAATTGAAAAAGTGACTGTAAAAACATGAAAAAATTAGATAGGCGAAATGTAATTATATTAGATGGTAGAGTAGGCCAAATACTACCAAAAACAAACATAAACTAAACAAGATAAATGCAAATTAAAATACTAAAAATGAAACAAGGAAAACATAAAACAAGAGAAGTAAAGTTTTTCGTAGAACAAAAGTTGCTCAAAATGACCTCCTGAACACGGGAAAAATAAATATTTTCGAAAAAAAAATTTGGGCAGTAGAGGGTTAATTGATAGGTTTAAAAGCAAAACTATTTTCAGGTGATTCGGTAAGACCGGATTGGCCAACAATCGGACACAGGTCAGACGGGTGTTACGGCAATATTTGTATTTCTTTGAATCCCAAAACATTTTTTTGATTAATAATAAGTAAATCTTTCCCTGTTCCTGAGGGGAACACCCGTGAAGAGTATCGGGGCCGGCATTTACAAAGCGGATTCAGTGACAGTTTATTAATCAACTTAATGTTAACATGTTAAGGTTAAGGTTAACATTCCATAGGTCGTCTTCCTAAGGTGTCTTGATAAGGTTCAGTTTGTGACGATACACTACCTTCCCTTTACTAAGCAATCGAATCCAGAAGGGAAACGATCACCAGTTGTGTTGGTCCGAGCCGGGATTTGAACCCCGATCTACCGCTTACGAGGCGGAAGCGTTACCACTGGGCTACGTGGCTCGGTCTTTAATTGTGTGCATGTGTTTTAAATACTTGTTTATTTTTTAATTTAAATTAACGAATTTCTCTATTTATTGCTAAATTGATCAATACGTATCACTACACAATCGAAAAACAACAACAATGTTCGCTAACTGATTGATTTGCTTCAAATAAAAATTCAAAACAAAAGGCGCTACGCACAGCAAAACACATCCGTCTCGTGCGGTGGCGCGAAAAGCAGTGACAGCAGCAACAAGCTTTTTGGTTTCTTCTCTTCGCTGCGCTGAAACTTTATTTTTTTCTCTCGCTCTCCCACCATCGCTTTAAAGCTTAATGTTTGAATATTTTCCCGTTCGCATCGGAGTGGCGCTAGTGTTTTGATGCCTGAAATTTGACGGAGTTGACGGCATGTGATAAAAGTGTCAGTGGAGTGAGAGAGTCAGAGATAACGATTTTGACAACCGCACTACTACACACTCAATCGCGAGTACCTTAGGTAGAAAGCCATGGTGGAGAACTACCATTGGATTACCGCTTTGTGCAACCTCAATGTTGCTGGAATTGGTTGTTATTGATCCGGTTTTCTCGCATTGCCGCCAAGACCTTGCTGAAGAACAAAACGGGTTCTTTCCAGAGACGCATCGAGCTCTACAGGCTCAATAAAAACTCCTTACCTGCTCTGTATGGTAGAACAGAGCTAAGCTCTGTATGCAGCGACCAGCTCTGTTTGGGGAAACATAATATTGATTTGCATATATCTCAAAAACGATAAGTTTTAGAAAGTTGACATGTTCTAGAAATTTGCTGGTACCAAAAGGTTCTATATTATTGTCTCAGACGTCATTACAATTTGATTGATTTTAGTTAAGCAAAACAAGAAAAAAAAAACTATTTATTTTCTAAGAAACAAGGTATAGAATATTTTTGTTTTCGACAAAGTTGCTCAGCTACCAAAAATGAACAACTCTCTCGAAGACACCAAAGCTCTATCTTCAATAGATACCGAAATAAATAAAAACTTTTTTTATAATAAATACTGCTTGCGACAAACACAAAGCGACCGCGTCGTAGGCACAGGTAATATGAGGCATGTTTGGTAGAAATCGTCTGAAGAGAAAACTAGTATAGCAGAGTGTTCATAGAGAGTTTTTATGTTAAATGCTCTCGTCTGGATGGTTGAAAGAAATTTCAGATAAAATTATACAAATTTATAAAATTATATTCTTTTTATTGTACTGGTAAGTAATTATGATTAGCAACAATAAAATTATTTTACAGCTATTTTTATGTTTGTCTTGACAAAACAAATGTTTAACAACATTACAAGTTTCGTACAACAAATTAAGATAAAAAAAATCAATGTCAAATACGCAAGTTAAAAAAATTAAAACTAAATCTTCTAACAATTATTTTAATTTTATAAAAAGAAAACCCGTTAACATATGTTTAACCTTATTAAGATTTCAAGAAACTTTGCCATTTTATTTAATTCAACAGAAAATAAACTATAATATTCAAGCAAGATAACCATTACAATGTTTTAAGCTCTAAATAATCTCTATGATATTTTTTTTTAATTTTGTCACCTTTTTTAAACAAAATAAGAAATTGAAATTAAATAGCAAAAACCATTTTTTCTTTATTTCTCAAGCAAGGAAATCAGTGAAGAGTTTTTAGCTCTAAATGCTCTCTATGGAAATTTACCATTTTATTACCTGTATTCTAAATATTTTTTATTTTTTAAACAGTGAACACAGTGAAGAGATTTTAGCTCTAAATGCTCTCTATGGAAATTTGCCATTTTATTACCTGTATTCTTAATATTTTTTTATTTTTCAAACAATGGAACCCAGTGAAGAGTTTTTAGCTCTAAATGCTCTCTATGGAAATAGCTTGACAGACTCGTGTAATTGAAGCACCGTAAACTGGGGTCAATCGGGACACATGGGGCGAATTGGGAGAGCAGTTTTAACCATGTTGGAACACAATATTTTGATTTTTCTGGTTGGTTTCGGTTAGAACAGACTCAGGCCAACAAAATATGTACATCCATTTCCTTATTTAAAAGCTTTAAGTGCTCTATAAACTGCTGTCCCTATTCAGACTGTAGTCCCGATTCACCCCAGATTACGGCACTCGAAAAAGTTTTTTCTGATGCAATTATTTGGAAAATAAATTTATATTTGCTATGTTCGTTGAATGAAATTTAATTTTACCCGCTACAAGATTTTAAAATCAATTGAGTTGAATTATGTAATTAAATTTAAGTTGGACAAAATAAATCAATAATATATTTTATTGTCGATTATGTTTTTGCTAAAATTCCATAGAGAGCATTTAGAACTAAAAACTCTTCACTGCATTCCTTTGTTGAAAAATAAAAAAATATTTAGAATACAGGTAATAAAATGGTAAGGAGCGGCCGTGGCTGACTGGTTACGGTGTTCGCTTTGTAAACGAATGGTTCTGGGTTCGATTCCCATCTGCTCCCAACGAGAAAGTTAGTAACACATAAATTTGAAATGATGAATATGAACGAAAGTCGCTCGAGGCGGGGTTCGATCCTCCGTCCTTTGGGTTGGTAAGCAAAAATGCTAACCACTAGGCCATGACGACTTGGTGAGAGCGGACTGGAACTAGGAATACTGTTACAGAGAGCGAGTTGTGGCGCTATAACCACGGCAAATAGTGTCCAGGGCATTCGTGGAAATACAATGTCCCATCCCAGAGGGTCCCGGAGTACCAAACCTTCTTAGCATGGTGCTCCCAACGAATACAACCAAATCACGGAGCGTATGGTGGTGTGTCCCCACGCTTCTTCCTCCCCTGTCGATTCAGAATTGTGTTGTTGTTCGAACACTCAGTGCTCAAACTCAACCCAATTACGAGTCATCTCTGCGATACGGCTTTACGCAGTAGGCCTGGCCGGTTTAACGCTTGTGATGTTTCAATGCATTCTGATGCAATGGCGCACTACAAATGTTAATAAATGACAAGAAGAGTGCTAGGCGTCATCTAACCTAAGGCACTCTCCAGGATCCCTTCGAAAGATTGGCTGCGCTAGGGTCTGATTATATTAGATTAGATTAGATAAGAGAATACAGGTAATAAAATGGTAAATTTCCATAGAGAGCATTTAGAGCTAAAAACTCTTCACTGCGTTCCTTTGTTTGAAAAATAAAAAACAAATATTTAGAATACAGGTAATAAAATGGCAAATTTCCATAGAGAGCATTTAGAGCTAAAAACTCTTCACTAATGTCCTTTGTTTGAAAAAAAAAATATTTAGAATACAGGCAATAAAATGGTAAGCTTAATGGGAGCTTAAAACTCTTCTTTGATTTCCTTGCTTGAGAAATAAAGAAAAAATGGTTTTTGCTATTTAATTTCAATTTCTTATTTTGTTTAAAAAAGGTGACAAAATTTAAAAAAAATATCATAGAGATTCCTAAGTAACCACGCAGCACTAAAAGAAATCATAAATTGGCTAGCTAAAAAAGTAGTAATCCAGCTGCGTGTAAAAGGCTTGGGTGTAAAATAAATATTGCATTATTTTATGCAATTATATGTGATTTTACACCCTGAAATATGTAGCCCATCAGTATGGGAAACCTACTTGACCGAAATGTCAAGTTCATATATGCGTTTATCCTTTCAAGTTTTCATCAGTCAGATGGCCGAGTGGGCTAGGGCGCCAGCCCTTACTGTTGGTGCTGGGTTTGAATCCCGTCGGTTGCAAGTTTTTTTTGTGTTTGCAAAAAATGTACATGCAGTGTGTAATATTAAGTGTTTATTTTGACGAAGGTGATGTGCATGCTTTTGCATGCGATTTTACCATCGGATTTTTTGCTGTGTGCTTAACAGCATAGAAAAGCAAATTAGTCATAAAACAGCTAAGCTCAACACAAATCAGCTCTAAAACAAATTCTCTAAATGAAGCTGAAATAGAGCTCATTTGATGCTGCCACTTGCAACACTGCAACACAATATTTCATCAAACTGGCAACACTATATTGTTTCGTGTAAGAGCGAAAGAGACAGCACCAAAAAGTAAAACTAAATATATTTCCTACTGTTTCATCCATTTAACCAAAATAAATCGAGCCAGGAGCAAATTGCCGACAGCTTGGAAGAGATATCTTTGGGTGAAGAAATTGTTCGCTGTTTTCATCTGTTGGTAAGCTTTTTCATCATTTCATCATTTTAAAGTATATTCTAATTAAAGAAAGAAACATGTTTCAGGATGAACAAAACTTCAGGTATCAACTTCTACTGTTCCGGAGGCCTTCGCGACTAGACGAATATTTACGGAAATGGAGGAAAGCAGAGATTTCAATTATCCTAAATCTGCCAAAAAAGTGTTTTCCTCAATATAACCGAAACTTCGTAGTGGCTAAGTGGAATATAAATGTTTATATTTTAGAGCATGAGAAATCTGCATTGAGATGGAGCATTTAACTCACCAACGAAACACTTTTATAGGTCTGAAATCATACTGGGAAATTCATTCCCCGTTTAGCCGTGAGGACACAGTCACAGGAATCACCAGGAACACATCAATTTCCAGCATCAAATCGTCAACACCGCAAGTTTAAGCAAATAATTCAACTTCCCCACTCGGTCAGCTGAGTCGGCAAAGTAGTAAACAACCCGTAAATAGAATTGAGAGAAGCAGAGAAGAGAGAAAAAGAGACAACAACATTTTTGCCTCTCCATTTTTTTTGACATTTTGCAGGGTTGGAACAACAACAGTAGGGGCCTAGCTGGAAATCAGAAATATAAAGTCCAAACTCAGCTGCAAATCTGCTGGAAAAGCGCTGTTAGTGCAGATACGAAAACTGATTAGCTTTTGCTCGCAGCTCTTAAAGCGCTGGTAGTGCTGAACAGTGACACGATTTAGTGCTGTTTGGTTACTTGGGTTATTTAGAGCTTAAAACTTTCTAATGGTTATCTTGCTTGAATATTATAGTTTATTTTCTGTTGAATTAAATAAAATGGCAAAGTTTCCTGAAATCTTTATAAGGTTAAACATATGTTAACTGATTTTCTTTTTATAAAATTAAAATAATTGTTAGAAGATTTAGTTTTAATATGTTTAACTTGCGTATTTGAAATTGTTTTTTTATCTTAATTTTCTGTACGAAACTTGTAATTTTGTTAAACATTTGTTTTGTCAAAACAAACATGAAAATAGCTGTAAAATAATTGTATTGTTTCTAATCATAATTACTTACCAGTACAATAAAAAGAATATCATTTTATAAATTTGTATAATTTTATCTGAAACAAGCCTTACCCGACAGACTTCGTTCTGCCTTTTTTCGTTTGTTGACGTTTTTAGCTTTTTTGCTTCTTCAGCCTCCTTTGATCAAAATTTGTTTTAACGTAACTTTTTCCATACAATTTGCCGATACTCCGGAATCGGTTCCAGAGTGGCCAAAGTGTCAACTTATTAACGTAAAAACCTTCCTTGGGCTTATACGAACCCAACGCAGCAAAGAGCGCCCCGATCCGACCTTTCGTGTTCAACTGATACGCGTTCGAACAAAACCATCGAATTTTTTTATATAGATTTCTTTCAACCATCCAGACGAGAGCATTTAACATAAAAACTCTCTATGAACACTCTGCTATACTAGTTTTCTCTTCAGACGATTTCTACCAAACATGCCTCATATTACCTGTGCCTACGACGCGGTCGCTTTGTGTCTGTCGCAAGCAGTATTTATTATAAAAATAGTTTTTATTTTTTATTTCGGTATCTATTGAAGATAGAGCTTTGGTGTCTTCGAGAGTTGTTCATTTTTGGTAGCTGAGCAACTTTGTCGAAAACAAAAATATTCTATACCTTGTATCTTAGAAAATAAATAGTTTTTTTCTTGTTTTGCTTAACTAAAATCAATCAAATTGTAATGACGTCTGAGACAATAATATAGAACCTTTTGGTACCAGCAACTTTCTAGAACATGTCAATTTTCTAAAACTTATCGTTTTTGAGATATATGCAAATCAATATTATTTTTCCACATCCACTCTGTTCGCTGCATACAGAGCTTAGCTCTGTTCAACCATACAGAGCAGGTAAGGAGTTTTTATTGAGCCTGTAGAGCTCGATGCGTCTCTGGTTCTTTCCTAAGCGCTCAACAGCAACCTTTGCTTCACCGAATCGATCATCAACAGCTTCTATGTATTTTCTCAAACCGATGCCATCTACACTAGGGTGGCTCGACATGATCGATTTTACAGAACAGGCATTTTCCGGTCCCATTTTGGCCCCCAAACAACCCCCCAAAGTTTGGAAGCGATTGGATTTGACCCGGCTTTCCGCAAAGCGATTCAAATTTGTATGGAAAACCCCTTTTTTTACATTTTGATTTTTATAATTTTCATTATTCACTCAATTTAATAACTAACACCGTGAAAGTATAGTCCTCAATGTCCTCTAAAACTTTCCCGAAGAAAGTATGGTCCTAACTTGCTTCTGGAAAATAAAACAGAGTTTCTAAAAGAGGCATTTCAAAAAAAGTGCTGAAAATTATATTTCTTGCCAACACTTTTTTTGACCCTAATTTTTTATGTTAAATTAAATTTGCAAGATCGGAAACTGTTTTTAATCATGCGCAATCGATTCCCCTGGAAATTTTATGTGCAAAACTGACTTTTTACGAATTTTTGTTCAACCTCTTTTTGCGTTACAAGCCTTCTTTGCGATTTGTACCCTTTTTTGCCCATTTTACAGTGATCAAAAAGGTCTTAAATAGAAGCAAGAAATGGGTTGACACCCTGTACATGTGCCACCCTGTATTCCAACCATGTCAAAATTTCTTGGAATAAGTAGCTTAACAACTTTTCCTAAGACACCAGCGCTTTAAAAGGTCTCCTGTGGAAGTTAGGGCTTGGTTGACACCCTGTAGGTGTGTCACCCTGCATGTCAATAATTTTAAATACACTCAACCCCCGCTGGTTGGTCACTTTTTCGTTTGACACTTTTTTAGTTTGTACCCCGTTGGTTGGTCAAAGTCAAACTAAAAAGTGACGAACTGTTACTTTTTACACCGCGCTTACGCACACTACCAAAACAAACGTTTGATAGTGTGTGTGAACTCCGTTTTAAAGGGGTGTCAAACTAAAACGTGACCCCGTTCGTTTGACAACAGTTGGTGTCAAACCATCGGGGTTTGAGTGTAAAAGCCACATGTATATACAACAACTTTTCCTAAGACACCATTTTGCTAGGTTGCTTCCTTAGACTGGTTGCAACGCGGCTCTACTTTGTTCTAGCTGTTTCATTTTTCAAATAGAACTGAAACAGACCACCCGCAACGCGGAGTTGCAGTTTTATTTTTCGAGCAGTATTTTGAAACCGGAATAAAACTGCTCGACGAGTTTGTTTCAAACGTGAGACGATTTGGAACTGGAATAGAACTCAGTTTCAAAAAAAATCAGATATATAGAGATATCCACGTATTCTTACACACACACTATGATGCTGTGTTGATAATCATACGCACACAATTAAAAGCATTTTTTTTTGAAACAACATTTAGATCAGCGCGTTGCGAGCACCGTGTTATAGTTTCATTTCCGCCAGTTCTAAAAATTTAAAACAGCTCGCAATTTGAAACAATTATAAAACTTCGCGTTGCAACCAGTCTTATTACGTTAAAAAATAAGATTTCGAAATATCTACCGAAGCACTGGCAGTGTTGGCAAGAAATATAATTTTCAACACTTATTTTGAAATGCCTCTTTTAAAAACTCTGTATCTTTTTCCAGAAGCAAGATAGGACCATATTTTCTTCTGGAAAGTTTTAGAGGACATTGAGGACTATACTTTCACGGTGTTAGTTTTTAAATTGAGTGAAAAATGAAAATTATAAAAATCAAAATACTGGGACCGTGGTGTAGGGGTAAGCGAGGTTGCATCTCATCCAGTCGGCCTGGGTTCGATCCCAGACGGTCCCGGTGGCATTTTTCGAGACGAGATTTGTCTGATCACGCCTTCCGTCGGACGGGAAGTAAATGTTGGCCCCGGACTAACCTAAAAAGGTTAGGTCGTTAGCTCAGTCCAGGTGTGGGAGTCGTCTCCCTGGGTCCTGTCTCGGTGGAGTCGCTGGTAGGCAGTTGGACTAATAATCCAAAGGTCATCAGTTCGAATCCCGGGGTGGATGGAAGCTAAGAGCATGAGCATGAGCATGAGAGACCACCCATGGTTGTCCTTCTCCGTTGCTGAACAGGACCATAATATTCTATCAGCACAACCGGTCATACGCTTCAACGATGATGACATTTCCCTTATCAACAGCATGCATGAATGCGCTGAAAAGATAAAACATCACGAGCATCAAAACTAGAGCCGTTGTCAATAGAAAACAGTCGTTGGCCACCAACGGCGCCCGCCATGTCAGTTTGTAGATCTCGAGGGGATGGGACAGGAATGTTAGTTAGCACAGGCTGCTTCCAAGGGTGGGTTCTATACGATATCCACACCCCCGCGTGTGCCGGAAAACTACTTCTACTTGGGATTTTGTTAGTGGGAAAGGGTAATGGCCAGGATTCATCATAGAGGATGATGATGTGGCCCAATAATCAATGAATTTCGTTTAATAGGGTGATGTATTATGTATTCTCAAGGCAAACAATCGGATAGACTATTCCCGGTTATTTGGTGTTGAGTTTAGCATAAATGATTCAATCTTAGACAGCCGGCTGCGGAAAGATAGAATCTAGTAGCTAAGTTATATTCATGCCTTTTAATGTCAATTTCCCTCCTGTACCAGCTAGTATCTAAACATCTCTCTTTTGCTTTCCTACAGTCTACTTTTGCTTTGTTTAATTTGTCTAAGGCTCTTTTCCTATTTGGAGTCAGCATCCCAAGTAACCACAAGCACTAAATCAAAACTCTATATTCACCCTAACTTAGCATTTCCAATGCTGTGTCACTTTATATAATCTTTGTAAATGTTTCGAAACATTATTGTGATGAAACATTATAGCTTACTGTATATTAACATATAGAACATCTATTTAGAGCTTCATAAAAATGACACAAAAGTGTTCCAATACTTTAATAGTAAGCTTTTAATGTTACTATAGAGTTCTCTTTTAATGTATCATAACATTAAATCAACTTCTGAAATGCTTCGAAACTTTGACATTTCTTTAAATGTTTCAAACCACTATATCAACTTTAATGGCAGCAATAAGTGTCGTAAAGCATTCCAGCGTAAACATTGAGGAAAATTATGAAGAGCTACTTTTTGGCGCTTTTTGGTATGTAAATTTTGATTTATTAGCATGATTTTTTAAGTAATCATTGAAAAACATCCTTCTGCAGGGTCTGAGTGTTAATTTCAAGGGAAATTGTGGAGATTGGAGTCTTGGCAAGCAGAAATTGAAACACTCCAAAGGACGTCAACGGAAGCAGCACCACGGAATATGTGAGAGTGTTCGAAAGTGTTTTATTTCTAGTGGTTGAATTATGATTAAGGAATAACAATCCTTCTATAGTGAATAATTTGGTGTTTTGTATATTCGAAAAATAAAAAAGGTGCTCAGAAAACTCATGATGTGTTTAACTGTATTTGAATATCCAAGCGGCATCACGCAAAAATATAAAAAAAAACAGAGTTGCTTATTTGGTGCATGGGAAACACTTCGATTTTAATCTCCCCCCAAACATGTGTTTCGACAGGGGAGATGGTAGACGCCGAACAACATCTTGGATTATTCATAAACAACCATAGTTCAAATCTTCTAAGTGGAGCATTGCAGCAAAAAATATCAACACGAGAGAGAGAGATAGAAAAAAGAGGAAGGAGTGTGAAGTCGAAATGTATATTTTTATCTTCACGCCAAAAACGTCGGTAAAGTAGTATTTTGTTGTTGTTTTAGAGCATAACTCTATATCAACATTTTTCAAAGTTACTGTATATCAACTGTTAACGTCGCCACTTTTGGCTTTAAGCTCACTTTACAAGAAGATATAGAGTTATGTGACTCTAATTAGCTTATTCGTTTTCGTTTTCGTTTTCGTTTTACGGAGCAAGGTGGGGGACGCGGCCTCAAGTCAATCCAAGTCCGGTTTCTTGTGGAAAAAAGGGTAGTGGCCGAACTAGTATTGCATACAAAATGAACACCACCGGAAGATATAGTGGGTCGGGAGGGGGAAGGTGAAAGAAAATTAGTGTAGGTGTGAGTAGTAAGAACTTGGATTGATTGATCGGTTACGTTTATCTATATTTAAAACCTAATAAAGGAACTTTAAAGTAGTTATTCAAACAAAGAACAAAATAAAAAAGGCCTGGAAGAAAATACAAAGGAACCCTATTATTCATTCCGACTTTAAATGGAATCAAAAAAACGCACTGGAAAACGAAAGATGAAATAGGGGAAATATACCCATTTTAAGCCTAATAAGCGGTCGTGTTTGAAAGATGCTGCATAATCTGGAGTGTTCCTTGAAATTTACTGAAACCAAGTACACCAACCAGAAAAGCAACTTTTTGTAAACATTTCAGTTTAATTTGATCTTTATCAAAAGTTATTCTATTCCTTTTACAAGCATTTAAAAAATAATAATTCCCAGGGGTATTTTAATCACACGAGAATGCACTTGGCCACGCCCACCTTTCTAATATCGGCTTAGCTCATTTTTCTTCCAGCACTTTTTTGTGTCTGCCTATTGTTGCCATTTGTGACGAAATTTTAAGCGAACGCTCACGAAAAGTGGCATTTATAGGGAAAGTTTCCTGGCATCGCTGGCTGGTGGTGTTGGTGGCCATCCTTTGTTCTTTATTTGCCTTCGCTTTCTCGCTCGGTTTTCTTCAGCCTTCGTTTAGAATAGGCTTTACGTCAAGTGACTCAGTGCGTTTGTTTTTATTTATGGCGCTTGCTAATTAATTACATGTTTCGGGACTTATTAACAAGTGAGTGACTAAAATATGGCCAAAAGAACATGTTCCCGGTAGTTGGAAGCAGTTTTATCCCGAAATAGCTGTGTAAACTTGAGCGATAGTGAAAAGATGATTTTTGCGATATTCATTAAGCGGTTGATAGCTGCTCGCGCGTGTGTCAGTGTGTGCACGCAACGTGATGAGAAATGGTTTTGCAAAATATTAATTTTGATCAAAAGTGCATTAAATAAGATATTTTTGGCCAGTAAATGACATAAATTTGTGTGCTTACTCGAGGCGGTGCTGTTGCTGGTAAAGTTATGGCCGAAATAGTATTTTTGAAGCTTTAATCGAGCAACAAACTCTCCATATGACGAAGATAGGTGTTTGATTAAAAAAGGCATAATTGCCCTAACTTGTTCATGGAATACAAATCTTGATGTTGAAACCTCTAAACGGGGTCCCCGTCCTGTCACGTCCGTCAGTAGTATTGTCGTACATTACACCTAGAAGCATTTCTGCCAAAACCTTAGCTAAACTATCTGAAATAACATTAACCTTAAATCCCCATAATTTTTACTAACAAAGCTAAAAATTCCTTTATCTTGCCTTTAAACCTGTCTTGCCGCTTCCAAAACCAATAAACATAAATGAACAGTTCATATTTTATAAGTTAAACAGGCGTCGTGAATGAGAAAATAGACAACCATTTCGTGCCTTCCATTTCATTAGGGCACACAAATCATGTAAACAAGAGTGTAACTCTCTCACACCTTATGAAAACTATCTAAGTGAAAGGGACACACTCCTGCTCACAAAACCCATGCGCCCTTTTGAAATGTTAGGCTCCATTTGATCGTCAAAACTCCAGTAGATCCTCGATTCGCAACAATGGTCGATACAACCCTAATCCGAGAACCGTTAGTTCAACAGATTAACGAATTTGGTCCGATATCATTTCATTATTGATTGATCGAGATGCTATGGCAATTTTGACAAATCAGAACAGTACTCAACATGAATGAAAATTAACGATTCTGGCTGTATTACTTGCCCCGCTAACTGACTAATGTAATTCTGATTATTGTTATCTATAATCTAATTCCTAAAATTATGAAATGTAAAATCTTCAAAGACCCAATTTTAAATTTAATTTGGAATTCGAATGCAAAACTATTTTTTTGAAAACAAAGTCCTAACCTAACTCCCACATTCGATAGGGGAAAAGTAACATATGTAGCGTTGTTTGTTGTACATTTGTGATATTTCCACTATCGGAGAACCTCTTGGTCTCGACGCCAGCTTAACTCACCAGCAGTCGCGTTAGTATTCATTGTACACACGTTGTAAGGACACTTTAAGAGTGTCCATAATACGCGACTTCCAGGTGGTTAAGCCAAAAGACATCGATAAGCCTTGGTGCTACGGCAAAGCGGGTTCTCTTCAGCATGGAACGATATCCATTGTGTTAATAAAATGGAAGTTTTAACAGTATTTGGAACAATACAATTAAACCCTCAATTTCATTACCATGACGGATCTATCCATGCCCCTTGACAAAATGAGTACTATAACGATTTATATAATACTCCCCTGGAAAGGCCCAAGGTACAAGAAGATATAGAGTTATGTGACTCTAATTAGCTTATTCTATATTTTGATATAGAGTTGAATTAATGTTTCGTTTTAGTATCCCGCGGTTATTTGGGATATTAGCTTTATTATGACAGACTTCTTTTGCTGCACTATTCAATTTTTGTGATAAATTTTCATAAGCCCTTGAAACATTGCAATTCTCCACATCAACTACTTCTTTCATTAATAAATTTTCATGGTAAATTTTCCGAGTATTTTCAAATTGAAGGCAATTTGGAGCTATTCCTTGTTTTCGTTTTTGTTTTAGTTCTTTTGTTTTTATCTTATTCCAAATAATTCCTGTCAACAACATTTTATGGTCCATCCTAATGGTTGTCCATTTCGCCCTAATAAATTTAATACTGAAGTTATGTTTAAAATTTGCTACAACATGATCAATTTGAGACTCTAGCTTTCCATTTGACCATGTTTTTAGCAACGTTTTGTCATAGTTCATCGATCTAACCCTCATTTTATGCATTCTTAAAAACATTTTCATGTATTCTCCATTTTCATTTGTTTTATCATGTCCAACATAACTCCCTAACAGTTCTAGTTCTTCATCCTCTAACTCATCTTTCCCTATTTGTGAATTGAAATCACCCATTATTAACATTTCCTCTTTTTTTGGGTTACCATTTACATAATTTCCTAAGTCTGCAAAAAAGGAACTCGCGTTGTCGTTCGGAGCATGGACATTGATCAACAGTAGACTTTTATCACTATTTTCTAATTCTACAATAGCAGACATAATATTTTTGTTTACATCTCTAATTTCTCTAATTCTCACTTCTGAATTCTTTTGTCTCAAAATTGCTAAACCCCTTGCTGAATTACCGTAAACTGGGGTCATTCGGGACACATGGGGCGAATTGGGACAGCAGTTTTTACCATGTTGGAGCACAATATTTTGATTTTTCTGGTTGGTTTCGTTTAGAACAGATTCAGGCCAACAAAATGTATACATCCATATCCAAATTTAAAAGCTTTAAGTGCTCTAAAAACTGCTGTCCCTATTCAGACTGTAGTCCCGATTCACCCCAGATTACGGTACTGTCATTTCTAAGTGCTATGAACCATTCATAATTTTTTGTTTCAATTTTACTGCCTTTAACATTCATTTCTTGCAAAACTGCTACTTTTATACCTTCATTTGTAAGATCCTCATCAATTTCGTTCCTTTTCTCTTTCCTACTACAACCTCTTACAATAAGTGAGGCAATCCTTAAAATGTCCTCTCTCATTTGTACCTTATTTGACTCGTTGCTTTTTAATATTTGAGTGGAATTTTGTACAACATTCAATTCTTTGTCTTTTGGTCTCAATTTTATTATTATCTCTATACTGTCTACCTGAGTAATTTGATCTATTTTCAACGTAAACAATTTCAACTGCTTATTCTTCTCTAATTCATTATTTGATCTATAGCAACTGAATCCATTAACTGCATCTATCAACACTATGTCTCTATTAAGAAAATTAGCTAATGTCGACCACAATCTTTCATTAGGAAGTAGTTCTTCTTCATCTACATAATGCAATATTTTCTTTATATCTTTAAGCAAAGCCCATAGTAATTCTTCAAATGCGCAAGATTCTGGACTTATACCACTAACTTGATAACTTATAGCCCATAAGTAACTATATTTATGTCTAACCATTTGACGTACTTTAATCCTATAATTGGCAACCGTTCTCCAACTAAATCCATTCACTTTCGATCTATTCTCAGCGCTTCTATTACCATTCGACGTCTCCATGTCCAGCACCATTCTATCGTCATCATCCTCACTTTGCAACCCATCACCCAAACTTAACCCTCCCCCCATTCCCTTCTCGTCCCCCCCTGCCGGATACCACTGACCCCTACCGATGCCCTGTTTGCGATCACTTCCCCCTTCTGCCCGATTCGCAACCACCACCTCGCTGCGCTCCTCCTTTTCCACTCCTCCTTCCCACAGCTTTGAACCTTTTCCCTGCTGGGGCAACTTCTGTTCCAAAGCTGCACCAGGACCTGATGAACCACCTTCCACGTTTGCTTGTATCAGCTGTTGTCGATCCTTACGGGTCGATGTTTCATCCTCTTTCAACACACTACTGTAATGATTGATCCCATTGTAGTGGATCTCGATCACCGGTCCGCTCCCCTCTCCGATCACAACTGGTGCATAGTGCGGGTTGAGCACCTTCACTGTCCCTCCATACAGTCCTTGGATGGCCATGATCGATTCCGTGCTGGCCCATGTGTGGTCTTCACCTAGATCCTCCAGTAGGCCCTCGAACTTTTCGTCGTCTGTGCCCAGGAAAGGATTTCCATCTTGATCCCTCCTCCCAGCAGCAATTTCCATCAGAATAATATGACGCATTTCGTCCGCATGCCGCCGGATGTAACGAACCACCATAGTTCTTAAGTTATGGGCACGTTGTCGGAAGTCCACATCAACGATTCGTCTTCCTAAGTTTTAAAATTCAAAATATTGTTTTAAAATTCTTGCCCTTATGGATTTTCTTTTCAAATTTAAAAATATTTCCACTGACCAGTGATCTGCTGCAGAACGGCGTAGAAAAAACAATTTCCATCACCTGGAACATCCACGACTTTTACTCTCCCTCCCTACACAGCTACATTGGCCACTTCCATAATCTTGTCACTTGGAACTGGCTCCATTACGCATTCAATTTATGAACTTTCTTTGTTGTGTTTAATTTTTCAAACATCGATGTTGAGATGCAAATGACAAACAATACGCGCGCAATTTTTGACAGGAGCTTTCCCAGTTAACTCAATCCGAATTCTGAAACGGAATCTAATTAGAATCGTATACAAATTCCGTTTCAAACGCAACAACCGGTTCCGTGTTCGAACCGGTTGTTGCGTTTGAAACGGAATTTGTATACGATTCTAATTAGATTGTTGAACTAACGGTTCTCGGATTAGGGTTGTATCGACCATTGTTGCGAATCGAGGATCTACTGGAGTTTTGACGATCAAATGGAGCCTAACATTTCAAAAGGGCGCATGGGTTTTGTGAGCAGGAGTGTGTCCCTTTCACTTAAATGATAGTTTTCATAAGGTGTGAGAGAGTTACACTCTTGTTTACATGATTTGTGTGCCCTAATGAAATGGAAGGCACGAAATGGTTGTCTATTTTCTCATTCACGACGCCTGTTTAACTTATAAAATATGAACTGTTCATTTATGTTTATTGGTTTTGGAAGCGGCAAGACAGGTTTAAAGGCAAGATAAAGGAATTTTTAGCTTTGTTAGTAAAAATTATGGGGATTTAAGATTAATGTTATTTCAGATAGTTTAGCTAAGGTTTTGGCAGAAATGCTTCTAGGTGTAATGTACGACAATACTACTGACGGACGTGACAGGACGGGGACCCCGTTTAGAGGTTTCAACATCAAGATTTGTATTCCATGAACAAGTTAGGGCAATTATGCCTTTTTTAATCAAACACCTATCTTCGTCATATGGAGAGTTTGTTGCTCGATTAAAGCTTCAAAAATACTATTTCGGCCATACCTTTACCAGCAACAGCACCGCCTCGAGTAAGCACACAAATTTATGTCATTTACTGGCCAAAAATATCTTATTTAATGCACTTTTGATCAAAATTAATATTTTGCAAAACCATTTCTCATCACGTTGCGTGCACACACTGACACACGCGCGAGCAGCTATCAACCGCTTAATGAATATCGCAAAAATCATCTTTTCACTATCGCTCAAGTTTACACAGCTATTTCGGGATAAAACTGCTTCCAACTACCGGGAACATGTTCTTTTGGCCATATTTTAGTCACTCACTTGTTAATAAGTCCCGAAACATGTAATTAATTAGCAAGCGCCATAAATAAAAACAAACGCACTGAGTCACTTGACGTAAAGCCTATTCTAAACGAAGGCTGAAGAAAACCGAGCGAGAAAGCGAAGGCAAATAAAGAACAAAGGATGGCCACCAACACCACCAGCCAGCGATGCCAGGAAACTTTCCCTATAAATGCCACTTTTCGTGAGCGTTCGCTTAAAATTTCGTCACAAATGGCAACAATAGGCAGACACAAAAAAGTGCTGGAAGAAAAATGAGCTAAGCCGATATTAGAAAGGTGGGCGTGGCCAAGTGCATTCTCGTGTGATTAAAATACCCCTGGGAATTATTATTTTTTAAATGCTTGTAAAAGGAATAGAATAACTTTTGATAAAGATCAAATTAAACTGAAATGTTTACAAAAAGTTGCTTTTCTGGTTGGTGTACTTGGTTTCAGTAAATTTCAAGGAACACTCCAGATTATGCAGCATCTTTCAAACACGACCGCTTATTAGGCTTAAAATGGGTATATTTCCCCTATTTCATCTTTCGTTTTCCAGTGCGTTTTTTTGATTCCATTTAAAGTCGGAATGAATAATAGGGTTTCTTTGTATTTTCTTCCAGGCCTTTTTTATTTTGTTCTTTGTTTGAATAACTACTTTAAAGTTCCTTTATTAGGTTTTAAATATAGATAAACGTAACCGATCAATCAATCCAAGTTCTTACTACTCACACCTACACTAATTTGTTGCGTTTGAAACGGAATTTGTATACGATTCTAATTAGATTCCGTTTCAGAATTCGGGTTGATTTGACTGGGTTCTAGCTACACACACATACACACACATTTAGGTAAGGGTGGGGTATGTGAATAAAAATACCCAAAATCAAACTCGTTGGGAGGTATGGGGAGTGTAGATTTATTTAATTTAATTTTAAAGGCTTAAGCTTAAATGAATGCCAACATTTAAAATTTCTTTTATCCTTATCAACAATTGATTATCAATAAGAGTAACGGTAATCTAATTAGGACAATTTTAGCAAAATATCACAACCAGGCTAATGTGAAACTGTAAGCAAGGAGTGTATCCCGCTCACTCTCAAAGTTAACATCCATTGCCGTGATCAGGACACATACCTAAACCCACTGGCTCCTGTAGAATTTTAAAACAATTTAAACCACTCTTTCCTGTCAGATCAGAATAGATTTATATAAAGACGAGAAGAAAAATCCAATTGGATTTTTCCCTTGAAAAAGCTTTTGGTTTTCCCACTGAAAACCGACAACACCTCGTTTTAATCACTCCAACTCACCACTCTTGTCGGTCCTGTATCATCATCTCTGAGCAATTTCAACAATAATACAACTAACAGACTTACCCTTACTGCAAACTTTCAACCTTACGTGTCCGATTTTCACAACAATCCAATTTGAATTTGGAAATACGACGACCACTTCGTTTCCTTAGATGTGTCAAAACCTACAAAACGTAAACACCCTCCCGGGGTGGATGGAAGCTAAGGTGTAAAAAGAGGTTTGCAATTGCCTCAACAATCAAGCCTTCGGACACTCAGTTTCGAGTAGGAATCTCGCAATCGAGAACGCCAGGGCAATGCTGTAGAGCGAATATTTTGATTTTTTGATTTTTGAAAAATCAAAATGTAAAAAAGAGGGGTTTCCAATACATATTTCCATACAAATTTGAATCGCTTTGCGGAAAGCCGGGTCAAATCCAATCGCTCTCAAATTTTGGGGGGTTATTTGAGGGCCCAAATGGGACCGGAAAAGGCCTGTTCTGATTGAATTAGTCCATTTTGAAATTTTCCCATACAACTTCAAGCTACCCTAATCTACACAGTTCTGTCAGCCGCTATCGACAAAATAAACCATCGCATCGCTGTTGCTACGCTGGAGAGATTTGGTTTCCGAGGAAGCCTCTTGGCCTGGTTCAAGTCTTATCTAACGGGACGTTCGCTGAGGGTGAGAATCGGAGACGCACTTTCCGATAACATCGAAGCCACATCGGGTATCGCGCAAGGAAGCCACCTCGGTCCGGTGGTATTCCTGTTTTACTTTAACGACGTTAACTCGATCGTTAACTACACCGTCACTGGATCTAGCCTCGTTTACTCGGATAACCTCAAGCTTTTTGCTCGAACCGGCTCCGTGGCTTAATGCACAGAAAAAAAAAATCATGGTAATATTACATCTGGGAAGGGGTACATCTTTTATGTCAGAAAAAAAGATGTAATTTTACCTCTGGAAATGTGTAATTTAACCACTTTTCTGGTGTAATGACACTTTTTCAGTCTAAATTGAGGTAAAATTACATCATAAAAGAGGTAATATTCAACCTTCCAAAATTACAGCTTCCAAATTTACATTATTTTTTTCTGTGTGGTTGTGGCTTCTGCCTCAAATGCAGAAGGTTCAGGGATCAAATCCCGGTCGGTTTCCTTGAAATTTGAAATCAGGAATTGAACTTTGAATATGAACAAAAAACCTTTAAGAATCAGGTGGGATTCGAACTCACATCCTTCGGATTGATGGTCTGGGACGCTAACCAGTCGGCCATCATGGAGTTAATGCTCTAGAACTGAATTGATCCGTAGTGGCGAAATAATGTCACAAGGTAAAACATATCAAACCATTATATAACTACTAACACCGTCTCAAAACAGCCCAGGGCCATCTCATATACTCTCATATACTCATATACTCATATACTGGCCCGAGTCATCTGCATTACCGATCTATGTTCGTGCAATTTCAGAAGAAATTGTTAGCCAGAGAAAGGTATTCGCTTCAAAGGTTCTTGAGATATATGGTGGTTACTAACCGAACCGTCTCAGTTGAAATATACTGTGGTCATGGCCAAGTCCTGCCAAGACGGGGGTTCAAATACATAAAAAAAATAACCTCAAGCTTTTTGCTCGAATTGACAACGAAGCATTGCAGCGCGATCTTGACAGGTTTGCTGGTTGGTGCGGACCTAGCCCGTGCAATGACTTCTGCTGATGTCCTACTCTTCCGGATTGATTGCCCTGACCTGCGTAACCAGATTCAGCTCCGAGTGCCTACCCGTCAATTACGCCACACACCATCTATCGAAGTTCCGTTTCATCGCACCAACTACAGTGCAAATGGTGCCATCAACGGACTGAAGAGAGCGTTTAACAAAGTGTCCAGTGTGTTTAGCTCAAATGTGTCTCGTACTACATTGGGTTTAAAGCTTGTGTGCTTGTTAAGAACATTGTTACATTTGTCATTTAGTTTTAAGTGCATCATTGGGGCAAAAATAAGTGTCTGTTAAGAAGAAATAAATAATCTCACTAAACCCCCTTTCCCCCCACCCTCTCCACCACCCTTAAACCCAATGTCACCCCCACTGACGGTACAAATGAAATCAATTCTCATTTCTTACCCCGTTATACTACTTTTTTTAGCTTCCTGGAGGGATTATTGAGCTTGATGGCCGATTACGCAAAGGGGACATCATTACTCATATAAATTCTGAGAGTGTGTGCAATCTTTCTCATGAAGACTCGTCAATATTATTGAAAACAATACAAGGAAAAGCGACATTTAAGGTTTTACGTCCAATACCAAAAAAACGATAGCTAAAAACAATCATGTACTTCGAATAAAGTCTGCAACTCATAAAATTGTGTTTTGATTAAGATGTGGTGATACACAGACGTTGTTTTATTACAAATTTATGAAAATTATTGTTACGTTCGATTGACGGCCAGTTCCCAAGTGGCAAGTAAAACATCGCTTTTTTGTTGTTGAATTTTTATACGTTAATTATTGAACATGTGTGCGATAGAATTGATGATTCTGTGTGTGTACGCCGAATCCCAGTTAACTCAATCCGAATTCTGAAACGGAATCTATTTAGAATCGTATACAAATTCCGTTTCAAACGCAACAACCGGTTCCGTGTTCGAACCGGTTGTTGCGTTTAAAACGGAATTTGTGTACGATTCTAATTAGATTCCGTTTCAAAATTCGGATTGATTTGACTGGGCCGTGGTTCCCCGGCAGCCATGCCAAATATACAGAAAAATCTGTATTTTACAGATTTTTCTATCCCAAAAATCACAAAAATCTGTATATACAGATTTTTTTTAAATGGTTATATTTGAAAGTTTCAACAATGTAGTATTTAATTTATGCTTTTTTTCTAAAAACTTTTCTTTATTTAGCAACTGTTTACCATTTCGATTACAATTAAAACAGCAAGCAACTTTTTTGAGGATTTTTAAATTCCCTGATGTACATAGTATCAATTAAGTTTGCCCTACCAAGCCCTACAAGATCCATCTAAATCCATATAACTAACAAATGTTTAAGTTAGTATCAAAATATCGTTTTACAAAGGTCCGCGAGTTCCATCTAAATTCTCTAATACTCTTCTGAAATACAAATAAGCTAAGGCCGGGAAATTTGTCCACGCAAAAGGCGACATAATGTACTACTAACCACATTGCTGCTTTTTGGAGGTGACTATTTTCGTCAATTTGCCAAAACAAAATATCATCAATCTGTCCAAGTTGGATTCCGAATCTTTTTCTTAAAACTTTTATCATCCACTCGCGCAATTCAGAACCTGCTGTACATGTTCGTAACCGATGAGAGTTTGTATCTATTTGTCCACATTCATCACAAATTTCACTATCAATTCTTCCAATGTTGTACTGCTTCAGTTTCCGTTTATTTGGCACTAAATCATTAATTAATAAGTACAAATTAGCTTTATCCTTGGCCAGAATAAAAGTTTGGCCCATGATTTTCCACAAAGCTCACCAGTTGACATGAGCCCAGTCAAATCAATCCGAATCCTGAAACGGAATCTAATTAGAATCGTATACAAATTCCGTTTCAAACGCAACAACCGGTTCCGTGTTCGAACCGGTTGTTGCGTTTGAAACGGAATTTGTATAAGATTCTAATTAGATTCCGTTTCAGAATTCGGATTGATTTGACTGGGAGGAAGCTCAACTTGAACACGTGGTTTAAACAAATATTCATGAATGAAATTCCGATAAATTTGTTTTGCTGTATTTATAGTCGGACTACTACAGTTTAAATCAGCAGCTAACATAATCCACTCCTTCCCATTTCTTGTTAATTTTGATGTAAAATTTAAACCTAATAAATATTTTTCGCTAACATTAGTCGCAGATATATTTTGCTCCTTTAAAATATTTTTTATAAATATGGCTTTACATTTTGATTCTGGGTCGATTAAACCCAACCCTCCTTGATCCACATCTAGATAAAGTTGTCTTTTATTAACACGAAAAATATTATTTTTCCATAAAAACATTCCAATAATTTTCCTGATCGTAGCAATGTGCTGATTTTTTGGTGGAAAGATTTGTGATAAATACCAGAGCTTTGATAACACAAAAGTGTTAATGAACCAAACTTTTTCTCATAAACTCATCATTCGAAAATTGTTGAGATTAATTCTGTATTTCATGTCACTGATTAATTTAGAATAATTTATATCAACGATATCCTTCCACGTGTTCTTGAAAGTAATACCTAAAAGCTTTAATTGTTCAGTTTCTTGAACTATAAAAGGTCCACCAATGCAACTGTTAATTCTGAGAAAACAAGACTTTTTATAATTAAGTTTAACCTTCGAATATCGGGAGAAGGAGTCAACAATACTCAGGACATTGTCAAACTCTTCTGCGTTTCGAACAAATACATTCAAGTCGTCCGCGAATGCCACAACTCTGAGGAACTTATTGTAAGTAAGAACCCCGAGAATGCATTGATCAATTTTACGAATTAACGGTTCAATATACAATACAAATCCTTGTCTGACAGAAGAAAATATTTTAATTTCATTTGTAAGAAATCCATTATATAATACTCTTGATGTTGCTTTGGTATAGAGGCACTGTAAAATTTTGATAATTTTTTCTGGAAACCCAAACTTTTCTAGAAATTTCCAAAGAAATTTATGATTGACTTTGTCAAATCTTTTTCCAAATCTATACTTAGTAGCATTCCTTTAAAGGTTTTGCTTTCAACTGATTTCGTGATTAAACGTCTAACATCATTCAAGTTGTCAGTACATGATTGTCCAGCAATGCATGCACTTTGACCTGAACCTAATAAATCCTTCATATATATTTGAATTCTATTTGCGAGAAGCTTAGTAAAAAGTTTGTAGTCTGTATTAAGTAAAGAAATCGGTCTATGGTTTTCCAAAAGTGTTTTATCCCCTTTCTTTGGAACTAAAGTAATTATTCCTTCTGAAAACTCTTTACGAGGTGAACTCTCTCCTCTCAGATAAAGATTAAATAGACGACATAAATCATTTTTGAGAATATCAAAGTGGAATAAATAAAATTCGAAAGTTAATCCATCAGGCCCAGGTGACTTTTTACGATTGCATTTTTTCAAAGTTTCGTAAAGTTCTTCTACTGTAATTGGTTTAACTAAAATAATTTTTTGGTCATTACTTAAATATTATCTTCACTGCTAATATTATCTTCACTTTGTTGAAATTGATTAGAAAAATATTGATGAATAACTGGCCCGAGTTTAGCATTATCGGTTAAAATTTCGTGACTTGGACCGTCTCTCAGTTGTAAGCCAAAAATGTTTCCACGGTGTATCTTATTGGATAATTGATAAATTGTTATTTTCTCTCCTTCTGCTAAAGTACAAGCTGGTAGTTTTTCCCCTAAATTCTTTAAACGATTTTGTTCTAATGACATCAATTTCGATTTAATCACGGACATTTCATCACCCACATTATCACCATTTGCTAATTTGTCAGAAAGCTCATTTAATCTATTTAATAACACAGCCTTACAATTCCTTCTCGATTGATTAAAATGCCAACTTTCGCTTTTGTAGAAGTTTTTTGCCTTCCCTTTGAAATGAAAGAACCACCATTTACTCAAATCACGATTAAAAATATCTCTTTGCTTCAGTTTCAAATATTCTTGTTTAAACTTTTCAGTTACGTCTTCCATCGACAAGAAGGATGGATTTATTTTCCAGTATCCACGTCCTCTTGTGGATAAATTATTATCATCTAATTTAAATTTGATCAAAACAGCATGATGGTCTGAAAACGCGAGTGGAATAGTTGAACAACTTGTAACATTCCCAATGATGCTATCAGATCCGTAAAAACGATCCAACCTGGAAGCAGATTCTCCCCTGTGAAATGTGAATTTGCATTCTTCCCAAGTAACCATCCAGCACTAAGAGAAATCATAAATGTGCTGTTTGTCAGCATTCTACAGCTAATCAGTCATAAGAGGAGCGGTCGTGGCTGAATGGTTACGATGTTCGCTTTATAAGCGAATGGTTCTGGGTTCGATACCCATCTGCTCCCAACGAGAAAGTTCTGGACTCATTGAATTTGGAATTAATGAAAAACTTCAGCTCACGGCGGGGTTCGATCCCCTGTCCTTAGGATTGGCAAGCAAAATGCTTTCCACTTTACCGTGGAGCATTAGTAGCTTTAGTAGGACTTAGACTGACATAGTTGAATCCAAGAAACGGACGAGAATAAAGTTGAATGCAAGTTGAATATAAGAACATACAAGAATGCATTGCATTGCATGCATGCAGGCGCATTTGAAATGAACCTACATTACCTCGCTATAAATAGCCTGGGCGACTGCTAGAATTCATCCAATAAGAGATGAGAAGAATTGAAAGCATTCCCATTAGAAATGAGAACACACGAAGAATTCGAACAACAATGCCAACGGTCGTTACCACTCGCCTAGGGTGGCTCCTCAGACCATTCACCTTCCCAAAAACCGTCCAACTCCAAGCGAAACTTACTTGAGGATACCGTGGAGATTTTCCCTTAATACTCTTAAAAAAGTGGAGCATCAACACTTCCCGTCTTCCAATTCCCTTTCCTTGTCCCTGGTGCGCGGTGGAGATGGGAGCGGCCGGCAATGGACGGCTGCCATGGTGGTGAGAATCTGGTTCAGGTGGAATTGGTTCTATTCCCAATTATCGATTCCTAGGCAACTTGGGCTTAGACAATCATCACATCACATGGCGAAAATCCAGTCTGCAATCCGCTAAAATCACCGTCTCCTAGCGAAGCGAAGCGATTCTACAGCTAATCAGTCATAAAACAGCTAAGATGATAACAAATCAGCTCTAAAACAACTGCTGTAGTATTAGCTGATATGCAGCAGTTTTAATGCTGCTCCTAGCAACACTGCTGCATTTTTCCCCATTTTACTAGCAACACTGTTGAGGAGTGAAGGAGAGAGAACGATATAAACGAAAATAAAAATATCTCTTGCTCGCTCATTCCTTCAACCAGTACGACCAAAACAAACCAGCGGAAAAAACGGCTGTCAGTCGATGGCTGAGATTCATCGTAGGTTGTTTATGCTCCTGATGTTTTTATTCTTTGAGAAGAATATTTATGGCTGGTTGAACAACTTCTTCGTTCAAAACCTGTATTTTGTGGGTGTTTGCGAGCACCTTTTCTTTGTGGAAAAAACTAAATGATCTCTTCTAAAGGCTAGATTTTTGCAGGTTGGATTTTCTCGGCCACTATGGTGACAAATGGCTTTGAAGCTAGCTTTGAAGTGTTTTTTTTTTCTCTTACGATTCCCGGCGGTACTGGAGAAATCTGCCGTCTTCGATGCTCACCTCAGTAAATTCCCAATTTGAGTCCCGCAATCAAGCTCGCAAAGTACTAGCAATTGTAGGTGTCAAACAAGCTATGCTAAACCATCTCCACACTGGCCGTGCGGGATCAGGCTCGAAAACTTCCACTCATCAGCGGCAACATCTCCTGGCATCGAATCTTCGACATCTCAATTTCAAACAAAAAATCGGCTCCTCCCCAGTGGTTCAGCTTCATCGGCAATGCAGTTGCGTACAAAACGAAAATAGATCGGAAGTGGGAGAGATGAAAGAGAGGGAGAGAGCAACATTTTTGCTTCTCCCAATTTGTTGACGTTTTGTGCAGGGTTGGATCAACAACAGTAGAGGCCAGCTGGAAATCAGAAATATAAAGTCCAAAACCGGTTGCATATCAGCTGTAAAAGCGCATTTAGTGCAGATGTCAAAACAACTTAGCTGTAACCCACAGCTGGTAAAGCGCTTGTAGTGCTGCAATCTGACTTGTTTTAGTGCTGATTGGTTACTTGGGTTTCCGTGTTTTCGCTATATCTTTTAATTTAAACAAATCAACTAAATGTTTTAATCCACAAGAAAAGTTTTTTTGTGAACTTCTATTATCTTCTGCATGCAAAATGCAATTAAAGTCACCTCCAATCAGCATCGACTTGGTTCCAGGTTTATTTAAGTGAACTGTCAAAGCCTCGGTGAACAAATTATCCCGCTCTTTCCTTAAATTGTTTCCAGAGTGAGCATAAATATTAATCAAATTTACATCATTTACCCTAACCGAAACAATTCTACCTGATGGATCTAGAATAAAATCAGAATATGAAAAGGATTTCCTAATAAGCACTGCTGTGCCTTTCTTATCAATACTTATATTTACCAATGAATTATGTGAATAAATAAACGAAAAATCTTCAAAACTAACCTCCTGCAAAAAAGCTATATCTACATTGTAATCCATAATAAAATCCTTTAATAAATTTTTATTTACATTTGCGTTGCTGCTGTTTAAGTTTAGTGTTGCTATAGTATATACAAAGTTCATATTTACAGAAGTTGTCTTTTCTTTTGTGTTAGCAAGTAAACTATTGTTAAGGTGTTAGTAAAAGGGTTAGTAATATCGGTTGTGTTAGTAAATGGTTCGCGAATCAAAATCAAGTCCATGTGTGAGTGCAATGGGTCAACGCCGGAAAATTCGGTTCTTTTACTTGCTTCGTTGCAGGTCGCCGCCTGCTGGTTTGGCTGCCGATCGCGATCGCGATCTCGTTCGGTCACCCTGTGCATCGAGCAGATCGTGACCCTGTCCTGGCACGATGAACTTCTTTCGGCCGTTCGTGTCAACTTCGGAAGAGTCCGAACCGAGCCTGCCCTTCGGACGACCACGCTTCCCCTTCCCCTTCCCTCCCTTCCCCTTTTTTTCAATCCACTCACCATCCTTCTCCATCGGTTCGTCGTCGCTCTCCGACTGCTCTCTCTCCCCATCTTCCTCCATTTGCTGATCTTGCTTTTCTTCCACGATGTCCGCTGGCTTCGGTGGCGTCGGTTCTTGCGGTGCGATCGGTACCGGTGGCATCACCGGGTCCGCTGGCATCACCGGGTCTGCTGGCAGCTGCGGTTGATCGGATGGGCCGCTTTCCGGTGGTCCAGATGGCGTCGGTTCCGATGGCTGCACCGACTCTGCCGGAGCTGTTGGCGGCGCCGCACCAATCTTTCCCAGCACAACCATCCCAGCCATGGGTGGTAGCTCTTCTGCCTTTCCGCTTGTTCCATTGGCCACCACGCTGGCAAAGGAACCAGTCCCTGGTTTCTGCGCCGGAGTCAGCCTTTTGTTGATGTCCTTCCGGTTTGGACACGCTGCTTTGAGGTGGTCCAAAGCTCCACATCCGAAGCACTTGTTTTGTAGACCGTCGTAGTAGATTCGCGCCTTGACATGCTGAATTGTCAGCTGCGCTGGAATCTCCGACACGAGCTCCATGTGTATTCCGCGAACTCCATTATGAATTGGGAACCCGGTTTCCACCGGAAAACGCTCCCGAATCATCTGCTGCACCGTTCCGTATTTGGACATTGCCGTAGCAATGAACCGGTCGTCCACCTCCGGAGGCAGTCCGAAAATCCGGACGTACTTGAAGGATCCCGCTGCTGCCGTGACCGGTACCATCATCGAGGTTCCGTCATCGTACTCGAATCTGGTCTGGGGACCGAGCTTCGACAAAGCTTCCCGCATCTGCTGTTCCGTCTTGAACTTCACGAAAATCGAGTAGTCATCTCGATACATCGCACTTAGCTCCTCGTTGGTCCATTCCTGCTTTCCGAAGAACTTGAACACTTCCGCATTGTTCGGTCCCCTGGATCCGGCTCCGAAACGGAGCTTGATCGTACTTTCGCGTTTGGGTTCCATTTTGGTGCTACGCCGAGTGATTTCCAAGGGGACTGGCTGGCACCTCGGCCAGTGAAACAATAGCCGAAAAAAAACTTCACAATCTCAAACAATATGCGCTAGAAACTGTAAGCACGTCTAACTTGCTTGAGTGCTATCTGTGAACTGCTTGATATATGATTAAAAAGCCTCAATCTGTTGTTATAAATTTTAAAATGTCTTCTATGGCTTCGAATTCGACAAAATACAGATAAAATACAGATTTATTTTTAAGAAAATACAGATCTCCCACAAAATAATCTGCAACGTTGTTCCCCGGTGTACTTTAAAATGTCTTCTATGGCTTCGAATTCGACAAAATACAGATAAAATACAGATTTATTTTTAAGAAAATACAGATCTCCCACAAAATAATCTGCAACGTTGTTCCCCGGTGTACTGCGGCCTGAAGTGTTGCGGATCTATCCCGGAACTTGTCGTGAACCGGTTGCCAACGGAGTACGCGCGCGACGACTGCGGAATCGGCTAATTTTTATTAATTTTGTTCGATCACACGGTCTGGATCGGGCCAAACAAAAGAGTAAAAAAAAAAGTGCTCCTCGCGTGGCCAGTGCGAGATCATCGTCGTCGTCGTCGTTCTTTGTGTACAATACACGTCGGCCCGTCTCGTCGGTGAAGCTCACGCTAGTTAGCATCCAAACCCAGCATCCAAATTTCGAAAACCGCTACCTAGCATCCAAATCCAGCATCCAAATTTTTTTTTCCCCCGCTAGCTAGCATCCAGATCCAGAATCCAAGTTCAAAGTACTTAAAAAAGTTGTTTTAAGTTACTATTTAGCTCAGAACAGTCAAAATATTGAATTCTGAGACGAAAACCACATTAATAAATCCTTTCAAATATATTTAAAAAAAACCCGTTCAGTACAATAACCTGGATGCTGGCATGTTTTCTTAACGTAATTCACCAACCAATGTTTCTTAACTCATTTTTGGGGTTCTCTGAACATATTTGAATCAAAGCCAAGTTGGATGCTGGGTTTATCCAATTTTATTGGGACTTGGAATATTTGATATTTGAATTTCTCAATATTTGGCTAATTCAATATTTTAAATCTTGGATGCTGGCATGTTTTCTAAACGTAATTCACCAACCAATGTTTCTTAACTCATTTTTGGGGTTCTCTGAACATATTCGAATCAAAACCAAGTTGGATGCTGGGTTTATCCAATTTTATTGTGACTTGGAATATTTGATATTTGAATTTCTCAATATTTGGTTAATTTAATATTTTAAATCCTGGATGCTGGCATGTTTTCTTAACGTAATTCACCAACCAATGTTTCTAAACTCATTTTTGGGGTTCTCTGAACATATTTGAATCAAACACAAGTTGAATGCTGGGTTTATCCAATTTTATTGGGACTTGGAATATTTGATATTTGAATTTCTCAATATTTGGCTAATTTCATATTTTAAATCCTGGATGCTGGCATGTTTTCTAAACGTAATTCACCACCCAATGTTTCTTAACTCATTTTTGGGGTTCTCTGAACATATTTGAATCAAAACCAACCCAGTTAACTCAATCCGAATTCTGAAACGGAATCTAATTAGAATCGTAAACAAATTCCGTTTCAAACGCAACAACCGGTTCCGTGTTCGAACCGGTTGTTGCGTTTGAAACGGAATTTGTGTACGATTCTAAATAGATTCCGTTTCAGAATTCGGATTGATTTGACTGGGAAGTTGGATGCCGGGTTTATCCATAATGTTATTGGGACTTGGAATATTTGATATTTGAATTTCTCAATATTTGGCTAATTTCATATTTTAAATCCTGGATGCTGGCATGCACCCTTACCAAAAATCATGATTTTTTGAGTTCCAAATCCCACTTTTCATACGATTTTTTGAGTTCAGGTACTACAACCATAAAAATGGTTATATGGGTTGAACTGAAAAATTCGTATGAAAAGTGGGATTTGGAACTCAAAAAATCATGACTTTTGGTAAGGGTGTGTTTTCTAAACGTAATTCACCACCCAATGTTTCTTAACTCATTTTTGGGGTTCTCTGAACATGTTTGAATCAAAACCAAGTTGGATGCTGGGTTTATCCAATTTTATTGGGACTTGGAATATTTGATATTTGAATTTCTCAATATTTGGCTAATTTAATATTTTAAATCTTGGATGCTGGCATGTTTTCTAAACGTAATTCACCAACCAATGTTTCTTAACTCATTTTTGGGGTTCTCTGAACATGTTTGAATCAAAACCAAGTTGGATGCTGGGTTTATCCAATTTTATTAGGACTTGGAATATTTGATATTTGAATTTCTCAATATTTGGCTAATTTAATATTTTAAATCCTGGATGCTGGCATGTTTTCTTAACCCTTACAGTCCGAACGTCTGATGCGAGATACCGAAAAAACCTTAAAAATGCTGTATCTTTGGCCTCTTTTGACCAAATAAGTTCGTTCACCCCTCAAAAGAACCGGACAAATGTCTATTTTCAGAATCTACAAAGAAATCCCGAATTGGACACTTGGCCACGGAGATATTCCGGAACCTAGTGGGGTAGGTTTTTGTCCGGGTATTCAACCCAATCTACAAATCATGATTATTATCATAAATTCTTCAGAAAAACCATCTCAATTTGCTCCAAGACCTGTTCTGGACATATTAGGCATATTCCTTTGATCCCGGACCTACGGATATGAATTGGCCACCCTTCCGGAACCGACTACACAGGAACGGATGTCGAATTCTTCACCAATTCTAATATGGCTTCCGACATGTCAAACGACACTAATTTTGGATCAGGAAATCAAATTTGACATCCTCAGTACGTTCCGGTGCCATTTGGCCACCCTGCCACCAACCCGGAATATCCGTAACATGGTTCCGGTTGCAGCGACCTCAAATTTAAATCATTAAATTTGTCCATTTTTCGATCCTCACCACAGTTCTGACCATGCGCGCTTACGCAAGCATAAATAATTTTACCCGTCGACTCGCGTTGCGCGACAAATAATTAAGCTTATGTACAGGTGTGGATCATGAGTCATCCTCACCTGAAAAGCCCTTTATTAAATTTCGCCAATTGTTAGGCAATCAAAAAAATGGTTAAGCTTTCAATTATGAATGTGCGATGTTATTTCACAGGGGAAATTGAGGGTGTGGCTTAACCAAATTCATTGGCATGTTTGTTCAATGGAGAATTCGACCTTCTCATTATTGACTTACATTTTTGAGAATGTTTTAGGAACATAATTTTGATATTCCAATAACATAATTTAAAGTTTCACGACAATGGTTCGAACCCATGACTTCCGATTTTGAGGTGTACTCACTACACCATACGGAAAGTCATGAAGAATTGCAGAGGTCTGCATAATTTAATTCATGAGGTTCATCGATGCTTCTCATCGAAACGGACCACTTTTAGTAGAACAAAATTTAGTAGAGTTTTTGGGGACTGACTATAAAAACCCCAAAATTCTTGAGGAGGGAAGTTAGTTCCAGTTAGTTCCAGTTCTTGTTCCAGTCCAGTTCCAGTTCCAGAAGACGCCCCAGACCAGCCAGACCCGCCAGCAGCCACCAGTAACAGAGGCCCCAGTCCAGCCGGACTTAGCGGTGGAGGCCGCAGTCCGCCGGGACTTAGCCGCTGTGAAGAGTCCGCCGGGACTTAGCCGCTGTGAAGAGTCCGCCGGGACTTAGCCGCCGTGAAGAGTCCACCCGGGACTTAGGAGTTCGGGGTCTGGCATGGCTCGGCGAAGAGGTCTGGAGGACAAATCTGGCTTCAACGTAGAGAATTGGCTCGACGAAAGTCTTAATGAAATTAGCAACAAAAAGTTGAGTGATGTGATCGTGCGCGTAAAAGTTGAAAGTGTTACCGCAAAAATGTAATCTTCAAAAAGTGTAATATACAGATAAGTGAAGTTTACTGATCTGTTTTGACTCTACAAGTAAATATCACAAAAATCCTGAAAGCCTAAACCGCTCGGGCCGTTCACGGTGGACCAATTACGGTAATTTCACAAGTACACTTTCCGACATGTCAAACCACACTGATTTTTGCTCATGAACACAAATTTGACATCCTCATTACGAACTGGTGCCATTTGGCCACCCTGCCACCAACCCGGAATATCCGTGACATGGTTCCGATGGACCAAACAAACACTGATTTTTGCTCAGAAACTCAAATTTGACATCTTCATTACGATCTGGTGGCATTTGGCCACCCTGCCACCAACCCGGAATATCCGTAACATGGTTCCGGTGGACCAATTACGGTAATTTCACAAGTACACTTTCCGACATGTCAAACAACACTGATTTTTGCTTAGGAACTCAAATTTGACATCTTTATTACGATTTGGTGCCTATTGGCCACCCTGCCACCAACCCGGAATATCCGTGACATGGTTCCGATGGACCAATTTCGGTAATTTCACAAGTACACCTTCCGACATGTCAAACAACACTGATTTTTGCTTAGGAACTCAAATTTGACATCTTCATTACGATCTGGTGCCATTTGGCCACCCTGCCACCAACCCGGAATATCCGTGACAAGGTTTCGGAGGACCAATTTCGGTAATTTCACAAGTGTACTTTCCGATACGTCAAACAACACAGATTTTTGCTCAGGAACTCAAATTTGACATCTTCATTACGATCTGGTGCCATTTGGCCACCTTGCCACCAACCCGGAATATCCGTGATATGGTTCCGGTGGACCAACTACGGTAATTTCACAAGTACACTTTCCGACATGTCAAACAACACTGATTTTTGCTCAGAAACTCAAATTTGACATCTTCATTACGATCTGGTGGCATTTGGCCACCCTGCCACCAACCCGGAATATCCGTAACATGGTTCCGGTGGACCAATTACGGTAATTGCACAAGTACACTTTCCGACATGTCAAACAACACTGATTTTTGCTTAGGAACTCAAATTTGACATCTTCATTACGATCTGGTGCCTATTGGCCACCCTGCCACCAACCCGGAATATCCGTGACATGGTTCCGATGGACCAATTTCGGTAATTTCACAAGTACACCTTCCGACATGTCAAACAACACTGATTTTTGCTTAGGAACTCAAATTTGACATCTTCATTACGATCTGGTGGCATTTGGCCACCCTGCCACCAACCCGGAATATCCGTGACAAGGTTTCGGAGGACCAATTTCGGTAATTTCACAAGTGTACTTTCCGATACGTCAAACAACACAGATTTTTGCTCAGGAACACAAATATGACATCTTCATTATGATCTGGTGCCATTTAGCCACCCTGCCATCAACCCGGAATATCCGTGACATGGTTCCGATGGACCAATTTCGGTAATTTCACAAGTACAGTTTCCGACATGTCAAACAACACTGATTTTTGCTCAGAAACTCAAATTTGACATCTTCATTACGATCTGGTGGCATTTGGCCACCCTGCCACCAACCCGGAATATCCGTAACATGGTTCCGATGGACCAATTTCGGTAATTTCACAAGTACACTTTCTGACATGTCAAACAACATTGATTTTTGCTCAGAAACTCAAATTTGACATCTTCATTTTGATCTGGTGGCATTTGGCCACCCTGCCACCAACCCGGAATATCCGTAACATGGTTCCGGTGGACCAATTACGGTAATTTCACAAGTACACTTTCCGACATGTCAAACAACACTGATTTTTGCTCAGAAACTCAAATTTGACATCTTCATTACGATCTGGTGGCATTTGGCCACCCTGCCACCAACCCGGAATATCCGTAACATGGTTCCGGTGGACCAATTACGGTAATTTCACAAGTACACTTTCCGACATGTCAAACAACACTGATTTTTGCTTAGGAACTCAAATTTGACATCTTTATTACGATCTGGTGCCTATTGGCCACCCTGCCACCAACCCGGAATATCCGTGACATGGTTCCGATGGACCAATTTCGGTAATTTCACAAGTACACCTTCCGACATGTCAAACAACACTGATTTTTGCTTAGGAACTCAAATTTGACATCTTCATTACGATCTGGTGCCATTTGGCCACCCTGCCACCAACCCGGAATATCCGTGACAAGGTTTCGGAGGACCAATTTCGGTAATTTCACAAGTGTACTTTCCGATACGTCAAACAACACAGATTTTTGCTCAGGAACACAAATATGACATCTTCATTATGATCTGGTGGCATTTAGCCACCCTGCCATCAACCCGGAATATCTGTAACATGGTTCCGATGGACCAATTTCGGTAATTTCACAAGTACACTTTCCGATGTATCGAACAACACTGATTTTGGCCCAGGAACTCAAATTTAACATGTTCAGTACGATCTGGTGCCATAAGGTCACCCTGCCACCAACCCGGATTATCCATAACATGATTCTGATGGACCAATTTTCGGATACTTTCCGATTTGTCAGTTACCGAAATTGGTCCATCGGAACCAATTTTCCGGATATTTCGGGTTGATGGCATTGTGACCAAATAGCACCAGATCTTACTGGGGATGCCAAATTTGAATTCCTGAGCCAAAATAAGTATTGTTTGACATATCGGAAAGTACACTTGTGAAATTACCGCAATTGGTCCATCGGAACCGTGTTACGGATATTCCGGGTTGATGGCAGAGTGGCTAAATGGTACCAAAACGTACTGAGGATGTCAAATTTGAGTTTCTGAGCCAAAATCAGTGTTGTTTGTCATGTCGGAAAGTGTGCTTGTGAAATAACCGAAATTGGTCCATCGGAACCATGTTACGGATATTCCGGGTTAATTGCAGGGTGGCCAAATGGCAGCAGATCGTAATGAGGATGTCATATTTGAGTTCCTGAGCAAAAATCAGAGTTGTTTGACGTATCGGAAAGTACACTTGTGAAATTACCGAAATTGGTCCACCGGAACCATGTTACGGATATTCCGGGTTGATGGCAGGGTGGCCAAATGCCACCAGAACGTACTGAGGATGTCAAATTTGAATTCCTGAGTCAATATCAGTGTTGTTTGACATGTCAGAAAGTGTACATGTGAAATTACCGAAATTGGTCCAGTTCGTAATGAGGATGTCAAATTTCTGTTTCTGAGCAAAAATCAGTGTTGTTTGACGTATCAGAAAGTACACTTGTGAAATTACCGAAATTGGTCCACCGGAACCTTGTTACGGATATTCCGGGTTGTTGGCAGGGTGGCTAAATGGCACCAGGTCGTACTGAGGATGTCAAAATTGAGTTCCTGAGCAAAAATCAGTGTTGTTTGACATGTCGGAAAGTGTACTTGTGAAATTACCGAAATTGGTCCACCGGAACCATGTTACGGATATTCCGGGTTGGTGGCAGGGTGACCTTATGGCATCAGATCGTAATGAAGATGTCAAATTTGAGTTTCTGAGCAAAAATCAGAGTTGTTTGACGTATCGGAAAGTGTACTTGTGCAATTACCGTAATTGGTCCACCGGAACCATGTTACGGATATTTCAGATTGGTGGCAGGGTGGCCAAATGGCACCAGTTCGTAATGAGGATGTCAAATTTGTGTTCCTGAGCAAAAATCAGTGTTGTTTGACATGTCGGAAAGTGTACTTGTGAAATTACCGTAATTGGTCCACCGGAACCATGTTACGGATATTCCGGGTTGGTGGCAGGGTGGCCAAATGGCACTGGAACGTACTGAGGATATCAAATTTGATTTCCTGATCCAAAATTAGTGTCGTTTGACATGTCGGAAGCCATATTAGAATTGGTGAAGAATTCGACATCCGTTCCTGTGTAGTCGGTTCCGGAAGGGTGGCCAATTCATATCCGTAGGTCCGGGATCAAAGGAATATGCCTAATATGTCCAGAACAGGTCTTAGAGCAAATTGGGATGGTTTTTCTGAAGAACTTATGATAATAATCATGATTTGTAGATTGGGTTGCATACACGGACAAAAACCTACCCCACTAGGTTCCGGAATATCTCCGTGGCCAAGTGTCCGATTCCGGATTTCTTTGTAGATTCTGAAAATTGACATTTGTCCGGTTCTTTTGAGGGGTGAACGAACTTATTTGGTCAAAAGAGGCCAAAGATGCAGCATTTTTAAGGTTTTTTCGGTATCTCGCATCAGACGTTCGGACACACTAAATCAGGAACGCAATACTCGGTAAAAAAATTACCGAAAATGCCCTGTAAAAATCAAATTTTACTGAGCTGTCAGTTGAATTTAGGAAATATACTGAGCTACGGTATAAAAATCGCTGAAAGTACCGTACTTCAGTATTTCATTCACTGAGCTTCTCAGTAAACGCTAGTTTCCGGTAAATTATAGATAATCGGTAATTTAATTACCGAGTACTCAGCTAATATCCTTGTGTTTTACTGAAAGCTCAGTAAAGATTTACCGAGTCTCACAGTTGAAACTTATGTCATTTTGTAGCTGTCAATTTTTGTATTTGCACGCTGTTGTCGGACTGTTTTCTGACTACCATCAGAAAAAGTAACTTAAAGTAGTTTAAAACTTTAAATTGTGACAAAATAACAGGTATGTGTAATTTTATTAAAGAAAATTCAATTATTTACTATTTTGAATTATCATTTTTCTTTCAGCTCACGTCGAAGCTTCATCTCCTGAGCCGTTTATAGAAGAAGCTGGTTTATGTCGTCATTTGCACAAATCAAGGAAAAAATAAGTTGTTATGTTATTGTGAATGTATGTAGATATTATTTGAAAATAAATTTTGTCTTCTTATCGAATAAATAAAAAGCAAATAAATTCAATTCATAAAAAAGCATTACCGTAAGCACAGTAAAAATTCAGCATTTGTACCGAGCAAACGGTAATTTTTTACCGAGGTCTTCTGTAAAAGTTCAAACCAGCTGTCAGATTCGCGTTTACTGAGCTCTCTCCCAGTCAAATCAATCCGAATTCTGAAACGGAATCTAATTAGAATCGTATACAAATTCCGTTTCAAACGCAACAACCGGTTCGAACACGGAACCGGTTGTTGCGTTTGAAACGGAATTTGTATACGATTCTAATTAGATTCCGTTTCAGAATTCGGATTGATTTGACTGGGCTGTAGTTTAAACTTTTACCGAGCACTCGGCTGTTGAGATTTCGGTAAAAATTTTACCGAGAACGGTAAAAAAATCTTAGTGTGTATGAATCAGGATTTATGTGTGTTGCGTATACTTTGTCACAAAATAATGAATGGTTTTTTAAGACCAGAATGCCACTTGTGCCTTCCGAAACCCTACGAAAATTTTGAGATGGGGTTTAGGGTTGAGTGTTAAAAATGCAGAAAATAATTGTATAGCTTTTCATATGCAACATGATGCGGCTCAGGCCAATTCACTCTGTTCGGCCCGAGCGTCCAGTCCGGAACAAGAAAATGATCAAACTACGACCATAGACTAATAAAAGACTACACAGTAGTGAACCATGACTCAACCTTTTTATGACCCCTCGGCACGGCCGGTTCACTGTCAAAAATGACAGATCAAAAGTCAGGAACTGGCTCCACTGGCGATTTTTGGACGTTTCTTTTTTGTGAACGAAACCCAGTTAACTCAATCCGAATTCTGAAACGGAATCTAATTAGAATCGTATACAAATTCCGTTTCAAACGCAACAACCGGTTCCGTGTTCGAACCGGTTGTTGCGTTTGAAACGGAATTTGTGTAAGATTCTAATTAGATTACGTTTCAGAATTCGGATTGATTTGACTGGGAAGGAATGACCCCGACGATTCTGATCAAGACGCTTGTCGTAGCTACAGTAGCTCACGCTAGTTAGCATCCAAACCCAGCATCCAAATTTCGAAAATCGCTACCTAGCATCCAAATCCAGCATCCAAAATTCGAAAACCGCTAGCTAGCACCCAGATCCAGCATCCAAGTTTAAAGTACTTAAAAAAGTTGTTTTACACTGAAAACCCAACCATGGTAGTTGCTACCATATTGTAGGGTTAAATTGAGAACACGCACCGACGTATTTTTGCTAAAAACATTCCGTGCTTAGATTGACTGATTAACGCAGTCAGTTTTACTGTATCGAGAGCGGTATGGTAATTTTAATCCTCGATTATGGAGAGAATGATAATGATTTCGTAATTGCTACCATGCAATTTTGTGGAAGCATGGTACATTTTACCATATTTGCGTTTACTTTCACCAAAAAGCCACAGTTAATTTAATAAGCAGCATTTTTAGCAAATTTTCTTAAAACTACCATGGTCGGGCTTTCAGTGTAAGTTACTATTTAGCTCAGAACAGTCAAAATATTGAATTCTGAGACGAAAACCACATTAATAAATCCTTTCAAAAATATAAAAAAAACCCGGATGCTGGCATGTTTTCTTAACGTAATTCATCAACCAATGTTTATGAACTCATTTTTGGGGTTTTCTGAACATATTTTAATCAAAACCACGTTAGATGATAGGTTTATCCAATTTTATTGGGACTTGGAATATTTGATATTTGAATTTCTCAATATTTGGCTAATTTAATATTTTAAATCCTGGATGCAGGCATGTTTTCTTAACGTAATTCACCAACGAATGTTTCTAAACTCATTTTTGGGGTTCTCTGAACATATTTGAATCAAAACCAAGTTGGATGCTGGGTTTATCCAATTTTATTGGGACTTGGAATATTTGATATTTGAATTTCTCAATATTTGGCTAATTTAAAATTTTCAATCTTGGATGCTGGCATGTTTTCTTAACGTAATTCACCAACTAATGTTTCTAAACTCATTTTTGGGGTTCTCTGAACATATTTGAATCAAAACCAAGTTGGATGCTGGGTTTATCCAATTTTATTGGGACTTGGAATATTTGATATTTGAATTTCTCAATATTTGGCTAATTTAAAATTTTTAATCTTGGATGCTGGCATGTTTTCTTAACGTAATTCACCAACTAATGTTTCTAAACTCATTTTTGGGGTTCTCTGAACATATTTGAATCAAAACCAAGTTGGATGCTGGGTTTATCCAATTTTATTGGGACTTGGAATATTTGATATTTGAATTTCTCAATATTTGGCTAATTTAAAATTTTAAATCCTGGATGCTGGCATGTTTTCTTAACGTAATTCACCAACTAATGTTTCTAAACTCATTTTTGGGGTTCTCTGAACATATTTCAATCAAAACCACGTTGGATGCTGGGTTTTATAAGGACTTGGAATATTTGACATTTGAATTTCTCAATATTTGGCTAATTTAAAATTTTCAATCTTGGATGCTGGCATGTTTTCTGAACGTAATTCATCAACCAATGTTTCTGAACTCATTTTTGGGGTTCTCTGAACATATTTCAATCAAAACCACGTTGGATGCTGGGTTTTTCCAATTTTATAAGGACTTGGAATATTTGATATTTGAATTTCTCAATATTTGGCTAATTTAAAATTTTCAATCTTGGATGCTGGCATGTTTTCTGAACGTAATTCATCAACCAATGTTTCTAAACTCATTTTTGGGGTTCTCTGAACATATTTCAATCAAAACCACGTTGGATGCTGGGTTTTATAAGAGCAACCTTAGAGCAACCTTACCAGCGTGAGTATTAGGCCGGTTTTAGCGTTTTGTAACGCGTGTTAGTAACTTTGCCCTCACACCGGTCGTTGCTAAATGGTTTGCTAAACTAAAACGTAACGCGTCGGTTGGGAGCGAGTTACCAAATCTAGCAACGCGCTAGCAACGCAACTAAAACTTGGAACTGTCAAAGTTCAAAACAAAGTTTGTTCAGTTTTTATGTTCGAATGTTGTTTATGTGTTTTTTTTCGTCTTTTGTCGGTCGAGGTAAGTATCGTGAAAAATGGCCTGGATTCCGGGTTTACTGGCCACGGAACCGGCTACTGAAGGATTGACTGTTCATGAGAATGGTTTTCCCAGTTTTCTGAATACTCGGAAGGCCAAACAGCATCCTTCCTCTAGCGCAGGGAACTCCTTCCGGATGGTGTTTGCTGGTTTCGTAACCATCCGGAACGAGTTCCCTGCGCAAGAGGGAGGATGCTATTTGGACTTCCGATAGTCAGAGCCGGCAAAAACATCCGGAAGGAGTTCCCTTTACATCAGGGAGGATGCTTCTTTTTTTTGCTGGTTCCCACAAAAGTTATTGGGTTTCTTTTCGACCCCAAACTTTAAAAAATCGTCATAAATCCAGTTTTTGACCGATTCCGGTTCTTTTGGTCACAAATGAAAGCTTAGGACGTCCCCTTTTCGAAACCGACATGGAAAACCGGATTTGGACACCGGTGGCCACGGGAATCGGCTACAACCGAAAAAAGACCTTTTTGAGACCCCAACTTTGACGACCTGTATCTCCGGTAAATTTCAACCAATCAGGATGCTCCGGGTTGCATTAGACAGGTATTAACCTGTACTTTGACTACAAATATTAATATCAGGGCCAGGTGACCTACCGTTTCCGGAAATCCGGAACATCCGAAAAGTTCATGTTTTAATGTTTTACACATATATGTGAAACAAATATCCTCACAATGGTTGAAATTGATCCATAAAACTTACTAAAAATACAATACACGATTGCCAGAACCACTCTGGAGTGTTAGTGGCCACTTCCGGGCATCCTGGAACCGGTTCCCGGGTACCCGATGAACGGCCAACTTGACTTTTTTGGTGAAAGCCATCATGTTGCACTTCAAACTCCATGAAATTGAAAGATATGTCCATCTTTGGTAATGCCGTTATTAGCTGAGCCATCCTGGCCAATCTGGAACCGGTTGCCGGTGGTCCCTTGGGGACACTTCCGGAATATGAGAGAAACCCTATCATCCGATATATCAAACTTCATGAAATTGAAAGTTATGTCAATCTACGGTCATGCCGTTGTTCACTGACCCATTCTGGCCAATCTGGAACAGGTTACCGGTGGCCCCTTGGGGACACTTCCAGAATATGAGAGAAATCCTATCATCCGACATGTCAAACTTCATGAAATTGATAGATATGTCAATGTACGGTCTTGCCGTTGTTCGCTGACCCATTATGGCCATTCTGTAACCGGTTCCCGTAGGCCCCTTGGGGATACTTCCGGAATATGAGAGAAACCCTATCATCTTACATATCAAACTTCATGAAATTGATAGATATGTCAATAAACATCGACATATCAAACTTTATGAAATTGAAAGATATGTCAATTTACGGTCATGCCGTTGTTCGCTGACCCATTCTGGCCATTCTGTAACCGGTTACCGGTGGCCCCTTGGGTACACTCCTGGAATATGAAAGTAACCCTACCATCCGACATATCAAACTTCATGAAATTGAAAGATTTGTCAATCTACGGTCTTGCCGATGTTCGCCGATGTGACCCATTCTTGCCAATCTGGAACATGAAATTGATAGATATGACAATCTTTGGTCATGCCGTTGATCGTTGACCAATCTTGGCCAATCCTGAACCGGTTACCAGTGGCCCCTTTGGGACAATCCCGGAATATTAGAGAAATCCTATCATCTGACATATCAAACTTCATGGAATTGAAGGATGCAGGCACCTAGCTAAGGGGGTGGGCTTCGGGCAATGTAATTTAATGTAAATAATCGGATATTTCTGTATTTAAAAAAAAATCTTTTCAAAATAATAGGAACCACAAAATAACGAGTTTCTATCGGTATTGTTGTTTCTGGTATTTGAAAAGAAAAAGTTCTTAGCTGAATGTACTTGCATCTTAAAAAAAATGTTTTGTTTTTATATTTCGAAAATTGTGGTGACATTACATGTTGAACAATTCATCTATAAGTTAAGTGTGGCTAATGAAAAATCGTTGAGATCCAGAATTTCAACATTTCAATGAAATTTTGTTTTGGAAAATGTTTTAAGCTTCCGTATAGTAAACCTGCAATCATTATTTTCAAAAAAAGCGAAACAACATTTGTTCGGGGCTGGCCGATTGTGGGTAGTGGACTGTATTTCGGGTTGTTGGTGGATTTGCAGCGGGACCGCAGGAGGGACGAAAACACCGGGAAACTTGGATTTTCTTGTTTTATTTTCTCCTCACTTCTTCTTCCTCCTCCGTCTCACTACACTAAACTTCTTCACTCCTGCTGATGTTGCGTGTTGCCTCGTTGGCGGTTGGACGTGTTCTGAGCTTTCAGAGCGCGCGGTTCGCGGGTGACGTTTGACGTTCAACTGTCAGTTGACACGGTGGGCGCAGGGGTGTGCGCACGGCGGGGTTTCCTCTTCGGTGATACCGAACATACTCCCCCCGGTTGAGGAACCTCAACAACTTCATTTCGCTCGGTGGATGATCCTTTTCAGGTGAGCAACTCTCTGGAACTTCCTTGTCCGGTGGATCGGTTGGAAGCCAGCCTTGGCGCTGGCGTTTGTGAGCTGGCCAACAGCGGCCCGGTTGGTGATCCTGTAGTGCGCCGTCATCCGGATGGATGCGGCAGGATCGAGGTTGACCGCGCTTGTCATGGGCTTTAACCGTCGGCGGCAGCATCGGTGTATGCTCCGCGACGATCCTCACTTCTTGGCCGTAGTCCGGATGGACACGACCTGGACGGGTTCGAATCTTGGCAACTCGGGCTGGATCCGGATCGGATTCCGTCTTGGATCCACCGACTTGACCAAGGCACGAGTACACTGCTGGCAGCATCTGGTTGTGTTTCGCGCTGGCGGTGACGTCGTTCTGGCTTCCGGTAGACGCTGGATTGACCTCCGTATCAACCGCCTCAGCTGGTTCTTGTGGCCTGTGGTTGGCCACAACAAGAGCGTCGGACGTGGTGTCCGCACGCGCGTACTTGATTGGTTGCTCCCTTGGCCGGGAGTCGCACAAGCTCGGTTCTTGCAGAGACAAGATCGCATCTCGGACGGAGACGACCTTCTGCTCAGCCTGCTGGAACTGCCGGATCGCATCCGTCAGGTTCCGGGTTGGGGACATGGCCACTTTCCGCTGTTCCGGGAAAGTTCACGTTTAGCACCTGACACCGGTTGGGCAGGTTCTGCTGCTTGGTCGCAGCACTGGTGGGTGGTGTTAGTCGTAAAATAAGGGTTTTCAGTTTAGCGTGTACAACTTTTCTATTTTTGTTCCCACCTTTAACTATCATCTTGGAAATAAACCTACCTTAAGTTTTTACTTGTCGCTCGCACAGAAAGCACGCGCGTTTTTTCTCTCAGCTGAAAATTTGAATTGAAAAATACAGTCCGCTTGAAATTCGCGAAGTTTTTGGAGAACATTTTGGTCCTTCGAACCGGATAGCTGAAGTAGTGTCCGGGAGTGAAAAGTGACGGATTAACCGGTGGGGAAATCCGAATCGAACTTTCGCGAGCGAAGTGTTTGCGAGTGAAGGCGTGGGGCGCGGGGCGTAGCACCCACGCGCGAAAAAGTGCTTTATTCCGGAAGTCAGTGGACGGGCGGCTGTAGAGCAGTCCGAAAAGAGACGGTTCCGGAAGAAATAAAGTGCGAAAACCGGCCCTTGGGGTCCGCGTGTGAAAAAAGTGCGAAAAAAGACTCTCGGAGTGGTTCGTGGGGCGTAGTAGCCACGAGGCGAGAAAGACTCTTCCGGCTTGGGGCGTAGCACCCTTCTTGTGAAAAAAGAGCATGGAAAAGCATGACTCTGCCGCGCACTCCTAAAAGCGGGAAAAAGAAGAAGAAGAATACGCCCAAGAAGAATCCGGAAGTGCAAGAGGAAGAACACGAAAGCGGTGACGACACGAAAAAAGTAGTGACCCCGGTGAAGAAGCAACTGGAAGAGCAGCGTCGGAAACAGAAAATCCGAGAAATGGAGGAAAAGCTGAAAGTGCTCGTGCAGCAGAGAGGGGCAGTGAAAGGGAAGCTCACGCGCCTGAAGACCGCTCTTACGCAACGTGCCGGGACTATAAACCCGAACTTGCGTAAAGTGAACTTCCTCAAGATGCACCTGGAAACCGTCAAGGCCTGCTACTCCGAATACAACGGGTTCCAGAACGAGATCTACGCGCTGGGCCTCTCGGAAGATCAGAAAAAGATTCACGAGAGCCAGTACGAGGAGTTCGAGATGCTGCACAATATGTTGGTCGTCGAGATCAACGATTTGTTGGACGAAGTGTCCAAACCCGTAGCGAATGCTGCCCTGGTTCCGGTTGCTGCCGCGAACGCCGCTTTGCAGAACTACCTCCCGCCGTTGAGTGTGCCACTCCCGAAGTTTGACGGTACCTATGAGACGTGGTACTCGTTCAAGTCCATGTTTCAAAACATCATGGCGCGGTACACCAACGAGGCACCGGCGATCAAGCTGTACCATCTCCGGGACGCGCTGATCGGCAAGGCAGCCGGCGTCATCGATCAGGAAATGATCAACAATAATGATTATGACGCGGCGTGGGCTGTCTTGGAGGAGCTGTACGAGGACAAACGTGCGATCATCGATCGGCACATTGACAACATCTTCGCGCTGCCGAAGATCACCCGCGACAACGCCGCAGAGCTCCGGAAGGTCATTGACATCTGCGTGAAGAACACCGAAGCCCTGAAGAAACTGAACCTCCCGGTCGACGGACTGGGGGAGCAGATGGTCGTGAACCTGCTGGCCTCCAGAATGGACAAGGACACGCGCAGAGCATGGGAAGCAACCCAGAAGGCGGGTGTGTTGCCGACGTACGAGGCCACGATCACGTTCCTGAAGGAGAAGCGCAGAATCGCGGATAAGCTGGAGCAGAACAGTGAAAGTGTTAAAGTGAAACCGCAACGTTCGGTAACGAAAACGAAGACGCTGGTGGTGGCCAGCGAAGCAAAGTGTTCAGTGTGTATCCAGGATCACGAAGTGATTAAGTGTGAGCAGTTCAAGCTGAAAAGTGTGAACGAGAGGTACAGCCACTTGCGGAAGCATGGCCTGTGCTTTAATTGTCTGAGGAAGGGGCACCGCACCGATGGGTGCTCGTCGACGAACTCGTGCCAGAAGTGCAGCAAGCGGCACCATACCCTGCTTCACACCGACGGTCCAAAGAAGCAGGAACCGGCTGCCAACACGGCGTCAACAGTTGCCCAGAATCCCAGTGCAGAAAGCCGCACTCAATCCGTCCCACCGGCCACGGCGCGATCGTCCCAGTCTGGCGAAGGTCTGACACTCTGCACCACATCCGAGGCCCCAAAGAAGCAAACTCTACTCTCGACGGCTGTAGTGCTGGTTTACGGCGCCGGCAGCGTACCCTACCTGTGTAGGGCGCTGATTGACTCGTGTTCACAGAACCATTTCGTGACCGAGCGCTTTGCTAACCTGTTGGCGAGCAAAAAGGAACGGGCTGATTACCAGGTCAGCGGATTGAACGGGGGAACGACCAGAATCAGTCACCTGGTGCGCGCGAAGGTCAAGTCCCGCGTTGGCAACTTTGCTGCCGACCTCGAGCTCCTGGTGGCCCCGAAGATCACTGGCGACGTGCCGGTGAAGACGATCGACATCGCTGGGTGGAACTTGCCACTAGACGTTGAACTTGCGGATCCCAACTTCAACCAGCGAGGCCGAGTCGACATGCTGCTCGGAGCGGGCATATTCTGGGATCTCATGAAGGCGAAGAGAATCACGCTGGCGGCGAACCTCCCATCGCTCAGAGACACGGAACTGGGCTGGGTGGTCGGTGGCGTGATGTCAGAATGTACACCAGTGATCGCACGTACGTTCTGCACCGTGAACGAGGACGAAGAGCTGAACAAGCTGCTGAACCGGTTTTGGGAGATCGAAGGAGTCGAAGATCTGCGGCGACCGGTGACGTCGACGGCTGAAGAGAGTCTCGAGCACTTCCGGAGCACGTACAGTCGGAAGCCAGACGGGAGGATTGTTGTTCGTCTCCCGTTCAACGAGCGCAAGAGTGACCTGGGCGCGTCACGAGACATGGCGATCCGTCGGTTCCTGAACCTTGAGCGGCGGCTGGATCAGCAACCTGACCTGAAACGAGAGTACGCCAAGTTTATCCACGAGTACGAGCAGCTTGGACACATGAAGGAAGTCGATGTCGGACCGTCCGAACCACCTGGATCCGCGTACTACCTGCCGCATCACTGCGTCTTGCGGCCCAGCAGTACAACAACGAAGTTGAGAGTCGTGTTTGACGGCTCGGCGAGAACGTCGACTGGAGTGTCCATAAACGACGCACTGAAGGTTGGCCCCACGGTACAAAACGACCTGCTGTCGATCCTGCTGAACTTCCGCTGCTATCGGTACGTCTTCACCACGGACATCCCGAAGATGTTTCGCCAGATTGAGCTGCACCCCGAAGACACGCCGTACCAGCGAATTCTGTGGCGCGACGACCGGTCGCAGCTGCTGAAGGTGTTTGAACTGAAGACGGTGACTTACGGTCTGGCCTCATCACCGTTTCACGCGACGATGGCGTTGAACCAGATTGCGGAGGATGGCGAGAAGGAGTTCCCGTTGGCCTCGGCGGCACTGAAGAAATCGTTCTACGTGGACGACGGACTTTGCGGAGCGCAGAGTGTAGAAGAAGCCCGACTGCTGAGTCGAGACTTGCGCAAGCTGCTGAACACCGGCGGCCTTGACGCGCACAAATGGTGCGCGAACGATCCAGCGATTCTCGAAGAAGTTCCGGAAGGCCTCTGGGGAACAACGTTCGACCTGAAGGACGCGGCTGCCAAGTCGGTCGTGAAGACGCTGGGTGTGGCGTGGAACGCGTCGCAGGACTGGTTCACCTTCACCGTGCTGCCACCTGAGGAGGAAACGAAGCCGCTGACGCGGCAGAAGGTACTCAGCGAAATTGCCAAATTCTTTGATCCACTTGGCCTGGCTGGTCCGGTGGTGACAACTGCGAAGCTGATCTTGCGGAAGGTCGGCACGTTGAAGAACATCGGCTGGTTGGACCCGGTCCCGGAGAGTGTGGCAGCGATTGCGGATCTTCGACAAGCTCGGAGATTTCCGCCGACTGCTTCGCAGCATGAGCCTGGTGGTGCGGTTTGCGAACTACATCATCTCAAGAAGGAAGGTGGTGGTGAAGGGCTTGCCGACGAGCGAGGAGCGCGCGGCGGCGCTGAAGCTAATCCTGCGCTTGGTGCAACGAGAGACGTTCCAGACCGAGCTGTTGGCGTTGAAGGAGAACCACTCGCACCGTCTGCGAGGACTGAACCCGTTCATCGATCCTGACGACGGCCTTCTGAGAGTTGGCGGTCGGATCAAACAAGCTTTCGTGCCGTACGACAGCCGACACCAGATCCTGATGCCTGCCAAGCACCCTGTCACGGAATCGTTCATCCGCTACGAGCACGTAAAGAACCTCCACGTGGGCCAGAAGGGCCTGCTTGCGCTGATACGCCAACGCTTTTGGCCGATGAACGTCAAGACGACTATCCGGAAGGTGATTAGGAGATGCGTGACGTGCTTTCGAGTCGATCCAACGAAGACGGTTCAGCTGATGGGAGATCTCCCGTCGTACCGCGTACAACCCGCACCGGCGTTCTTCAACACTGGAGTTGATTTCGCTGGGCCGTTCCTGATCAAGTCGCTGACCGCAGCACGAAAGCCGATGATGACGAAGGGGTACGTGTCCCTCTTCGTGTGTATGAGCACACGAGCCATACACCTGGAACTGGTTTCGAGTCTAACGACGGATGCCTTTCTCGCTGCCTTGCGGCGTTTCACTGGACGGCGGGGCCTGGTGAACAAGATGTACTCGGACAACGCGACCAACTTCGCTGGATCGGAGACAGAACTCGAGCGGCTGGCCAAGCTGTTTGCCGAGGAGCAGCACATCGAGCAGGTGGAGGAATTTTGCAGCAGTCGCGGAATCACCTGGAGTTTCATCCCGCCGCGCAGTCCGCATTTCGGTGGGATCTGGGAAGCTGGGGTAAAATCGGTCAAGCATCACCTGAAGCGAGTAGTCGGCAACCAGAAACTCACCTTCGAAGAACTGACCACCGTGCTTGTGCAGATAGAAGCCGTGCTGAATTCGCGGCCGTTGACGCCGTGCTCCAACGACCCGAACGATTTGACCGCCGTGACCCCAGCCCACTTTCTCATCGGACGAGAAATGCAAGCGGTTCCAGAGCCGTCGTATCTCCAGCTCAAGCAGTCGACGTTGTCCCGCTGGCAACACGTGCAGGCCATGCAGCAGCAGTTCTGGAAGAGGTGGATTGCAGAGTACTTGCCGGAGCTTCAGAACCGCCAGAAGTGGTTCAAAACAACCAAGATTCAACCGGGCGCGTTGGTGCTGATCAGCGACCCGAACGCTCCGCCGATGCAGTGGCAACTTGGTCGGATTATCGCACTGCATCCCGGCAAGGACGACGTCACCAGGGTGGTGACACTACGGACGGCGAAGGGCGAGTGCAAGCGTGGCGTGTCAGAGATATGCCTGCTTCCGCTGGACCAGGAGACGACCGAGGAGGATTGAAATGCACCATTTCAATGGGGGAGGATGTTAGTCGTAAAATAAGGGTTTTCAGTTTAGCGTGCATAACTTTTATATTTTTGTTCCCACCTTTAACTATCATCTTGGAAATAAACCTACCTTAAGTTTTTACTTGTCGCTCGCACAGAAAGCACGCGCGTTTTTTCTCTCAGCTGAAAATTTGAATTGAAAAATACAGTCCGCTTGAAATTCGCGAAGTTTTTGGAGAACAGGTGGATTGCACGTCGACCGGTTGGACGACGACGCTTCGATCCTGTCACTTCTGACGTCTGTGACAAACGTACTCATACACACGCACACACGTACGCGGTGTTTCTCCGGGAGAACACGTCCGGACACGCAAATGGCGGGGAAGAGGGGAACAATTCAACTCACCTGCTCTCCACAGCCCAAAAGTAGCTCGGTTGAACCACTTGGTGGAAGCTCCTGGAGCGGACACTTCCGGAATCCGACTTCCGACGGCGTAAGTCCGCGGCTGGACAAACGCTCGGAATCGGTTGGCTGAAGAGGTAGCGGAGGGTGACGTTGAACTGCAGCGCTTGATCTGGAAAGTTTCGGCGGTTTCCGGCAACTTTAGATCCTGGCCTTGATCGGGAACGGCGTTCACGCATCCGGTTCGGTACGGACCATGTTCGGGGCTGGCCGATTGTGGGTAGTGGACTGTATTTCGGGTTGTTGGTGGATTTGCAGCGGGACCGCAGGAGGGACGAAAACACCGGGAAACTTGGATTTTCTTGTTTTATTTTCTCCTCACTTCTTCTTCCTCCTCCGTCTCACTACACTAAACTTCTTCACTCCTGCTGATGTTGCGTGTTGCCTCGTTGGCGGTTGGACGTGTTCTGAGCTTTCAGAGCACGCGGTTCGCGGGTGACGTTTGACGTTCAACTGTCAGTTGACACGGTGGGCGCAGGGGTGTGCGCACGGCGGGGTTTCCTCTTCGGTGATACCGAACAACATTTATTTATTTCATCGAAAATTTACTAAAATTCAAATTATTTTTAATAAACCCAAACATGCTCAAATGATTTTAAATGCAAAGGAAAAAAAAAAAAAGCAAAAGCAAAGCAATCCACTTTAACGACCCCCGGGTCTTTTGTGGGCTCTGTTGCAAGTTTCTGCTCATTTCTAGGCGTCCGAAGGTTATGTGTGGTGAGTCACCCAAAACCTCTTTTACGCAAATGGACCGACGTTTTACTTCCCCATCCGATAGAAGGCGTGATCAGGCAAATCTCGTATCGAAAAATGCCACCGGGTCCGTCTGGGATTGAACCCAGGCCATACTGGGATTTAGAGGCTACCACGCTAACCACTAAACCACCGGACCCGGCGACAAATGCAAAGGAATGCATATTTAATTAATTTCAGCTGAATGCTCTTAAATTTCATTTTTTTAAGTTTTTTGAAAATATATTTTTGCTCCTGGTTTTTCGAGTCAATTTTTTTAATAATGGTGGAGGGGTGGGTTGATCGACGAAAGCTTTGTAAAATATTTGCTGCAAACTTGATCCTCCGATTTCCACATTTTGTCTGCCTGAATCAGTTGATAGTCAATCAGATTCGTTATCTAACTGTAATGAGTTCGAATCCCTAATGAAGTGCAATGTAAGATTGAGGGTGACTTGCAAATTAATAAAGAAAACTTTTATTTTTGCATCTATTACAGAATTCTACCTAAGGCAAACTTGAATGTCTTTTTGATATTTCTAAAAATGTTTGATGAAAGTTTTGACGACATTTACTAGTTTCACTCATATTGAAACGTGTGAAATTGTTTTAAATAAAATATTTTGAAAATATTATTTGTATCCTAAAGTGGGGATCAAAATATTGATAAATCATAAGTTTTTTTATTAACAAAAAAATAAAAAAGATTAGCATATCCAGGTTTTTAAGCGAAGATGGCGTTCGAATTGTGAACGCCCAAATTGTCAAAATCGCTCAGTAGCACCAACATTAGAAAAAAAAGTATGGATGTCATGCCATGGCACACTTTTTTCGTAATGTTGGTACCACTGCGTGATTTTGACATAACGGGCGTTCACCATTCGATCGCCATCTTCGCTTAAAATTCTGGATAAAAGCTTAAAATAAACCATAATTTTGAAAAAGTATAAAATCACTTTACAAGTGGTCAACGGGCCATTTTACATGATCATTCAAAATGGTTATCTTTCAATTTCATGAAGTTTGACATGTCGGATGATAGGATTTCTCTCATATTCTGGAAGTGTCCCCAAGAGGCCACCGGTAACCGGTTCCAGAATGGCCAGAATGGATCAGTGAACAACGGCATGACCGTAGATTGACATAACTATCAATTTCATGAAGTTTGATATGTCGGATGATAGGATTTCTCTCATATTCCGGAAGTGTCCTCAAGGGGCCACCGGTAACCTGTTCCAGATTGACCAAAATGGGTCAGCAAACATCGGCATGACCGTAGATTTACATATCTTTCAATTCCATAAAGTTTGATATCCAACATGACAAGGTTTCATAAAAATAATCAAGTTGGCCATTTTTCTGGTATCCGTTTCCATGTTAACTGGCCATTTGGCCAATAAGCATCCAAAGTGGTTCTGGAAGGCGCCTTCTGTTTTTGTAGTATGTTTTTGTATAAATAAATAAATATAATTTAAAATGGTGAAAGCTTTTATGTTTTCTTCAAACAATGATTTCGAATCATTATCATGAAACTGCCATACAGCAACCACCGGTAAGGTTGCCGGGTAGTAAATTGCTAACCCAATTTAGCAACGACCGGTGTGGGACCGGGTGACTAAACTAAAATAGAAGCGTTACGGGTTAATAAAATAGCAACAATTTCCGCAACGCACCGGTAATGATGCTCTAAGGACTTGGAATATTTGACATTTGAATTTCTCAATATTTGGCTAATTTAAAATTTTCAATCTTGGATGCTGGCATGTTTTCTTAACGTAATTCATCAACCAATGTTTCTGAACTCATTTTTGGGGTTCTCTGAACATATTTCAATCAAAACCACGTTGGATGCTGGGTTTTTCCAATTTTATAAGGACTTGGAATATTTGATATTTGAATTTCTCAATATTTGGCTAATTTAAAATTTTAAATCCTGGATGCTGGCATGTTTTCTTAACGTAATTCACCAACTAATGTTTCTAAACTCATTTTTGGGGTTCTCTGAACATATTTCAATCAAAACCACGTTGGATGCTGGGTTTTTCCAATTTTATAAGGACTTGGAATATTTGACATTTGAATTTCTCAATATTTGGCTAATTTAAAATTTTCAATCTTGGATGCTGGCATGTTTTCTGAACGTAATTCATCAACCAATGTTTCTGAACTCATTTTTGGGGTTCTCTGAACATATTTCAATCAAAACCACGTTGGATGCTGGGTTTTTCCAATTTTATAAGGACTTGGAATATTTGAAATTTGAATTTCTCAATATTTGGCTAATTTAAAATTTTCAATCTTGGATGCTGGCATGTTTTCTTAACGTAATTCATCCATCAATGTTTCTAAACTCATTTTTGGGGTTCTCTGAACATATTTCAATCAAAACCACGTTGGATGCTGGGTTTTTCCAATTTTATAAGGACTTGGAATATTTGAAATTTGAATTTCTCAATATTTGGCTAATTTAAAATTTTCAATCTTGGATGCTGGCATGTTTGCTGAACGTAATTCATCCATCAATGTTTCTAAACTCATTTTTGGGGTTCTCTGAACATATTTCAATCAAAACCACGTTGGATGCTGGGTTTTTCCAATTTTATAAGGACTTGGAATATTTGAAATTTGAATTTCTCAATATTTGGCTAATTTAAAATTTTCAATCTTGGATGCTGGCATGTTTGCTGAACGTAATTCATCCATCAATGTTTCTAAACTCATTTTTGGGGTTCTCTGAACATATTTCAATCAAAACCACGTTGGATGCTGGGTTTTTCCAATTTTATAAGGACTTGGAATATTTGAAATTTGAATTTCTCAATATTTGGCTAATTTAAAATTTTCAATCTTGGATGCTGGCATGTTTTCTGAACGTAATTCATCCACCAATGTTTCTAAAATCATTTTTGGGGTTCTCTGAACATATTTCAATCAAAACCACGTTGGATGCTGGGTTTTTCCAATTTTATAAGGACTTGGAATATTTGAAATTTGAATTTCTCAATATTTGGCTAATTTAAAATTTTCAATCTTGGATGCTGGCATGTTTTCTGAACGTAATTCATCCACCAATGTTTCTAAACTCATTTTTGGGGTTCTCTGAACATATTTCAATCAAAACCACGTTGGATGCTGGGTTTTTCCAATTTTATAAGGACTTGGAATATTTGAAATTTGAATTTCTCAATATTTGGCTAATTTAAAATTTTCAATCTTGGATGCTGGCATGTTTTCTTAACGTAATTCATCCACCAATGTTTCTAAACTCATTTTTGGGGTTCTCTGAACATATTTCAACCAAAACCACGTTGGATGCTGGGTTTTTTGGAAATTCAAATATCAAATATTCCAAGTCCTTATAAAATTGGAAAAACCCAGCATCCAACGTGGTTTTGATTGAAATATGTTCAGAGAACCCCAAAAATGAGTTTAGAAACATTGATGGATGAATTACGTTCAGCAAACATGCCAGCATCCAAGATTGAAAATTTTAAATTAGCCAAATATTGAGAAATTCAAATTTCAAATATTCCAAGTCCTTATAAAATTGGAAAAACCCAGCATCCAACGTGGTTTTGATTGAAATATGTTCAGAGAACCCCAAAAATGAGTTCAGAAACATTGGTTGATGAATTACGTTCAGAAAACATGCCAGCATCCAGGATTTAAAATATTAAATTAGCCAAATATTGAGAAATTCAAATATCAAATATTCCAAGTCCCAATAAAATTGGATAAACCCAGCATCCAACTTGGTTTTGATTCAAATATGTTCAGAGAACCCTAAAAATGAGTTTAGAAACATTAGTTGGTGAATTACGTTAAGAAAACATGCCAGCATCCAGGATTTAAAATTTTAAATTAGCCAAATATTGAGAAATTCAAATTTCAAATATTCCAAGTCCTTATAAAATTGGAAAAACCCAGCATCCAACGTGGTTTTGATTGAAATATGTTCAGAGAACCCCAAAAATGAGTTTAGAAACATTGATGGATGAATTACGTTCAGCAAACATGCCAGCATCCAAGATTGAAAATTTTAAATTAGCCAAATATTGAGAAATTCAAATATCAAATATTCCAAGTCCCAATAAAATTGGATAAACCCAGCATCCAACTTGGTTTTGATTCAAATATGTTCAGAGAACCCCAAAAATGAGTTTAGAAACATTAGTTGGTGAATTACGTTAAGAAAACATGCCAGCATCCAGGATTTAAAATTTTAAATTAGCCAAATATTGAGAAATTCAAATATCAAATATTCCAAGTCCCAATAAAATTGGATAAACCCAGCATCCAACTTGGTTTTGATTCAAATATGTTCAGAGAACCCTAAAAATGAGTTTAGAAACATTAGTTGGTGAATTACGTTAAGAAAACATGCCAGCATCCAGGATTTAAAATTTTAAATTAGCCAAATATTGAGAAATTCAAATATCAAATATTCCAAGTCCCAATAAAATTGGATAAACCCAGCATCCAACTTGGTTTTGATTCAAATATGTTCAGAGAACCCCAAAAATGAGTTTAGAAACATTAGTTTGTGAATTACGTTAAGAAAACATGCCAGCATCCAGGATTTAAAATTTTAAATTAGCCAAATATTGAGAAATTCAAATATCAAATATTCCAAGTCCCAATAAAATTGGATAAACCCAGCATCCAACTTGGTTTTGATTCAAATATGTTCAGAGAACCCTAAAAATGAGTTTAGAAACATTAGTTGGTGAATTACGTTAAGAGAACATGCCAGCATCCAGGATTTAAAATTTTAAATTAGCCAAATATTGAGAAATTCAAATATCAAATATTCCAAGTCCCAATAAAATTGGATAAACCCAGCATCCAACTTGGTTTTGATTCAAATATGTTCAGAGAACCCCAAAAATGAGTTTAGAAACATTAGTTGGTGAATTACGTTAAGAAAACATGCCAGCATCCAGGATTGAAAATTTTAAATTAGCCAAATATTGAGAAATTCAAATATCAAATATTCCAAGTCCCAATAAAATTTGATAAACCCAGCATCCAACTTGGTTTTGATTCAAATATGTTCAGAGAACCCCAAAAATGAGTTTAGAAACATTCGTTGGTGAATTACGTTAAGAAAACATGCCAGCATCCAAGATTGAAAATTTTAAATTAGCCAAATATTGAGAAATTCAAATATCAAATATTCCAAGTCCCAATAAAATTGGATAAACCCAGCATCCAACTTGGTTTTGATTCAAATATGTTCAGAGAACCCCAAAAATGAGTTTAGAAACATTAGTTGGTGAATTACGTTAAGAAAACATGCCAGCATCCAGGATTTAAAATTTAAAATTAGCCAAATATTGAGAAATTCAAATATCAAATATTCCAAGTCCCAATAAAATTGGATAAACCCAGCATCCAACTTGGTTTTGATTCAAATATGTTCAGAGAACCCCAAAAATGAGTTTAGAAACATTCGTTGGTGAATTACGTTAAGAAAACATGCCAGCATCCAGGATTTAAAATATTAAATTAGCCAAATATTGAGAAATTCAAATATCAAATATTCCAAGTCCCAATAAAATTGGATAAACCCATCATCCAACGTGGTTTTGATTAAAATATGTTCAGAAAACCCCAAAAATGAGTTCATAAACATTGGTTGATGAATTACGTTAAGAAAACATGCCAGCATCCGGGTTTTTTTTTTATATTTTTGAAAGGATTTATTAATGTTATTCGTCTCAGAATTCAATATTTTGACTGTTCTGAGCTAAATAGTAACTTAAAACAACTTTTTTAAGTACTTTAAACTTGGATGCTGGATCTGGATGCTAGCTAGCGGTTTTCGAAATTTGGATGCTGGATTTGGATGCTAGGTAGCGATTTTCGAAATTTGGATGCTGGGTTTGGATGCTAACTAGCGTGAGCTAGCTACAGTTCCAAATTGTCTCCAAAGCCACCAACATCTCGAAGAGCGAGTTGGACTTCGACAAGTCGCGACTAAATATTACCGGTAGTGGCCAACTCGAACCGCGTACGACCGGCATCGGATAACTTAGCTTGCTTTGAGGAGTAGGACTGCCGCAGCCGAAGCAGATCATCAATAAAAATTTGCTAATTGTTAAATAACTTTAAGTCATAAATCTGGAGTTTGAGAAAAAAAGTTCCAATGAACAAAAAATTATTTTTTTGCTTTTTGGGTGTATACCCCCTCCCCTGACTCAAGACGGTTTAAAAACACCCACAAAGCAAAAAAAAAAGTTTAAGCGGCTTTAAAAAAAACTCTAGATTTGATCTTCAAGTTGGAACAACATTAGATTTAATGTTTTCATTTTTGTAATGAAATAACTATGGTTTATTTTCAAATTTTATTTCGGGGTTGGTTCGTTTAGTGAGCGGATTGTAGTGATCGGAGGTCCCGAACCTGCTCGTCGTGTACACCGGCAAGATGTCCTCCTTCCGCTACTCTTCGCTGATCCACGCCCGCGTCAACCAGAACCGACGGTCCCGATGATGTCAAGCGTGGTAATCAACCAGCACTTCTCGTTCTGCTGGAACGACCTGCGCTACGTCAGGTGGTCCAGCTGCAGCCTTCTCGCCAGACCAAGGCGAACCAGACTCAACCAAGTTTGGCGATGACTAGAACTGTGTTGGATTCGCCACGCTCGGAATCCTCACTGAGCTGTTCCTGGTGTTAATCTTTATCTAACTGGCGCGTACGGCATCTGCACATGTTCGACGATCCGAAAGACAATACCATAACGAAGTGCAGGACCATCGGCACGACCACTCTGTCCAGGTCGGTGCAATGACGGGCACCAGACGTCTAGCTTTGAACTGCTCAGGATCAGGCGGAATCGATCTTGTCAGTCTTCTGACGCTTGGAGTACTTCTTGAGCAGATGCTTTTTGACCAACACATCAAGGAAGCAAGGAACGGCAAAAACAAAAACACGGCGACTTTCTTGGTCCCGATGCGACGACCAGTTTCAACGGGTGTCAAAACGCAACAGAACTTTATTCACAATAGGGGAAATATACCCTTTCTAATCAAACACCTATCTTCGTCATATGGAGAGTTTGATGCTCGATTAAAGCTCCAAAAATACTATTTAGGCTATAAACTTACCAGAAACAGCACCGCCTCGAGTAAGCACGCAAATTTATGCCATTTACTGGCCAAAAAGATAAAATTTCATGCACTTTTAGTCATTTTTATTTTGCGAGACCATTTCTCATCATTTTGGTGGCATACACATCCACACGCAAGATCAGAGGTTAACTTCTTAACGAAAGTCGCCATCAATATCTTTTCACTTGCGCTAACGATTTCAAAGCGCTTAAGATATAAAATTGCTTCCAACTACACAGAAAAAATATGTAAATCTACACGCTATGTAAACCTTGTTTCAAATGTAAAACTGCTCTATGTAAAAATTAGATCCAATGTAAAGGGATAAATTTAATGTAAATGATGATCATGTAAATTCTAATTCGATGTATTTCATAAATGTCATGTAAATGCGACCAGCCTAACACATTTCAGGCCACGAAAAGTATGTAAATACAATATCAATGTAAACATCATTTCATGTAAATTACAAAGTCATGTAAAATTTTATTTCAGTTTGAGATTGAAATGACAGATACCAAAACAAAACTTTCCGAGAGCGGTCAGAGTGGTGTGCAGAAGTGTGCAGCTAGCGTTCTGTTAAATCTTTCAAAACAATGCAATTGGGCCAATGTCAAAGTGTAAACAGAGCCTGTCCTGCTCGTTCTTAATGTAAACATCAGCTTACGCGAGCAAGATAGACTCCTTGTTTACACTTCAACATCAGTCTATTTACATTAGGTCTATTCCCGTACCTGCAGAATTGCAGAATTTCTGCAACTTCTGCAAAATTCTGCAGTCAGCATAAGTCACTTTTTTGCAGTACGTTCCCGTACTTTTCAGTTCGCTCTCTTCATCTCTCTCTTTTGCAGAAGTTCTGCAAGGAGAGAAGCCGCAAAACTTTTGCCTGGGTAGCGCGTTCCAGTACTTTTTCTGCAATATTGTACACAGTTGAGTGGATTTACTTAAATTGGGTATTAAAGTTTTTTTTTTAATTATTTTAAAAAAAGGGATTGACAAAAATTATAATTGAAAGAAGTTTACCTCTATAACGGGGACTTATTTTTATGCTTAGGTAGAAATTATTCATTAGAAACATTTCAAAACTTTTACATAAGGTAAAAAATAGAAATGAGAGTTGCAGGTACGTACCTGCGTTTAACAAATAAAATTCAAAAAAATGACAAACAAAGGTTTAATATAGAAGGGATCATAAATACATGTTTTGATAGCAGACTATTTGAAGGATTTTTTATTCAGGATAACATAAATAAATTATGGATGTCACATGGAAGAACAACGGCGACGCAGCAAAGTTGAAAAATATTAGAAAGTAAATGAATCACAAACTCAAAAATATTGAACACATAAATTTAGAAACCCGGAAATTAAGAAAATCATAAATAAAAATAAATTGAGAAGCTTAAAAAAATTAAATCAGCTATTTGAGAAATTTAAAATGCAAATATTTATCTTAGAAAAAAATAAATCACATATTCGAAGCTTAAAAAAATTAAGTAATTCAAAATGTAAATAATTAAAAAAAGCTTAATTTAAAAAAATCAAAATAAAGAAAAATAAGGATGAAATATAAAAGTTCAGACTTGAGGTATTTTGAATTCGAAATAAAAAATCTAAATTTTGAATATTTAATAGAACATCACAAATTCTAATTCTACAGTTAAAAATTAAAAAAAATATAATTTGAAAAAAAAGTTAAATTTAAAAAATTTGTGAATAAAAAAAATCAAAAACTGAATTATAAAAAATAGATAGTGTGTACTCTATTACCCGAAGACCGGGAAGACCTCTGCGAAATTTCTAATCTCTAAATCCTCTAAATATGCATTTCAAACCTAAAATATGACTCCAAAATAAGTGTATTTCTATTTAGGAATTTAGGAATTTAGGAATGTAGGGATTTAGGAATTTAAGAATTTAAGTATACCGTAATATTATTATAATTTAATAAAATAATATTATTATAATTTAATAAAATTTATAGGCAGTGCGTGGCCGAATGGTTACGCTGTCCACTTTGTAAGCGGATGATTCTGGGTTCGATTCCCATCTTCTCCAACCTTCCATCGGATGAGGAAGTAAATGTCGGTCCCGGCCTTGGTTGTTAGGCCGTTAAGTCATTCCAGGTGTAGGAGCCGTCTCCATGCCATAAGTACAAACAACACACCAAACCAAGCCTACTCCGGTGGAATCGCTGGCGGCGGTTGGACTCGCAATCCAAAGGTCGTCAGTTCAAACACTGGGGTGGAAGGTTCCTTGGAGTAGAAAGAGGTTTGGGTGCTCTCCCCATTCAAGCCTTCGGACTCATAGGTTCGAGCAGAAACTTGCAATAGAGACCACAAAAGACCCGGGGGTCGTTAATGTGGATGGTTTGATTTTTTTTTTATTGAAAATTTATAGGTATCAATTTTTAATAGTTTAAAATATGCTGTGTAAACAACGTAACTTATGTTTTAGCAAAAAAAATTATGGCATCAATCATATAATCAATTATATTTATTATTTGTTTGGTACAGTCTAATACCTTTTTTATGATTCCTTCATTAAAAGTTCAACAAAATACATTTAATATTTTGGTTCATATAAGAATACAAATTGGTAGCACCGTCACAGGTACAATTTATAATTTGTCAATTACATTTACCTATTATTTTAACACACCTATTTAGTCTATTCAAAAGCAATTGAAGATCAAAAATCAATTCTTAAACAAATATTTTTTTGAAATTTATTCAACTCAAAAGAAATGTGTCTTATAAAAGTTTTTAAAAACAATTTAAAAACAATTGTTTTTATGATACAAATTGTTTGTTGGGTTATTAGCCGTGCTGTAATACTAGATTTACTTATAAACTTTATTAACTCTAAAAATAATAAATTCGCTATATAATTACATTAATGAACTAAGCCTGAAATCGTTAACATTAAATATAGTTCTCAATAAAACCAGACATTAAAAAAATACCCCAAAATCCATCAATTCCAAATATACAAACGTCCTTTCAAAAATACTGCTTAAATTCAGTAATAATAAAACATCAAATTTATTACACCTACACTAGCACCTACATAATAATAAAATGCTTGATTTAACCCAACATGCAAATTTTATGTAAGCGTGTACTCACACCAACTTGCAGTTACTTTTCAACACGAAAGAGAAGAGAGAGCTTGCAGAAAAGTACGGGAACGGTTTTGCTGCAACTTTTGTCTCTCTCATTGCAGAATTTCTGCCTGAAAGAAAAGTTACTTTTGTTGCAGAAAAGCACGGGAACGCTCTGCTGCCGATTTCGTGCAGAATTGCAGAATTCTGCAGTACGGGAATAGACCTATTGTTTTGCTTGAAATTATTTTGGGTAATCGCCTTTGATTAGACAATGTTGTGCAAGGCTGCAAATCAGGGCAACCTGGCAAACCGTGCGCAACCTTTATCTTGACGAATGAGAAACGTCAAAACAAATAAAAACCAAAACAAAGTGAGCCGTTGCCGTCTGCAGTTCGGGAATCTGGTTTTTCCAGGCCCGTGATACTGACGTAGCTTGCTGTGCTGAAGCCGCTACCAAATGTTTGGTGGCGCTGTTTCGGGAATAACATTTCAGAGAGTCACAAATCAAAATATAATAAGTCTTATTTAATTTTTTGGAAAATAATCCTGTAGCTACTCATATTGATTCTTTTCATTAAAATAAACCATAAATGCCGCCACCAACAATATATGTTTAGCATCAGGTCTCAGGCAAATCTTCCCAGCAGGTGTCTTTTTCAAATCCTCTGAAATGTCTTCCGCAAATTCTTATTTGGCCAATGAACTTACAGATCATCATTATGTTAATTTAAATCTGCAATTTGAGGCGGTTGAGCTCAACCATGTTGTTGGGAAACCTTAAGAGCGAGTCCACGAACAGGGCATAGCCTAGGGCATAGCCCATTGTTAGGGACGTTATGGGGCTCACGTTGTGGGGTTTTACGAAAAAGCATGTATTTGAGTCAAACAAACCAACTTCTATGGTACCCCGTGGTTTGAATGTGTTGGTAAATTTTCGACAAGAAAGCCAAAACAGCTGTTTTTAGACATAAAAGTTCAAATTTAGACTAATTTTGTTGTTTTGTGTCTATTCCTACTGAAACAAATTAAAAAATATTCAAATATTGTGCAAAAACATTGCTAAAATCACTTCTCAATTCACCCCATGTGTCTCGATTTGCCCCGGATAATGGTACACATTTAATTTCATTTTAACTAACGAAACAAAAATAAAGAAAAAAAATATTTTCGTCCTTTCGATTTTGCGCCCTTTTCGTCATGTTACTCCCCATAATTTTGACACTAGACACCAAAACTTTGGTACTTTTTAGGCTTCAGTGACATTGTATGCAGATGACAGCCGAAGCATCCCCGTGGGTTTTTCAGTTGTGGCAGAATGGAGCACTTCCATTCGAGCAGTTTTTGCTTTTTTCTACAATGTATTTCTTATGGAGCGAACTGTCAAAAACTGCTCGACTGCGGGTGCTCCATTGGTAAGTTTTTATCACATTCTATTCAAAGAATTTATTATTCCATTTACCCAAACCATAGAACCGAAAAATCTGGTCCAGTGAATGAACTTTTAAACTGGCAGGACTTTTGTGAGTGTGATTGCCCTGATAAAAAGTCTGACTAACAGGATATCGTTGCCAAATAAAATTACAATTACAATTCAATTAAATAATTAATCTCAAACTACCTATCTCCTTCTTTTTAGGGGTTCACTAAAATGGCAACGAGTTCAAACCGGAAAGCTCGCTCCAAGCTGGCAGTCAGCGGCTGTGTTAACTCTGGAGAATTTGGAAGCTGCTCAGTGAAGCCGATAAATTTTCCAAGTCCCGAATTCTGAATGGCATCAGAGTCGCGGGTCGAAATGAGCAGTTTGTTGCTGGCCGGTTACTCCACGGCAATCGTTTCCACTTTCATGTTGGTGCTGGAGGAGTTCACTTGGTAAGTGAACCGCAAGAAGGAGGATGTCTTTTAATTAGTTCATTTTTAGTTACAGATGGGCCACAGAGTGTAGAACCATTGCTAGCTCACGATGTGGCCAATTTGTTCTTGGTTTGAAACACAAAACTTAGTTCCTGTTGAACAAGGATCAGATCAAAATGACGATTTTGGATAATTTTCGAATGTTTTCGAGCACAGTTTGCAGAAGGTGCTGCACGCGTCAGCGATTAAAGGTAAAACGGATCGCTATTGATGTGGGCTCATTAAAAGCGTTAATTTATTTTAGGCTTGGAACCACTTGAATCATACTTCGCCGAGTTGACGCGTCTCTGTAGCCGGGATAGATGTAGAAAACGAGTTTAGTTCATGACCGGCGCATCGTACTATTGCTCGACACCCCGACGAAGATTATTAAGTACTCGTCGAGCATAGTATAAAAACTCCAACTGCTCACCTGCTGCTGAACATCCTCACGGACAAGCCGGCCAGCGAAGTGCACGTTCTCGGGCTGGTACTGATGCTGCTGTCATTCTGCATCGAGCATCTCACCTACCACATCAAGAATTGCATCATCAACCAGAACCTGCTGTGGCGGATACTAGTCCTGATAAAAAGCACCCTCATGTTCCTGGATCACCGTACTCAAGGACGACTTTTACGTAAGGCAAATCGTCAAATCGCTGTACTCGTACTTTGACGAGAGCTTTGGCAAGTAGTTCGACGACGTCCAGTACGTGCAGATGTTCAAGACACTTAAGAACTAGTACGTCCAGCAGGACGACCGGCTCGAGAAGACGGAAAAGGGCGGCGTTTCCCTAGAGAGCAGTCCTATTTTGTGGAACAGTAGCCGGTACCGGCACGACCGGCGACAACTCGACGAGGAGGAAAACTTTGCCAACTTTAACTGCAACAGATTTTGATCTTGCATGCAGTGGTTGCAGTGGTTTTCATTAAAATGTTTTTCTATTCCAGGCCAACTTTTTGCGACATGCTACGCAAAATTGCTAAATCCACAATCACGGTGGCCTCTACCGGTGAGAGCAACGACACCTCGATCTTAATTAAAATCAGTATCAATCTCGGTGCAAAAAGAGTGAGAGTAAAATTTAATTAGAATACATTTTCTAGTGTTAACATCACCAAGAAGATTCTGAAAGCATCGTCTGAAGAAAATATCAAATAATTGATAAAAATAAAATAACCTTTAACACCAATTACCAAATGCTCCGCTGAATATAGAATCCAATGTAAATATCGGATTCTAGATTCAGCGGAGCAAAATTTTTTTTTGCTTTTGGAAATTTACATTAGATTCATTGGAAATTTACACGATTTCAAAAGATTTTCAAATTGAACAATTACAATGAAAGTCATGTAAATTTCCAATGAATCTAATGTAAATATACATCACTTATCATGATACCTTTTGGTACATGATAAATAATGTAAATTTACAGGAATATTTTTTTCTGTGCACAGAAAAAAATATGTAAATTTCCACGTCATGTAAACTATGTTTTAAATGTAAACTTGGTACATGTAAAAATAAAATCATATGTAAAATGTTAAATCAGATGTAAAAGGCGATCATGTAAAAATATATCGCATGTAATCTATGAATCAAATGTAAATGGAACAGTTTTTGCCATTTATTTACAAATCTGAAACATGTAAATCTTGAAAGAATGTAAATAACAATCAATGTAAATTTGAAATAAATGTAAATTTTCATTGCGACTGCCAAGTGACAGCTAATCAAAATAAAACAGTTCAAGTGTGTTGTTGTTAGGAAGCGGTCGTTCAAAAACATCCATAGATTGATTCGATTTTAAAATTAGAATATTTCGTGTCAAATTTAGTCGTGTTTGTAACGATAAGCGAATTGGAAGCGGTGTCCAGGTGTAACATCAGGTAAGAGAAAGTCAGACGTGAAAATAAGTTCACCGGTGGATAGATTGTTGCTTTTAGAATTTTCAAACAGTTTTGACTGTTATTTGCCTAATCTTGATCCTAAAAGTTTCCAACCTTTTTAGCGCATCCACTCCAACGCGGAACCACTCATTTTCTGCAAACTTATTCCCATCAGCTGGACTCTTCCGAAGCGGCCGTAATCTTCAGTATCAGCATCTGAGTTCCACCGGTCAGCCAACCAACGCAGCGTACGCAATTGGCCATACCAACCTCGGGCATCCGGAAGTCGACATCGCAGAATACGCTCGGAAGCATCAAACTACTTTTTTCTCCAACCCGTTGTGCGCGTGCAATTCGAACTTCGAGGTGATTCTTCCGGGGCAAATGGGGACAGTTTGAGGTTGTGCTAATTTTCGCTCTACATTCTTCCTCGAGTGCACAAAGCTAAAGATGTCCGCAATGTAAAAAATCCAGCCGAATCGATTTCATTAATCTGGAACATTCCGCAACTCCAATGCCTTCTGGGCTCTCCAAAAACACCGGCTGATCGGAGCAGGGATGCTTGTCGTTGGGCCGCTTAATTTCTGATCACAATTTCAAACTACTTTTGATGTTTTTTAATATTTTTTGAAGAAATCTACACAGCAAAAAATTGTGTAAAAATGGAAGCTTTAAAATGGAATGTTGAAAAAAGGAATGTGTAATTTTACATCTGTTTTAGACGAATTGCTGCTGAAAATTGAGCCTAACACATTTTACTCTTAAAATGTTTATTATTTCGACGGAAGGTGCAATTTTTAGTCGTTTATGATGCAATATTGCACACAATAGTTTTCGCACCTCAACTTCGGAAGACAGCAAATTTTACAACTGTCAAAAGTTGTTGTTGTGAATGTTGCAGGAAGTTGCTGGTCTTCGCGTCCGGGTGTTTTTGCTGCTCCGGCGTGGCAGATTCCGTCGCCGTCGTCTGCTTTTGAAGTGTGCGTGTGTGTCCGTGTCCGCTTCTTCTGGACCACTTGGAAAAAGTTGCCGGTGCGGTCCGAGAGTTTGTGCAGTTCGGGAATCGTGGCAAATTCCGTGGCCATCGTCTTGAGCGTGTGTGTTTGTTTTTGTGCAGCAGCTGGTTTAGTTGGAGGAAGTTGCCGGTCGTCGCGTCCGGGAGTTTAGGACGCTCGGGATCCGTGAGACAGATTCCGTCGTGTGCGTGTGTGCGAATGTTGGTGCTTCTTCTTGTCCAGTGGGAGGAAGTTGACGGTCGCTGCGTCCGGAAGTTTGTTTCGCGATTCCGTCGTAAGCGTGTGTGTGAATGTTGGTGCTTCTTCTGGACCACTTGGAGGAAGTTGCCGTCCGGGAGTTCGTGCCGCTCTGGATTCGTGACAGATTACGTCGTGTGCGAGTGTGCGAATGTTGGTGCTTCTTCTAGTCAAGTTGGAGGAAGTTGCCGGTCGTCGCGTCCGGGAGTTTGGGACGCTCGAGCAAACAATAATCGTGGCAGATTCCGCGGCCGTCGTCGTGTGCGTGTTTATTCGTGTGTTTTGGTGCTTCTTCTGATCCAGTTGGAGGAAGTTGCCGATCGCCGCGCCCTGGAGTTCGAACCGTCCGGGAGTTAAGGACGCTCCGGCGTTCAACATTCGTGGCAGATTTCGTCGCCGTCGTTTGCGTTAGAAGTGGGTACGTGTGTGTGCGTGTTTTGGTGCTTCTCAGGACCACTTGGAGGAAGTTGCCAGTCGTCGCGTCCGGGAGTTTGGGACGCTTGGGCGTTCAACATTCGTGGCAGATTCCGTCGATTGGCATCACAACCGGTGACAACTCGACGATCTTTCTGTCCACCAAAAATCGAGGACAACGAGGACTTAGATAAGTTTTTTTTTCTTTCGAACATGACACTTTGTTAAAAAATTTGTAATTTTTCAGGTGAATATACCAAGTGTGATGATATCTCATGGAACTTGACTGCTGCTTGCATCATTTTGTTTTGGTAAGTAATTTTCACTATTTAGTTTTTGTTTTTTCTTCTTTTTAGTCACTTTACTGTTATCTGGGTAAATCGGGACCAAACAATTCAAACAAATAATTCTCGCTTGCTTTCACGAATTTTAGAATTTTAGAATTTTAAAATTTTAGAATTTTAGAATTTTAGAATTTTAGAATTTTAGAATTTTAGAATTTTAGAATTTTAGAATTTTAGAATTTTAGAATTTTAGAATTTTAGAATTTTAGAATTTTAGAATTTTAGAATTTTAGAATTTTAGAATTTTAGAATTTTAGAATTTTAGAATTTGAAATTTTAGAATTTTAGAATTTGAAATTTTAGAATTTGAAATTTTAGAATTTGAAATTTTAGAATTTGAAATTTTAGAATTTGAAAGTTTAGAATTTGAAATTTTAGAATTTTAGAATTTTAGAATTTTAGAATTTTAGAATTTTAGAATTTTAGAATTTTAGAATTTTAGAATTTTAGAATTTTAGAATTTTAGAATTTTAGAATTTTAGAATTTTAGAATTTTAGAATTTTAGAATTTTAGAATTTTAGAATTTTAGAATTTTAGAATTTTAGAATTTTAGAATTTTAGAATTTTAGAATTTTAGAATTTTAGAATTTTAGAATTTTAGAATTTTAGAATTTTAGAATTTTAGAATTTTAGAATTTTAGAATTTTAGAATTTTAGAATTTTAGAATTTTAGAATTTTAGAATTTTAGAATTTTAGAATTTTAGAATTTTAGAATTTTAGAATTTTAGAATTTTAGAATTTTAGAATTTTAGAATTTTAGAATTTTAGAATTTTAGAATTTTAGAATTTTAGAATTTTAGAATTTTAGAATTTTAGAATTTTAGAATTTTAGAATTTTAGAATTTTAGAATTTTAGAATTTTAGAATTTTAGAATTTTAGAATTTTAGAATTTTAGAATTTTAGAATTTTAGAATTTTAGAATTTTAGAATTTTAGAATTTTAGAATTTTAGAATTTAGAATTTTAGAATTTTAGAATTTTAGAATTTTAGAATTTTAGAATTTTAGAATTTTAGAATTTTAGAATTTTAGAATTTTAGAATTTAGAATTTTAGAATTTTAGAATTTTAGAATTTTAGAATTTTAGAATTTTAGAATTTTAGAATTTTAGAATTTTAGAATTTTAGAATTTTAGAATTTTAGAATTTTAGAATTTTAGAATTTTAGAATTTTAGAATTTTAGAATTTTAGAATTTTAGAATTTTAGAATTTTAGAATTTTAGAATTTTAGAATTTTAGAATTTTAGAATTTTAGAATTTTAGAATTTTAGAATTTTAGAATTTTAGAATTTTAGAATTTTAGAATTTTAGAATTTTAGAATTTTAGAATTTTAGAATTTTAGAATTTTAGAATTTTAGAATTTTAGAATTTTAGAATTTTAGAATTTTAGAATTTTAGAATTTTAGAATTTTAGAATTTTAGAATTTTAGAATTTTAGAATTTTATAATTTTAGAATTTTAGAATTTTAGAATTTTAGAATTTTAGAATTTTAGAATTTAGAATTTAGAATTTTAGAATTTTAGAATTTTAGAATTTTAGAATTTTAGAATTTTAGAATTTTAGAATTTTAGAATTTTAGAATTTTAGAATTTAGAATTTTAGAATTTTAGAATTTTAGAATTTTAGAATTTTAGAATTATAGAATTTTAGAATTTTAGAATTTTAGAATTTTAGAATTTTAGAATTTTAGAATTTTAGAATTTTAGAATTTTAGAATTTTAGAATTTTAGAATTTTAGAATTTTAGAATTTTAGAATTTTAGAATTTTAGAATTTTAGAATTTTAGAATTTTAGAATTTTAGAATTTTAGAATTTTAGAATTTTAGAATTTTAGAATTTTAGAATTTTAGAATTTTAGAATTTTAGAATTTTAGAATTTTAGAATTTTAGAATTTTAGAATTTTAGAATTTTAGAATTTTAGAATTTTAGAATTTTAGAATTTTAGAATTTTAGAATTTTAGAATTTTAGAATTTTAGAATTTTAGAATTTTAGAATTTTAGAATTTTAGAATTTTAGAATTTTAGAATTTTTAGAATTTTAGAATTTTAGAATTTTAGAATTTTAGAATTTTAGAATTTTAGAATTTAGAATTTAGAATTTTAGAATTTTAGAATTTTAGAATTTTAGAATTTTAGAATTTTAGAATTTTAGAATTTTAGAATTTTAGAATTTCAGAATTTTATAATTTTAGAATTTTAGAATTTTAGAATTTTAGAATTTTAGAATTTTAGAATTTTAGAATTTTAGAATTTTAGAATTTTAGAATTTTAGAATTTTAGAATTTTAGAATTTTAGAATTTTAGAATTTTAGAATTTTAGAATTTAGAATTTTAGAATTTTAGAATTTTAGAATTTTAGAATTTTAGAATTTTAGAATTTTAGAATTTTAGAATTTTAGAATTTTAGAATGTAGAATTTTAGAATTTTAGAATTTTAGAATTTTAGAATTTTAGAATTTTAGAATTTTAGAATTTTAGAATTTTAGAATTTTAGAATTTTAGAATTTTAGAATTTTAGAATTTTAGAATTTAGAATTTAGAATTTTAGAATTTTAGAATTTTAGAATTTTAGAATTTTAGAATTTTAGAATTTTAGAATTTTAGAATTTTAGAATTTTAGAATTTAGAATTTTAGAATTTTAGAATTTTAGAATTTTAGAATTTTAGAATTTTAGAATTTTAGAATTTAGAATTTTAGAATTTTAGAATTTTAGAATTTTAGAATTTTAGAATTTTAGAATTTTAGAATTTTAGAATTTTAGAATTTTAGAATTTTAGAATTTTAGAATTTTAGAATTTTAGAATTTTAGAATTTAGAATTTTAGAATTTTAGAATTTTAGAATTTTAGAATTTTAGAAATTTAGAATTTTAGAATTTTAGAATTTTAGAATTTTAGAATTTTAGAATTTTAGAATTTTAGAATTTTAGAATTTAGAATTTTAGAATTTTAGAATTTTAGAATTTTAGAATTTTAGAATTTTAGAATATTAGAATTTTAGAATTTTAGAATTTTAGAATTTAGAATTTTAGAATTTTAGAATTTTAGAATTTTAGAATTTTAGAATTTTAGAATTTTAGAATTTTAGAATTTTAGAATTTTAGAATTTTAGAATTTTAGAATTTTAGAATTTTAGAATTTTAGAATTTTAGAATTTTAGAATTTTAGAATTTTAGAATTTTAGAATTTTAGAATTTTAGAATTTTAGAATTTTAGAATTTTAGAATTTAGAATTTTAGAATTTTAGAATTTTAGAATTTTAGAATTTTAGAATTTTAGAATTTTAGAATTTTAGAATTTTAGAATTTTAGAATTTTAGAATTTTAGAATTTTAGAATTTTAGAATTTTAGAATTTTAGAATTTTAGAATTTTAGAATTTTAGAATCTTAGAATTTTAGAATTTTAGAATTTTAGAATTTTAGAATTTTAGAATTTTAGAATTTTAGAATTTTAGAATTTTAGAATTTTAGAATTTTAGAATTTTAGAATTTTAGAATTTTAGAATTTTAGAATTTAAGACACAGCTTTTCTTGCCTGAGTTCTCCCCACCCGACCTTCCTTTATGAAAGACAAAAACATAAAAAATGGAAATAAGAATAGATTTTAGTAAAATTGTAAAAACTGAAATTACCAATGGGATCGGTCTATGAATTATGTTTTGGCCTAATTTGATTTCCAGCTGAACTATATTTTTTCAAAACATTTATTTGTAATAAATGGCCATTTAAAAAAACGGAGTTTGGAGGCATGTACTGAGCTTCAAATTACTAAAAATATAATTTTGATGCTGCAAAAAAAATATTATTGGCCGAAGTGCCTCAAAAATCTATAAAAAATAAATTCAAACATTTCGGAAGAAAATTAATATTTTTTTACTTTAACAATTTCTAAAAAAATTATTATTTTGCACCCAAAGCAAAAAATATATATATTTTAGTTCCTAATAATATTTTCTCGGCTCGGCGTCACCCATCTTGTACCACGTCACCGGCCTCCTCCATACAAAAGTGGTTCCCGGATGTCCGATGATAAATTGGGTCAGCTAGGTCAACAAGCTGATTTCGTTGCATTCACCCGCTCATTTCGTTGAGCACTCCGATGACCACCGGTGCGGTCCCGGATCACAACTGTGTCGTCGTTTGCCCCACTGCAAAGGAGAAAAACAAGAATCGTCCCAGCTGCAGCCATGGTGGCCAATGGAACCTGTCCGAACGGAACCTAAATCTTCCGCCACCGCCGCTCCTGGACCAGATACGCAAGTCCTTGCTGAAAAAACAACAGGACGGCGTTGATGAGGGCAAAAATCAAAATAAAAGATTGTTTGAAAAATGGCTTGTTTATGTTTTCCACAGGCAATGACAGTTCGATATCTATCCTTCCAACTCAGCAGAAAATGACTAAAATTACACATTTTTAGATACAATTTTCCACATTCATAGGTAATTTTCGTCATTTTCTGGGGTAAATTTTCACCTTATATGTGGTAAATTTTCATCATATATGAGGTAATTTTACACATTTTTAGAGGTAAAATTAAACCTTTTTTCTGACATAAAAGATGTACCCCTTCCCAGATGTAATATTACCACGTTTTTTTTTTCTGTGTATAGAAACACATGCATTTTTGTGATTTTTCTCCTTGGGACCATCCACAAACCACGTGGACACTTTTTTTTGGAAATCTCACAACCCCCCCCCCCCCCCCTCGTGGACAATTGTCCATACAAAACAAATTTTTTTGTATGGATCGTGGACAATCGCCATACCCCCCCCCCCTACAGTGTCCACGTGGTTTATGGATGGTCCCCTTAGATGCTTTGTTTTTGTCAGCGCTTTCTTTTCGCTTCGTTTCTTTTCGTCAACAGTGCCGCGGCAGTGACAGTATTATCGACGAACAAGTTTTGCTGCATGGGCAAAAAGCCAGCTCCCAGTCAACTCAATCGGAATTCTTAAACGGAATACGTTAACGATTCGAAATGAATTCCGTTTCAGAATTCCGATTGAGTTAACTGGGCTGCTCCTGATCAAGGTATACGAATTAAAGGCTGGAAATCGGCCCTTTTTTTATTTAAAATTTAAAATTTTGTTTAAAAAAATATAGAAATTTTAAGTTTAATAAACCATGGTTCTTTTCTCAAAATTTGAGAAAAATAGTTTACTCACTGAGCTGTTTTTTATCTAAAATTTTGTGAAAAGCACCTAGTTTTTTTAACTTAAATTTCTAGAGATTTTTTAACAAGGTTCTGAAACAATTTTTATTCAATTTTAGCTTTTTAGTGTGTTTAGCGCCTTGAGCAGGGGTATTTTGAAAGACTCAAAAAGCAAGATATGGAAATTCTAGATTTGTCGAACTTACAGATACAAAGTCAAGCAAAATAATGTAAAAGGTCCGAAGCCGAAGTGTAAACAAAGAGTATATCTTGCTCATGTCTGTTGATGTTTACATTAGCAACGAGTTTACACTTCGGCTTCGGCCGAACTTGACTTGACAAAAAATAAAATATATATCAATATAACTAAATTTAAAGCATTTGGCGCATTTGGGCACTAATAAGAAGTAAAGCTTCAACTTTTGAATATTTTTTTAAAATTCTTTTCAACTAAAAAAACCTGGCCACGTACAAATCTGTGCATCTGACATCCCTAGTTTGGTTAACAGCGCAAGCCCTAGCAGAAAAAGTTTTGAAACACAATTTTGACTACGCCCATGTGTTTCAACCAACAGAACAGAAATGCAAAACAGAATGTCAAAAAAAAAACATAAAAGCCAGATGAAACGTCATTCAGTCAGCAAAAACATTTTTTTACAAACAGATTAGTGTCTCTGTTTTTGAAACGTTCCGGTTAAATCACGACTGCGATGGCATCGTGTGCGGTTCTCAAGATCGGCTGCAACAGGTGAGCGTGTAGTAGAAATTCATCTCGATCGGCCATCTGAGCATTTCGATCGCCAGAACCACGTCAGATGCTTGGATTTTGAGCCGGTAGGAGTGTCTCAACTACAAGCACACCCGTAATCGTCCGCAGTTTGGGACTGCTGGTACCGGTTACGACAGTCAAGTCAAACGCTAACCTTTTCGACTGCAAGGCGATTTCCATCATAACCTACATTTAAGTTCCCAGGTGGCGCCAATGGTGACAAACCCAGCTCAACGAGGTCGAGGTTGGATAGTTCCAAATTGCGCGAGAAAAAAAAAACAAAATACCCAATCTGACGATCGTCGTTCGCCACGGAAGGTGAGGATGTGGCGTTTGTGCGGTCCAGACCGGAACTAGCGGTGCAAAATCGCTAGCTGATAATGCCCAGCTGCAGCCCCCAAACGACCCGGCGTGTTCGAGTAGCCCGTATGACCGCGTACATGACGTGGTTTAACGAAGCCTCGCCAATCCATCCAGTTTGAAGGGTGAGTAGAGCGTAGATTTCAACTTATTCGATTTCAACCTCTAATCTTCTTCTTCTTCAGGTTATCACGATCTGTACACGTGCACGTAGCTGTGCCGCTGGTCCCGGAGGTTGCCGATTATCTTGCCTTGCAATACTGTCATCACACCGCAGCACAGCCGAGGTCGTTTGCCTTAACACAAATCTATTTGCAAAAATCCTAACTTGATTTTCCCGCCTTGGAACGCATTTGCCCCTCGCCCCTGGTGTGAACCTACAAGAACGGTGGCCACAATTTGACAACGATCTAGCGTGTGTGAATCATCCTGAGTTCAGCGTTGCGCATTGTGAGTTTTACAACTAATGAATGTTCAGCTCCAATCCGGGCAGCATCCGCCATCTACATTCCGATCCTCGTCGCGATCCTGATCGCGTGACCTTTCTTGCGATAACTTTTCATCAAGAAAAGGTTATTCTGCGTGGTGCCTCAAAATATCTTCAAAACCATAACCAGGTGGGTTACTTTAGAGATTTCTTTTTTGCAAGCTTTGATTACACACAATTTCTTTGTCGTAGAATTACATCGGAGAGTTAGAGAGCCGCAGACGATCATGGATATTTGTAAGATTAGGCTCCCTACGGTCATCAATACGATGGTGAATAAATGCACAACGCCGCAGACCTCAATTCGTAGGTAAATATGTTCTTTAGTGTTAAACTCACAAAATAATGTTCGATATCATCAACTAAAACAAAGCTCCGTTGTGTCTGGAATCTGGAAACGGTTACAGATTCCAGATTCAGCGGAGCAAAAAATTTTTTTTTGCTTTGGAAAGTTTACATTATTTTCATTGGAAATTAGCATTACATTTAGTGGAAATTTACACGTTTCTTGAATTGTTTTGCTTTAAGCATTTCCAATGAAAAGCATGTAAATTTCCGATGTAAGTAATGTAAATATACATCATTTATCATGATACCTTTTGGTACATGATAAATAATGTAAATTTACAGGAATATTTTTTTCTGTGTAATGCTCTTCATCTTTGTTGAATTTTTCGTTTCATTATTAACTGATCAAATTTATTTTATTTGCTTCAAATTGTTTTACATTATTGCATTGAATTGAATACATTTGGGTAAAAAGAAAAAAAAATCACTTTAATGGACTAATCCTAACTTAAAACTAAAAAAAAATAAATTCATTGAAATATTCAAAATCACTAGAACGAGTAAACTACGAACTGTATTTTAAGATGAATGCTCCAAGAGTTCTTACTTGTTCTTGGCGAGTTTTGCAACCACGCAGTGTTGTTGTCATCTCGATGAAAATGTTCAAAAGTTCTTGTGGTGAAAACAGGTCACTACTGCCTTCACCCGTTGATGTTGGTTGGTTTTCCCTCGGTTGCTGACTGAAGCCTGGAGGGAGGTGTTGTATTCTCTGCAACTCTTTGTCGCTGATTCAACGGCAATGGCTGCAGATTTGGAACCACTTGAACAGATCCCGCTCCTGGCGACGCCAAAGCAGGAAAATCCACGTCCGTGTATGCTGGTGGTGTTTTGCGACGATTTGGTTGGTGCCTCGTCGTCGCTTGCTGCCGAATTTTTACAAACTCAGCTCGTTTTGGGCAGCTTCGATTCTTGGTCGAATGGTCGCCGCCGCAATTGAAGCATTTCGCTTCGATGTTCTCGTTGATTGTTTCGCAAGCTTGAGTTTTGTGCTCACCTCCGCAGGTTGCACAACGACTCTTGATGAAACAGTTCCTTCCACCATGTCCAAACTGCAAGCAGTTCGAACATTGCGTTACGTTACGATGCACTGGACGATAACGTACCCAAGTCACGATGACGTTGAAAATTGCCCGGACTGCGTTCAGCTCAGACGGCGTTGTCGATCCTTTCTCGAGATGAACCAGATACAGTTGATCACGATACTTGATGTCCTTGTTGTGTCTCGTCATCTTGAAGACTTCGATCACGTTCAACTTAAGAGTTTTGAGCTCTTCTTTCAGCACACTCACATCCATGTCGTACAGGCCTCGGAGGACCTGTTTCATGGGGCGTTTACCTGGATCGTCATGGCTGTAGTGTTCAATCTTGGTATTGTTCAGGAAATCCCGAACGTAGTTGTAATCCTTTCTGGTAGGTAGCAGAATTTTGAGTCCATCAGCACACAAGCGAATGGAAGCTCGTTAAGCACCAGATTTGATAAACCCGGTCAGCCACTTTCGCACCGAATCCGATGACGATGTTTTCACAAAAATGGGTGGCAACTTTTCCCGTCGTTCAATTTCTTCCCTCTCGCTCACGTCCACAGGGAGGGTAGCGAACTGGTTTCCAGACGAATTTTGAGCGTCCTTGCTCAAACTGCCTGGCTTTGCAGGTAGCGCTTCGGCATTCTTTAGCTTCTTCAAATCTGCCGATCCTGCTGGTGAGGACCGCCTCTTTTTCTTGCCGTGAGGCATTTTTTGCACTTTTAAAGCACTTTTCAGGAGCTAATATCCAGGAGTACCTCACTGATCGGTGGTCCACAATGGAATGATTTATTGCTATTTCATTAGTTAAAAGTAGTACTTTTTGAACAAAAAACTTTACTTCAAGACTATTTTATCCAGAGCAGCAAAACACTGCCTCCAAATTGCCTGTTCCATGATTGTGGGATGTTATTGTGCCTCCCACAATTGTGGAACACCTGAATTTAACTGATATTTTCACAAAAAAAGTTATCAGACCATGGATAAAACATCACTAAGCTTGAGTTTCACTGGTTGCAGTGTGTGTAGTCATTATTTTGTTACAAATATGTACTCCTGGAGAGATCCAAAGTTTGTTTACATCCGTAAGAAAAAAGTGTTCCGAATTTGTGGATTTAAAGGGTCAAAGTTTTTCTTCAAAAACTTGATATAAAAGTAAAAATATGCAGTTATTCGATACAGCATTCGAAAGATCGCATGAAAAGCTTTCAAATGAAGGTAAAAGCGAATCATTAAGTTCAATTATCGATTTGATATGATTTTTTGAACATTGGCCGATCTGTAAACTGTTCCGAATATGAGGGATGACTAAGGCTACCAACTGTACGGATTTTTTCCTTACCGTACGGATTTTCGGCCTTTTCCGCGGATTTTTAACAGGCCGGAATTTTTGTACGGAATTTTTCGCATAATACGGATTTGTACGGAATTTTAACAACTTTTTACAAAATTCATTGCTTTTTTGATTGGGCCAAAGCTTTCTCTAATTAGATATATTTATTTAACTGTCAGTTTGATTTTAAAGGGATAACTTGCATATTTTTCCGGGTTTTCCTCAGTTCAAACTTGATTGTCAATGATTGTTCTTTTCAAAATCCTTACAAAACATATGTATTAAATTAAAGATCAAATTTTGGCTTGTGAAAACCTTGTGTTGTGCTTGTATTTATAGGACCTTTCCAATATCAGATCAAATTTTGGCTTGTGAAAACCTTGCGTTGTGCTTGTATTTATAGGACCTCTAGAAATGTTTTCGTGAAAACACTAACAACGATATTATTCGTAAAAGCAAACTTGACATTTCGTAAACTTTTAAACGTTTAACAAAAATATTGTTAATTCGAAGCTTATCTAAATAATTCCTTGACAGTTTTTGTTATACCATGGTGTCATATCGGTAAAGTATACGGATTTTGGCTCAGCAAGAGTTGGTAGCCTTAGGGATGACTGTAAGCTGAAAATAGAAAAATGGGCGTTGCCCAATGCACTCGACTGATTAGAATGCATTTTTGAAATATTTTTTTAAATGCTTATAAAAGGAATAGCACAACTTTTAATAAAAGTGAAAATAAACAGAAATGTTCACAAAAAGTTGCTCTACTCGTTGGTGTACTTGGTTTTGGTGAATTTCAAGGAGCAATCCAGATTATCCAACATCATTCAAACACGACTGCTTATTAGGCTTAAAATGGGCATATTTCCCCTAATTACAATCAAAACATAAAAAATCCACAAGACGCCACTTGCCAATATAAAAACACGGCGACTTTTTTTTTTTTTTTTTTTTTTTGTAATTTGTTGATTTATTGGGTACGATAACTTGTTAGTTAACACTTTTGATCAGGTCAAGGAAGACACTTTAGGAAATAGGAAAATTACAAAGGATCCAAAATAAACTTGACAAAGTACTCTAACTCTAAGGCGACTTTCTTGGTCCCGATGAGACGACCAGTTTCATGGGTGTCAAAACGCAACAGAACTTTTGTTGGATTTGTGGGACCTCTCGACAGAAACGCACGATTTCGTATTGCGCTTACGCTCTTCAAGCTGTAAATTTATTGTTCGATTAGTGATTAGTTCAATATAGTTCAACAACTCCACTTACAATTGGTCTCCCCTGGTCACAAATGTAATCCAACTAACTAATTATTTCTTCGTCGATCAACCTTTGTGGGCCTGTCTGCGGCAGGGATTAGTGCATGTGCTGATAGAAAATAAGTATTTAATTACTGCTTATTCGCGTGGAAAAAATAAACTTACGATGGGATAGAATTTAGTTCAAGACTTGTGCCGCTTGCCCAGCACTCCACCGAGTAATGCCTGATCTAACCTAGATATAAGTGATCGATTATTTTTATCAGTAACTTAGGGAAATTGTGCGCTTCAAATTCAGACTTACAATCGTATAATCGAGCTCGCGCTTTAAGCGTACAGGTGCCCGATATAATTTAGATAAATTCGGCTACAACTAAATAATCTACTACTTTTCGTACTACCCGACGTCGGCGTGACTTGCTAGCGGGATGACTTTCAAGTTTTTCTAAATTTTCCCCTGCTTTGCCAATCGGCTCGATCGTCGTTGACACTTCTCTTCGGCACTGGTAGGGGTGATGCGACGGTTATCCGACGAGGGGTTTCCGACAACCTCTTCAGTATCAGGGCTGGCAGTTTCGCCAACATCCCCCGACCCGTAGCGCACTTCCGGCGCATTGTGCGGCGTCGCGGTACCATCACCTTTAATGTCCAGCACTGCCAGTTTTGATACAGGTCGCCGTAGTACTCCCGTAGTAGTCTGGACTGTGACCTGGCGTACACGTCCATCTCGCCCGGGAATCACCGACAGAACTCGTCCTCTGGTCCAGCCGTTCCGCTCACCATCGTTGACGACAAGCACTTGATCGTCTACCTTGATTGCTTTTGCTTCGCTGTGCCACTTCGTCCGGTTGGCGATCGTAGGAAGGTACTCGCTGATCCATCGACGCCAGAAGTTGTCCACCAGTTGGCGGGCCAGGTTCCAATTCGAACGCGTTGTCTTCGTTGGCTCCGAGAGTACACGGGGGGGTTGAGCCACTCCACTCGAGCTGAGCAGCAAAAAATGGTTCGGAGTGAGTGCTTCTTCGTCGGCGCTTTCCAGAGGGATAGAAGTTAGAGGTCTAGAGTTAACTATTGATTCTGCTTCAGCCACGACGGTCAGCAGCGTCTCGTCGTTCGGGTTACGGTCGCTACATAAGGAACGAAGCGCGACTTTAACTGATCTCACTAATCGCTCCCACGAGCCACCAAAGTGTGGCGCGGACGGCGGGATGAAAATCCATTTGGTGTTTGAGTTGGTGAAGGTTGCCGCTAGTCCCTGGCCGATAGTTGCGATTTCTTCCTTCAGCTCCCTGCTAGCTCCCTGGAAATTTGTCCCGTTGTCCGAATGTATTTCCACCGGTGATCCGCGGCGCCCAACAAATCGTCGCACGGCCATCTTACACGATTCCGTGGAAAGAGAATGTACGACTTCCAGGTGTACTGCTCTCACTGTGAGGCAGGTAAAGAGTGCGACCCACCGTTTGACGCAGCATCTGCCAACCCGGACGGAAATGGGACCGAAATAGTCTAGGCCGACGTACGAGAAAGGGCGCACCATTGCGGCGAGACGTGACTCTGGTAGGGGGGCCATGCGGGGAGTGGCCGGTGTCACCGTGTTGTTCTTACAGGTCTGGCAAGCTTTTGCGACTTGAAGAATCGTGGTGTACAGTTTGGCGATATGAAACCGTTGGCGCACCTCGTTATGTACAGTCTTGTGATTCGCATGTAGGTATCGACGATGGTACCAGTCGATGACCAGCTTGGTGAGGGGGTGGTGTCGCGGTAGAATAATTGGAAATTTGAAGTCGAAGGTGACGAACGGGACTATTCCGATCCGACTGTCAACGCGCATTACATCGTTTTCGTCCAGGAAAGGTGTTAGCTTGTAGACCGGACTAGTTTTCTCGATGGCCTTCTTCGGTCGCGCGTTGCCTTGTTTCAAAATAACTATTTCGTCCGGGTAGGTCGACTCTTGAGCGATGCGCCAGAGACTGTTCTCTGCTTTCTGTAGCTCTTCCCTTTTGAGCCATCCCGTCACCAGGCGTTGTTGATGTTTCTTGCGGATGCAGTTCCCTATGAAACGGTGGACGTAAGCGGCAGTCCTTTGCAAGGATTCCCACTGAGAGAAGTTGTTGATCTCGAAGATGTCTTCCGCTTGTTGTTTTTTATGAACCAGACAAGGTCGTAGTTCTTCTTCCGTCTCTAACAGCTGCGATGTTGCCTGCGCCGGCCATTCTGCCTCTGGCAGGTACAGAAAGTCGGGTCCCTGGAACCAGCGAGATTGGACATCGGTGCTAGGTCCTTTTCCCCATTTGGTTGCTTCGTCGGCCGGGTTGTGCAGCGTGGGAACGTACCGCCACTCAATTGAGTCGGTCTTACTCAGTATCTCTCCTACCCTGAAGGCTACGAACTGGCGGTATCGTCGATGGTGGGAATTGATCCAGGCTAGCGTGGTTTTGGAATCGGTCCAGAAGACGCGGCGGCAGATCGGATAGGTGTGGTATTCCATGACTGCCTTGGCCAACCGAGCTCCTAACAGTGCACCCATTAGTTCCAGCCGAGGCACTGACAACGCCTTGAGGGGGGCAACCTTCGCTTTGGCCATAGCCAGTGTAACGTAAACTTTGCCATTGATGACCACCCGGAAGTAGGCCGTACAGGCGTACGCCTCTTCACTCGCGTCTGTGAAGACGTGCAATTCGACTGAGCCGACTTCTGCAGCGGAGAATCCGGGAAAGTATGCACGGTGTAGCTTCATTTCGCCGACCCTTTTAAACAACTTAGTCCATCTAAGCCAGCGTATACGGATGGCTTCGATAACTTCGTCGTCCCACTTCGTTTTGTTGCGCCACGTGTCCTGGATAATCATCCGACCTTGTATGGTGATGTGGGACAATATTCCTTGGGAGTCGAACAGGCTCATGACGCAGCGGAGGATGTTCCGCTTCGTAGGTGGGTTTCCGTCCAGCTGCAACTGCGTAGCGAAGGCGAGGACATCTTCTTCTGGCAGCCACAAGAGTCCCAGAACCCGTTCGGCTTCGCTCTCCGCGTCGATACTGATGACCGTGGATTGTGCCTGCTTCGGCTCCCCGACCCGTTCGAGAAGCGCGTTCGAGTTCGAGTGCCAGTTTCTAATCTCAAACCCGCCCCGAGTATGTACTTCCTTCACCTCCAGTGCTACCTTGATCGCCTCGGCTTCGGAGTCAAAGCTGTCGAGGTAATCGTCCACATAATGCTTGTCCACGATTGCTTTGGCCGCTTCCGGGAACTCCGCGGCGTGCTCCGTAGCATTGAGGTTTTTGATGTACTGAGCTTGGCAGGGAGAGCAGGTGGCCCCGAAGCTGCCCACATCCATTGCGAACGTCTTGACCTCTCCCGAGGGATTATCGCGGTAGAGGAACCGTTGGCTTTGTACATCGTCTTGGCGAATTCTGAACTGATGGAACATTTGTTTAAGGTCGCCGCACACGGCCACCGGACGCTCACGAAAGCCACAAAGCACGGAAGCAAGAGGCTTCAGTTGATCTGGTCCCTTGAGGAGCATTGAGTTAAGCGAAACGTTCCCCACTTTCGCAGCGGCGTCCCACACAAGTCTGATTTTCCCGGGCTTCTTTGGGTTCCGAACGGCACCCAACGGTAAATGCCACACTTTATTGGGGTCGGCTGATTTCATCTCATCCGGCGTCACCTCGTGGATGTACTTGTTGTCCAGGTATTCTCTGATTTGTCGTTCCACGCTTGACTTAAGTTCAGGATCTTTTGCCAACCTCCGTTCAAAGCATTCCAGACGGCGCATTGCCATGGGAAAACTGTTGGGGAACTTGACGTCATCGTGTCGCCACAACAGCCCAGTTTCGAACCTGTTGGATACGCGCTTAGTTGTCGCCTCCAGGATGTTCCGAGCACGCTTGTCTTCCTCTGATTCTGGTCCCTTCTCTGCCGATACGCCGATGCTCTCGATCGCGAAGTGTCGTTTTACAAGTTCGTGTAGGTCTTGGTCTGCTTGGCCATCGCTCTGGCACTTGCAGGACATGCAGAGTGTAGTTCGTCGTCTTTAGTCCGGCGTCACTGCATCCGTATACGGTCCAGCCTAGCCGTGTTTTGCTGGCTAGAGGTTCGCCGAGTTGTCCTTCGCGCAAGCTCAGTGTGGCGATTAGTCCAGCGTTGTTTGAGCCGATCAGGATGCCAGGTGAGGCCGCTTCGTAACTGCTAACCGGGAGACCTCGCAAGTACGGGTACTGCCGCGCCAGATCTGCATACCTCAAAGTCTGTTTCGGCAAGTCCAAACTAGCAACTGTTCTTGTATCGCTCAACGTAAACTGTCCCTTCTTGTCCTTGCCCGATACCTCCAGGCAGATGCGCAGGGACTGTGGTTCCTGCCTCGTCACGTTGCTGGTCCAGGATAAACACAACGGGATCTGCTCACCATCGTCAATACCGAGTTGTTCTGCAATTGAGTGCTCCACCAGCGTCAAATCGGACCCGTCATCTAGAAACGCGAACGTGTCAATCGACTTTCCTTGCCAGGACAGCGTTACCGGAAGGATCCGGAATAGGGTGGACTTCTTGGTTGCATGGTGCGCGCTCAGCCCATCTTCCTGCCGTTCGTTGTCTTGAGGAGGTTTGTGGATTTCCTTCGGTGATGTTTGGTGCTTCGATTGAGCAGCTGTTGGTGTACGTGTATGCAACAGCTGATGGTGACGTTCTTGGCAGCCGTCCACCCCACATCGTGACTGCATCCTGCAAGGGCGGCGACCATGTTTGCCCAGGCATGTCCGGCACAGGTGGTTATCCTTAACCAGTTCCCACCGAGCATTAGAATCCCACTTCTTGAACGAAATGCAGTCTTTCACCTTGTGACAACTTCCATTACAGGCTAAGCAGACTATGTCACGAACCTCGTTCTTTGTCTGCTCTACTTCGAGATTGTCGGTCGCCGTTGCTTGATCGCTAACCGAATGTGCATTGAGGTAGCTCTTATCACTGTTGCGATCTCGACGTTTTGATTCTGAGACGACTGTGACCTCAGATGCCGCTGCTACGAGCACTGACATATAGGCCGCGAAGGCGCGGAGGTCCACTTCCGCAAACTGCTGCTTGAAAAAAGCCCAATTGAGACGTTGTTGTGTAGGGAGTTTCTCGACCAGTTCCCGCAACAGGACGGGGTTGTAAAGATGAGCCAATTGACCAGATGCCTCAATATGATCGCAAAGGTTCTGTACGGCCATACCGAAGTTGATCAGCGTTTCTAATCTGTCTGCCTTTGGGGACGGCGTTTCGCGCAGCTTGTCCAATAGCGTCTGAATTAGAACCTCGGGCCTTCCGTAGAACATGTATAGTGTAGACATCACCTGGGGGACGCAGGCAGGGAAAACCAGGCGGTTTTTCACCCTGTCGAGAGCTTTTCCCTGTACCGCTTTCTGAAGCCGCGCTAGATTTTCCACGTTGGTATACCCGCAAGCGTTAGTGGAGTTATTATACGCCGAGAGAAAGAGTGGCCAGTCGTCCGGATCTCCGCGGAAGATAGGCAGGTCTTTGGGCATCACCTGTCGGGCTAACAATTGTTGTGGCGAAGGTCCTTGTGGCTGTCCTTGGGGCTGTCCTTGAGGCGGCCAACCCTGTGGTTGTCCTTGTGGTGGCCAACCTCGTGGCGGCCACTGTTGTGGTTGATCTCGCTGCGGTTCTCCTAGTGGCGGCCACCCCTGCGGCTGTCCTTGAGGCGGCCAACCTTGTGGTGGTAAACCCTGCCCAAGCGATGGTCCACCCATTGATGATCCTTGTTGTGGCCACTGTTGTGGCTGATCTTGTCTTTGTGGCCCACCCTGTAGTTGTCCTTGAGGCGCACCCTGTGGTAGTGCATCAGGCGGCCCACCTTGCGGTAGTCCTTGCAGCGGTGCACCCTGTGGCAGTATTTGTGGCCACTGTTGAAACTGATCTTGCGGCAAACCCTGTGGATGCCCTTGCGGCAGTCCTTGAGACGGCGCACCCTGTGACTGTGTTTCTAGCGACCAGCCCTGCCACTGTCCTTGAGACGACCCCCTCAGTGACAATCCTTGTTGCAACTGATCTCCCTGCACCTGCAACTGCTCTGCCTGTGGTAGCCAACCCTGTCCTTGTGGCGCACCCTGTGGCAGTGCACCAGGCAGCCAGCCTTGTGGCTGTCCTTGTTGTAGGGCCCCTTGGGGCAGTCCTTGCGTCTGCGTTGAAGCCGGTACGGAGTTGAAGATGTTTGGAGCAAGTGAGGGGTCCAATGCTGGTTGTCCTCCTGCAGAGACGTTACCACCAGTAGGTGCAGCTTGGGATTGTGGTACGCCTATCGATGAAATTGAGGGGCGGTTTAGAACGGAGAATGTACCAACGTTCAGTTGGGAGATATTTGCTGCGGATGTGTATGTTGGTGTAGAGCTGCGGGCGCGATTCAACTCATCCTGCGAGGACGGTCCGGGAGCGCTGATCGAAACATCTCTAAACTCATCTAACATTCTCTGCATCCAATCTACGGCGTTGCTTTCGCCCGAATCCATTTGTTGTAGACTGTTAGTAATCACACCACGAGATGCTTCTCTGCTAACCCTCTCCAGTTTCTCCTTTTTGCGCTCCAACTCCAGCTGTTGTCGTTCAACATCACGTAAGAGTAATTCTCGTTGATTTGCAATCCAGTGAAGATCTGCCTTTGCCTGTTCCGTTAGAATGGAGCCACCTGAGGAAGTAGCGGTGGTTGAAGTCGTTGTCGCGTTTGGAGCGATTGTTGTGGACTCGCTCGCAGGAGGGCCTGCTGCGGCTAAACATGTTAAGCAACGCCACCCTGGTTTGAAGATATTCTCGTGAACCCCCAGGCAATGCACGTGGAACCAGCATGAGCAACCCGGACAGTGAGCCATGTTCTGCGGTTCGCTAAACTGGTTGCAGTTGTTGCATGCTCTTCTTATTCTTCCAATTGGAGTGAACATCGTCCTGTGCCACAGAAATGCGGGATCAAACGAAATACGATGGGTCAATTCTTGAAGCTTGTTGGATTTGTGGGACCTCTCGACAGAAACGCAAGCTTTCGTATTGCGCTTACGCTCTTCAAGCTGTAAATTTATTGTTCGATTAGTGATTAGTTCAATATAGTTCAACAACTCCACTTACAATTGGTCTCCCCTGGTCACAAATGTAATCCAACTAACTAATTATTTCTTCGTCGATCAACCTTTGTGGGCCTGTCTGCGGCAGGGATTAGTGCATGTGCTGATAGAAAATAAGTATTTAATTACTGCTTATTCGCGTGGAAAAAATAAACTTACGATGGGATAGAATTTAGTTCAAGACTTGTGCCGCTTGCCCAGCACTCCACCGAGTAATGCCTGATCTAACCTAGATATAAGTGATCGATTATTTTTATCAGTAACTTAGGGAAATTGTGCGCTTCAAATTCAGACTTACAATCGTATAATCGAGCTCGCGCTTTAAGCGTACAGGTGCCCGATATAATTTAGATAAATTCGGCTACAACTAAATAATCTACTACTTTTCGTACTACCCGACGTCGGCGTGACTTGCTAGCGGGATGACTTTCAAGTTTTTCTAAATTTTCCCCTGCTTTGCCAATCGGCTCGATCGTCGTTGACACTTCTCTTCGGCACTGGTAGGGGTGATGCGACGGTTATCCGACGAGGGGTTTCCGACAACCTCTTCAGTATCAGGGCTGGCAGTTTCGCCAACACTTTATTCATAATAATTACAATTAAAACATAAACAAATCCACAAGAAGCCACGTGTCAAAATAAAAACATGGCGACTTTCTTGATTCCGATGAGACGACCAGACGCCCAATGGGTGTCAAAACGCAACAGAAATCCACACAAAACGGCTTTTGTCACATTTGACGCATCTTTTGTACTCACCCCCCCCCCCCCCCCCCTTCCTTCCGTGCGACGGGGGTAATAAATAATCGTCGGTAATAGAGCTATCTAAGCCCGATCTCACACACACCAGCACACCATTTGTTTTGCTGGCCGGTACAAAATTTAACCTCACTTTTTTTCGTGTACGTACACGCAATACAAGCGCACGTAGATAACTCTATAGGGCCCGCGACCCAACACACCAAATGACCACACACAGGTTCCACAGAATTCCCCTCAAGTGCTGAACAATGCTTTTTTGAGTGCTGGATGGTTACTTGGGACATTCTCATGATACAGATTGCATAACTTTTTGCAGAAGTGATAAATAAAATTCCAATACATTATTTCAAATTTGAGTTTTATTAGCAGTTCAGTCCACACACAAAATCAGTTCTGATGGTAAAAAAGGTGATACTTTTAGATGTGAGTTGACAGAGAGAGAGAATCATTTACTCTGAAATGAATAGTTGAGAATCGCAAAAACAAAACTTAATCCGTAGTGAATTCTTGGAATGTTTCAATTTTCTGTTTGGTAAATTCATGATCGACGTTAGCTAGCAGTAGGGTGTGCGAATATCCCATAGAAACCTGAGATATTTTCATTCCTTCCATCCTGGAGACTGTTTTCGGCGTAGAAGACGATTTCTGAAGATCTCCAAGACCCTGAAAATAGAAAGCAAATTATTAAATTAATATTCAGTGTTTGACTGAAAAACTTAAGATTATTTGATACAGATACGGTATCGAGAGAAAACCGGAGCTAAGTCTCGGTAGCTCGTAGGCGACCTTGTCGCCCCGAGTCTATGTAATGCGGCTCTAATAAGACTGCCTATCGAAAAAAGTTTTGCGAATGGCAAGAAGATTAAGATTCCGGGACAAACTTCAGAAGCCCATTGAAAAGCATATAACCGATTGGCTACTCGGTTCTAGGAACTGCAGGTCTTTAACGTGTAACCATAGACTAATAAAAGACTACAAAGTAGTTCCTTGACCGTTTTATGACCTCTATCGTACATGAGACGCGTCCGTCTTAACAGCTATTGTGTTTCATATGTTTTTAGGATCTATTTAAAAAAAACTCTAGAAATGCACTAGGATCAAATCATGCCCCTTGACTTTTTAAGGCCCAAGTCCTCGGATATTTTCTGAAAATCGGTAAGTAAGTGATCACACTGAACAGAAAAGATTTCGACCCCACAGCGCTTGAAGAACTAAGCGTAGCAACTTCAACTTCTACACATACGACCCAGAGAAGCCCCCTGTTAAGGTCGTCTTGCAGGGTTACCAAGACCGTCCGATCGCAGACCTGAAGCGACACCTCTCGAACGCGGGAATAAAGCCACGGGAGATTAAAGTGCTCTCTCGAAAGACAACAGTCACGGGTACGCATACCTTGTACCTGTTGTACTTCGATCGCGGCACCATCAAGATCCAAGACCTGAGGCGGATTAAGACGTTGGACGGTTTTTGGGTAAACTGGCGGTTTTACTCCCAGAACCCGACGGACGTAGCGCAATACCACCGTTGCCAGAAATTCGGCCACGCCTCGCGGAACTGCAACCTCCGGCCCCGCTGTGTGAAGTGCGGTGAGACACATCTCGCGGGGGCGTACGCACTGCCACGAAAGGCGGACTTAGGAGAAAATGCAGAACAAACCAAGCCGCGCGTAAAGTACGCGAACTGTGACGCACTATGGGCCATCTCCATACAAACAGGCGGCCAAATTATTTTTTTGCTTTTTAAATGTTTTTTCATACAAATTTGGGTAATTGTATGGTATTGAAATGATATACGTCGATTTTTATGACTTTTCATGTTTTTCAATAGTTGATTGTTTATAATAAATAGTCTTTTCATACATTTGCATGTGCAACAGAATTGCGTTTATATTGTATTGCAAGTTTATATTATTAAATTATGGATAAGCTAATACATCCCCACTTTAAGAACACAACCCCTCCCTCCTCTTTCTTCCCCCCCCCCCCTCTCCTCCTCCCTTCCAACAAAATTTTGTTAAGCGTAATAAATTCATTTTAAGTCAAATATTTATTATTTACTGCTGTGTGTTTCTTTTTGTGAGTCCATGCCATATAACTTGAGACCCGGGGTTACGGGCATAAATTGTGAAAATTTTAATTGTTAAATCAAATAACAGAAAAAATAATTTTATTCAAAATATTAATTATGAAGTAAAACGATAAAATACAAACCATATTCTTAAAATTCATTTGATTATAGAGTTTGTGACAGCTTCAGGATATGTTAAAGGTACTTTTTATGATGTTTTGTACTAACCAACATAGAACTTAAATGTGGATCAGTTTCATGGATTGATCGCAGAAATTCATCATGCTAAGTCAACATTTTGCTGAATACTTTTTCCGGTATCAAACTGAGATTCTCCAGTTTCGCTTGAGAAACTTCGGTACGAATACCTTATTTTGACTAAGGTACTCAATTTTAAATGTAGGCAACAGAAAATTCCAATAAAGTCATTTCGAACTTCTTGAAACCAGGTATTGATTTTTGAAGCGACGATGCCCACGAAGTAGGTAGCAAAACAAGTGAAAAAAGGGGGCATATGTAGATTGCAGCAAATTTTGATAAAACGTAAATGTTCAAAATGGCATATCTCCGAAAACGCAAAAAATCGCAGGCTGGAAATTTCAGCAGTGTTAGATTATAATCCAATCTTTCAAGTGATCTTAGTTTCATGTTTAGCATCGGTTAGCAAAAAAAGTACTCGATTAACAAACACAAAAAAATATGATTTGTCAAAAAAATGCTCCAGTTATTCGATGAAAACTTCAGTTTTTGGTTTGGAAACAACATTTTATCTATTAATAGTTTCAAAGCTTATCTCATTACCTTTCCAACGATGTATATTTGTCCTAATAAAACATTTAAAATGGCTGAGCTATGTTAAAATTAAACAATCAGCCTTTTTTTCGAAAAACTCTAGTTTTTTACTCCATTTTTTGACTTTCAGCTTGCGTACCTCCGTAATGAACAAACTTAGAGCTTTGAAAATTTGGATTTTTCTTAGTTAGAATGTTTACTTTCGAGAAAAAAATACCAAAAAATATTTGGAGAAGGTCACTTTTTTGAAACTTGGCCACCCAATGTACCATAGTGTGACGGTAACCATACCGGTAACTACCGCGGATGCGTCGCGCGCAAATCCTACCTCGAGGAGCAGGAAAAGAGGATGAAGAAAGCAGCAGCGTCCCACCCTCCTCAGAGAAGTACGAGCGAATCCGTTCCTGCAGCTGGGCAGCGTACGGTTCCAGCGGACAACCCAGCGTTCCCTCCTGAATGGGGGCGGTCGTTTTCCAGCGTGGTCGCTGCCGGTAGCAGCGATGCGGCCCAGCACGCGGTTTCGAAGCTGCTGTAACAAGGCGGAGCAATTTCTGGCCCTCGGGGAGCTGATGATCAAGCACATCTATAATTGATAATTTTTGTCTGTGATCTAGTTTTAAGCTTTTTCTTTATCTATTTTTTTCCCATTGCACTTTCTGTAAGTTTTGACAAAGAACTTTGTCCTAAGGGCTCTATTCTGGTGAGGTGTCAATCCAGAAAACCGAAAAATGTCGTGCGTTACGAAAATGTTGCATGCTTGGTACTGGGGAAGAGGTCTGCGACGCAATAAGGCACTGTTGCGTGGAATTTTCCACACAGTTGAAACAAAAAGCGAATGATGAGGTTTGGGATAACCGGTGCAAAAAGGCGGGGCATTCGTCACCATTTCGAGCCAATATAAACCCGGCTCGATCAGCCCAAGAAAATCATTCTATCGCTGGACGCCGAGAAGTGAACAACAACCTGGACCTGGAAGCAGATGGCCTGGAGGCCCAGAAGCAGTTGGCCGAAAAGCAGCTGGCCTGGAGCAAGGAGCAGCCCAAGTGTATGCAGGCCAGCCGGAATATTCTGGCCACAAGACACGGAGTGGCCAGAACCCTCAGGGGAGTTCCGATGGAAGGCCATACGAGACTGGACAATATGGGTATCAAACTTCTTGGATTTTGATACTCGTAATTAGAATGGCCATTTTGACAGTATTGGCCACAATCTGGAGTGGCAGGTGCCCTCAGGAAGGTTGTTCCGGGGAGACATTTATCAAACCATACGGTTTTGGGCAATATGGGTATCAAACTTTTTGGTTTTTAGTACTCGTAATTAGAATGGCCATTTTGACAGTATTGGCCACAATCTGGAGTGGCCGGTGCCCTCAGGGTGGTTGTCCCGGGAAGACATTTATCAAACCATATGGTTTTGGGCAATATGGGTATCAAACTTCTTGGTTTTCTGGTACTGGTAATTAAAATGGCCATTTTGACAGTATAGGTCACAACTTGGAGTGGCCGGTGCCCTCAGGGAGGTTGTCCCGGGAGAACATTTACCGAACCATACGATTTTGTTCAATATGGGTATCAAAATTCTTGGTTTTCTGGTACTGGTAATAAAAATGGCCATTTTGACAGTATTGGCCACAACCTGGAGTTGCCGGTGCCCTCAGGGAGGTTGTCCCGGGAGAACATTTACCGAACCATACGATTTTGGGCAATATGGGTATCAAAATTCTTGGTTTTCTGGTACTGGTAATAAAAATGGCCATTTTGACAGTATTGGCCACAACCTGGAGTTGCCGGTGCCCTCAGGGAGGTTGTCCCGGGGAGACATTTATCAAACCATACGGTTTTGGGCAATATGGGTATCAAACTTTTTTCTTTTTAGTACTCGTAATTAGAATGGCCATTTCGACAGTATTGGCCACAATCTGGAGTGGCCGGTGCCCTCAGGGTGGTTGTCCCGGGGAGACATTTATCAAACCATATGGTTTTGGGCAATATGGGTATCAAACTTCTTGGTTTTCTGGTACTGGTAATTAAAATGGCCATTTTGACAGTATAGGCCACAACCTGGAGTGGCCGGTGTCCTCAGGGAGGTTGTCCCGGGAGAACATTTACCGAACCATACGATTTTGGGCAATATGGGTATCAAAATTCTTGGTTTTCTGGTACTGGTAATTAAAATGGTAATTTTGACAGTATTGGCCACAACCTGGAGTGGCCGGTGCCCTCAGGGAGGTTGGTCTCGGGAGGACATTTACCGAACCATACGATTTTGGGCAATATGGGTATCAAAATTCTTGGTTTTCTGGTACTGGTAATTAAAATGGTAATTTTGACAGTATTGGCCACAACCTGGAGTGGCCGGTGCCCTCAGGGAGGTTGTCCCGGGAGAACATTTACCGAACCATACGATTTTGGGCAATATGGGTATCAAACTTCTTGGTTTTCTGGTACTGGTAATTAAAATGGCCATTTTAACAGTATTGGCCACAACCTGGAGTGGCTGGTGCCCTAAGGTAGGTACTCCCGAGAAGACATTTACCGAACCGTACGATTTTGGACAATATGGGTATCAAAATTCATGTTTTTCGATACTGGTTATGAAAATAGCCATTTTGACAGTATTGGCCACAACCTCATAAGTTGGCCAACTGCGATCGTTTGACGATTGATTTTTAATATACGTTCTATTTTTTTTAAATGGAAATTGTTTGGGGGAAAATATTTTAATTAATTTAAACGCCAAGCGTCAAAAGCTTTAAAGTTGGCACCAAAAGCAGGGAATGGAATTTTTCAAGAAATAACTCTTTCGTGAATTCGTGAAAAGCGCCATTTTGTTAATTTGCAGCAGAAGTTGATTCTTGTGGACATCTGCTCGAGCGTCCATCCAAGTAGGCCTTGTTTTCTTCAACGTCATTTTGGCTGCAATTTCACGCACACGCTGGCGTGTTTCTTCTTCTCGGAGCTCGCTCTTGATTTCCTACAGTCGTTGTTTTTTCCGCTGCTGCTGCTGCTGCTACGATGTTGTCGATTCGAACGATGACGATGGAATGAAAATCGTTGGCAAAAATGCTGCCTTCACGACTCCACGGCAAAACAAAACAGCCAATCAGAGAGCGGAAAGATTTTTTGCGTGTGTCAAAGCACGCGCTTGCTTGTTCAAGGCCAACTGCGATCGTTTGACGTTTGACACTTGCAAGCGAAAATGTTTAATATTCGTTCTATTTTTTAAAATTAAAATTTTGGGGAAAATATTTGAATTAATTTAAAAGCCAAGCGTCAAAAGCTATAAAAATGCACCAAAAGCAGTGCATGAATCATTTGAAACAATAACTCTTTCGTGAATTTTTCGTTGGCCCTGAAAACCGCCATTTTAATAGACATCACACCGTCTTTTCATACTGAATTTATTAACTAAACGGGACAAACACAGAACACCCAGAGGAGATGGGCGGGAATCGAACCCGGGCCTCTTAGCACACATGATGGACATGCACATTTGTTGCATTGCAGCAGAAGTTGATTCTTGTGGCCATCTGCTCGAGCGTCCATCCAAGTAGGCCTTGTTTTTCTCCTTCGACGTCATTTTGGCAGCAAATTTCACGCACACGCTGGCGTGTTTCTTCTTCTCGGGGCTCGCTCTTGATTTCCTCCAGTCGTTGTTTTTTCCGCTGCTGCTGCTGCTACGATGTTGTCGGTTCGAACGATGACGATGAAATGAAAATCATTGGCAAAAATGCTGCCTTCACGACTCCACGGCAAAACAAAATAGCCAATCAGACAGCGGAAAGATTTTTTGCGTGGGTCAAAGCACGCGCTTTGTTGTTCAAGGCCAACTGCGATCGTTTGACGTTTGACACTTGAGCAGTTCTCTACGAAATCGGTCTTTTTTCTTTAATTTTATTTTTTGTATTTTTTAATCCGGCTGAAACTTTTTTGGTGCCTTCGGTATGCCCAAAGAAGCCATTTTGCATCATTAGTTTGTCCATATAATTTTCCATACAAATTTGGCAGCTGTCCATACAAAAATGATATGTGAAAATTCAAAAATCTGTATCTTTTGAAGGAATTTTTTGATCGATTTGGTGTCTTCGGCAAAGTTGTAGGTATGGATATGGACTACACTGAAAAAAATGATACACGGTAAAAAAAATTGGTGATTTTTAATTTCACTTTTTGTCACTAAAACTTGATTTGCAAAAAAAAACACTATTTTTATTTTTTTTTATTTTTTGATATGTTTTAGAGGACATAAAATGCCAACTTTTCAGAAATTTCCAGAATGGGCAAAAAATCTTTGACCGAGTTATGATTTTTTGAATCAATACAGATTTTTTCAAAAAATCGAAATATTTCTCGCAAAAATTTTTCAACTTCATTTTTTGATTTAAAATCGAATTTGCAATCAAAAAGTACTTAAGTGAATTTTTGATAAACTGCACCGTTTTCAAGTTATAACCATTTTTAGGTAACTTTTTTGAAAATAGTCGCAGTTTTTCATATTTTAAAATCAGTGCCCATGTTTGCCCACATTTGAAAAAAATATTTTTGAAAAGCTGAAAATTCTCTATATTTTGCTTTATTGAACTTTGTTGATACGACCCACAGTTGCTGAGATATTGCTATGCAAAGGTTAAAAAACAGGAAAATTGATGTTTTCTAAGTCTCACCCAAACAACCCACCATTTTCTAATGTTGATATCTCAGCAACTAATGGTTCGATTTACAATGTTAAAACATGAAACATACGTGAAATTTATCTTTTAGAAAAAAATATTTTTAAAAATTTAATATCGAGAATAACATTTCAAGTGGGCGTAATATTAAATGTTTGGCCCGTTTGAAATGTTAGTCTTGATTTTAAATTTTTGAAAATATTTTTTTCGAAAAGATCGGAAAATTTCACGAATGTTTCATGTTCTAACATTGTAAATCGGACCTATAGTTGCTGAGATATCGACATTAACAAATGGTGGCATGTTTGGTGAGACTTAGAAAACATCAATTTTCCTGTTTTTTATCCTTTGCATGACAATATCTCAGCAACTATGGGTCGTATTAACAAAGTTCAATAAAGCAAAATATAGAGAATTTTCTCAGCTTTTCAAAAATATTTTTTTCAAAACTGGGCAAACATGGGCACTATTTTTAAAAAATGAAAAACTGCGACTATTTTCAAAAAAGTTACCTAAAAATGGTTATAACTTGAAAACGGTGCAGTTTATCAAAAATTCACTTAAGTACTTTTTGATTGCAAATTCGATTTTAAATCGAAAAATGAAGTTGAAAAATTTTTGCGAGAAATATTTCGATTTTTTGAAAAAATCTGTATTGATTCAAAAAATCATAACTCGGTCAAAGATTTTTTGCCCATTCTGGAAATTTCTGAAAAGTTGGCATTTTATGTCCTCTAAACATATCAAAAAATTAAAAAAATTAAAAATAGTGTTTTTTTGCAAATCAAGTTTAAGTGACAAAAAGTGAAATTAAAAATCACCAATTTTTTTTTACCGTGTATCATTTTTTTTCAGTGTTGTCCATATCCATACCTACAACTTTGCCGATGACACCAAATCGATAAAAAAATTCCTTCAAAAGATACAGATTTTTGAATTTTCACATATCATTTTTGTATGGACAGCTGCCAAATTTGTATGGAAAATTATATGGACAAACTAATGATGCAAAATGGCTTCTTTGGGCATACCGAAGGCACCAAAAAAGTTTCAGCCGGATTAAAAAATACAAAAAAAATCGAATGACCGAAATCTCAGAGAATTGCTCACTTGCAAGCGAAAATGTTTAATATTCGGTCATTTTGTAGCCCCAAACGTACCCACGGTGGCCAAGGTGGTAAGCGGGCACAAAGATGATTAAATTAACAATTAAAAGGACGAGACTTGTCCAAGTAATAAAAACGCGTGTTGTTTGTTCTCTATCTAAAGTGTAATGATTTTATTTCTCTTGGTGACAACTGTACGTCATGCTAAATGCACTGTCACGGCAGTCATGGCTTGACAGACTTGGCTGTCAACCGCGAGTCCAGTGGCGTGTGGAAAAGTAAGACCTGTTTCAATTGGCTCCAACAGCTCAAATTTTTTTAAATGAAAATTTTGGGGGAAATATTTAAATAAATTTAAACGCCAAGCGTCAAAAGCTATAAAAGTGCACCAAAAGCAGTGCATGAATCCTTTGAAACAATAACTCTTTCGTGAATTTTTCGTTGGCCCTGAAAAGCGCCATTTTTTTAAATTGCAGCAGAAGTTGATTCTTGTGGCCATCTTCTCGAGCGTCCATCCAAGTAGGCCTTGTTTTTTTCCTTCGACGTCATTTTGGTAGCAAATTTCACGCACACGCTGGCGTGTTTCTTCTTCTCGGAGCTCGCTCTTGATTTCCTTCAGTATTTGTTTTTTTCCGCTGCTGCTGCTGCTGCTGCTACGATGTTGTCGATTCGAACGATGACGATGGAATGAAAATCGTTGGCAAAAATGCTACCTTTACGACTTCCCATCCCCACCAGCGCATCAAAAAGTGAATGACGTAGGAATGGGGGGCATCCGTCTCCATTCTAAGCCAATATAAGCCCGCTCGGTCAACCCTGGGAAATCAATCTATCGTTGGACGCCGAGGAGTAAACAACAAACTGGACCTGGAAGCAGATGACCTGGAGGCCCAGAAGCAGTTGGCCGAAAAGCAGCTAGCCTGGAGCTAGGAGCAGACCAAGCGGAGGCAGGCCAACCGGAATTATTGAGAGCCACCGGAATATTCTGGCCCCAAGACCCGGAATGGTCAGATCCCTCCGGGTTGTTCCGATGGAAGGCCATACGAAACTGGACAATATGGGTATCAAACTTCTTGGATTTTGATACTGGTGATGAAAATGGCCATTTTGACAGTATTGGCCACAGCCTGGAGTGGCCGGTGCCCTCAGGGAGGTTGACCCAGGTGGACATTTAACGAACTAAACGATTTTGGGCAATATGTGTATCAAAATTCATGATTTTCAATGCTGGTAATGCAAATGGCCATTTTGACAATATTGGCCACAACCTGGAGTGGCCGGTGCCCCCAGGGAGGTTCTCTCAGGAAGACATTTTCCGAACCATACGATTTTGGCCAATATTGGTATCATTATTCATGGTTTTCAATATTGGTAATGAAAATTGCAATTTGGAAAAAAGTTGGCCAAAAGCTGGAGTGGCCGGTGCCCTAAAGGAAAGTTTTCCCGGGGAGACATCTACTGAACCAACGAGTTTTGGCAATATGGGTATCACAACTCATGGTTTTCAATACTGGCCATTTCGAAAAAGGTGGCCACAATCTGGAGAGGCCGCTACCTCACGATTGTTCCGATTGGGGGACAAACATCGAACCATACAGATATCATGGTTTTTTATACAAAGCATAAAGGGAAATTGAGCAAAAATTAAATCCAATGATGCTTTGATTTTATCTGACGCATAATTCAACAAAATGGCTTAGTTTTAAAAGCTTTTCTGCTAAGTTCTTTGTCAATAATAAATCAACATATAAGTAGTGCGTAAGGAAAAAAAGGTGCAGGTGGTTATGTTCTACATGACCAATATGACAAAGAACTTTGTACAAAACTCTAAAAATCATGCTATTTTTATTTATATTTTTAAATTCTTTGCCTATTTATTTAATCCTGAATAATTAATTCTAATTAAATTTATTCAATCAATGGCACCGGTAGAACCTTCCCTCAGGGCCATGGCCACTCCGGGTGTGGCAAATCCTGTCAAAATGGCAATTTTAATCACCAGTATCAAAAACCATGAATTTTGATACCCATATTGCCCCAAGTCGTATGGTTCAATAAATGTCCCCCGGTAGAACCTTTCCTCAGGGCCATAGCCACTCCGGGTGTGGCCAATCCTGTCAAAATGGCCATTTTCATCACCAGTATCAAAAACCATGAATTTTGATACCCATATTGCCCACAGTCGTATGGTTCGATAAATGTATCCCCGGTAGAACCTTCCCTCAGGGCCATGGCCACTCCGGGTGTGGCCTATCCTGTCAAAATGGCCATTTTCATCACCAGTATCAAAAACCATGAATTTTGATACCCATATTGCCCCAAGTCGTATGGTTCGATAAATGTCCCCCGGTAGAACCTTCCCTCAGGGCCATGGCCACTCCGGGTGTGGCCTATCCTGTCAAAATGGCCATTTTCATCACCAGTATCAAAAACCATGAATTTTGATACCCATATTGCCCCAAGTCGTATGGTTCGATAAATGTCCCCCCGGTAGAACCTTCCCTCAGGGCCATGGCCACTCCGGGTGTGGCCAATCCTGTCAAAAGGGCCATTTTCATCACCAGTATCAAAAACCATGAATTTTGATACCCATATTGCCCCAAGTCGTATGGTTCGATAAATGTCCCCCGGTAGAACCTTCCCTCAGGGCCATTGCCACTCCGGGTGTGGCCAATCCTGTTAAAATAACCATTTTCATTACCAGTATCAAAAACCATGAATTTTGATACCCATATTGCCCCAAGTCGTATGGTTCGATAAATGTCCCCCCGTTTAAACCTTCCCTCAGGGCCATTGTCACTCCGGGTGTGGCCTATCCTGTCAAAATGGCCATTTTCATCACCAGTATCAAAAATCATGAATTTTGATACCCATATTGCCCCAAGTCGTATGGTTCGATAAATGTCCCCCCGGTAGAACCTTCCCTCAGGGCCATGGCCACTCCGGGTGTGGCCAATCCTGTCAAAATGGCCATTTTCATCACCAGTATCAAAAACCCGATTTAATCCCACCTGGGGTGAGATAGAGCCTTTCTTACTAAAGAATATAACAATGGTAGAACTTCTTTCAATTCATAACATTGACTTTGTTTAGAAGAAGAAGAAAGTCTTATGATGAAAGCAAAGTATTATAAATGATATAATTTCCAAAAGAAACAAAAAACGCCATTTTCACCAAAAGAATATTTTTAATCGTACATATACTTAATCAAACAAGCGTTAAAGACAAACGCGAGCATAGCAAGCTTCACATGCGCCAGTGATAACGCACACCGCGGTAGGCGCAAAGAAAAACCGAGGTATAAGTGAACCGCGTGTGCCGCACGGTGCTGGGAAGATAGCCATTCAGCTTCTACGAATGTGACAGAGTCAGAGATAGCTATTTTTACAACCGCACCACTACACACTCAATCACGAGTACCTTAGGTAGAAAGCCCTTGGCGTCGCCAGCATTGAAAACTTTGAAAACGATATAAACGATGAAAAGCATAGAAAGCTCCTATTGGAATCCAATGAACCCTGTTAAATAAACTTAAGAAATCACGAAAAAATTGAGTCTATTTTTAGGCGATTTTCGGAGCCCACGGAAAACAAATAGATTGTAGCCGGATGAATGTCCTTTGTCCCAAAAGTTTTTAAATAAACATTGGACAGTTATGCAAAAACAAACAGGGCAAAAGAAACCAAAAAGCTACGATATCTTACATGTTGTAGGAAACATCGGTAGACAAGCTACTACAAAGGAGTATAAGTCGAGCCAGCAAATATATGCGCCAGCATTCTCGCGCCAGCATTCTCGCGCCAGTATTCGAAGCTCAACTTGACAACTTGTCGACTTGGCGACGAAGCGTCGAAAATCGATGCAGTGTGATTTTTTGACGATTTTTCCGATTAAAATTCATGCTGAATCGACATATTTACGAAGATGGAAATGACGTCCTGGCTTAAAGTAAAACCTATACCTTTCTTTAGTAAGAAAGGCAAAAAGTAAATCGTTCTAAAAATTGATCGGGATTGCCGATCGATGTCGAATTTGTTTCAGATGCTCACTCATGGTCTGTACTATGAATGTAGCAAGAAATTTTGAATAAAATCAGAAATGAAAAATGTTGGCGAAGGTCACCAGGTGGGCTTTTACCTTTTTTCAGGGATTTTTTTTCTTATGGTAGGTCAATCAAACGGCTCTAGCTCCAGAACCATATTATGAATCTGGATGAAAATTTGGGAGGTTGTAGGGCTCGAAAAAGGCAATTTTTGAGATAAATAAAAGATATGAAAATGAAAAAAATTGACCATATTTTCATTTGAAAACTGTGTATTTTGTTGAAAAGTCTGGCCGCATCCGAAAACAGATGGATATTTCGAAATTTTCGCGGCAACTCGCCCAGGTTCAGCACACTAGTTTTCATCTGCATTTAGAAGAATCGAAATCGGATATATGGGACCTGAGAACGGCGCGACACAAAATTTAGCAAAATTTTACCACATACGAACATCACTCGACCTCCACGGAATTTATTTTCTCAAAATTCGAGGGTTGGAGATAGACGAGTTCTGTCAAGGTGAATCGATAGAGCGTCGAAAATCGATGCAGTGTGATTTTTTGACGATTTTTCCGATTAAAATTCATGCTGAATCGACATATTTACGAAGATGGAAATGACGTCCTGGCTTAAAGTAAAACCTATACCTTTCTTTAGTAAGAAAGGCAAAACCATGAATTTTGATACCCATATTGCCCAAAGTCGTATGGTTCGATAAATGTCCCCCGGTAGAACCTTCCCTCAGGGCCATGGCCACTCCGGGTGTGGTCAATCCTGTCAAAATAACCATTTTCATCACCAGTATCAAAAACCATGAATTTTGATACCCATATTGCCCCAAGTCGTATGGTTCGATAAATGTCCCCCCGGTAGAACCTTCCCTCAGGGCCATGGCCACTCCGGGTGTGGCCAATCCTGTCAAAATAACCATTTTCATTACCGGTATCAAAAAACCATGAATTTTGATACCCATATTGCCCCAAGTCGTATGGTTCGATAAATGTCCCCCCGGTAGAACCTTCCCTCAGGGCCATGGCCACTCCGGGTGTGGCCAATCCTGTCAAAATAACCATTTTCATTACCAGTATCAAAAACCATGAATTTTGATACCCATATTGCCTCAAGTCGTATGGTTCGATAAATGTCCCCCCGTTAAAACCTTCCCTCAGGGCCATGGCCACTCCGGGTGTGGCCAATCCTGTCAAAATAACCATTTTCATTTCCGGTATCAAAAACCATGAATTTTGATACATATTGCCCAAAGTCGTATGGTTCGATAAATGTATCCCCGGTAGAACCTTCCCCAAGGCACTGGCCACTCCGGGTGTGGCCAATCCTGTCAAAATGGCCATTTTCATCACCAGTATCAAAAACCATGAATTTTGATACCCATATTGCCCCAAGTCGTATGGTTCGATAAATGTCCCTCGGTAGAACCTTCCCTCAGGGTTATGGCCACTCCGGGTGTGGCCAATCCTGTCAAAATGGCAATTTTCATCACCAGTATCAAAAACCATGAATTTTGATACCCATATTGCCCCAAGTCGTATGGTTCGATAAATGTCCCCCGGTAAAACCTTCCCTCAGGGCCATGGCCACTCCGGGTGTGGCCAATCCTGTCAAAATAACCATTTTCATTACCAGTATCAAAAACCATGAATTTTGATACCCATATTGCCCCAAGTCGTATGGTTCGATAAATGTCCCCCCGTTAAAACCTTCCCTCAGGGCCATGGCCACTCCGGGTGTGGCCTATCCTGTCAAAATGGCCATTTTCATCCCCAGTATCAAAAATCATGAATTTTGATACCCATATTGCCCCAAGTCGTATGGTTCGATAAATGTCCCCCCGGTAGAACCTTCCCTCAGGGCCATGGCCACTAGGGGTGTGGCCAATCCTGTCAAAATGGCCATTTTCATCACCAGTATCAAAAACCATGAATTTTGATACCCATATTGCCCAAAGTCGTATGGTTCGAAAATGTCCCCCGGTAGAACCTTCCCTCAGGGCCATGGCCACTCCGGGTGTGGTCAATCCTGTCAAAATAACCATTTTCATCACCAGTATCAAAAACCATGAATTTTGATACCCATATTGCCCCAAGTCGTATGGTTCGATAAATGTCCCCCCGGTAGAACCTTCCCTCAGGGCCATGGCCACTCCGGGTGTGGCCAATCCTGTCAAAATAACCATTTTCATTACCAGTATCAAAAACCATGAATTTTGATACCCATATTGCCCCAAGTCGTATGGTTCGATAAATGTCCCCCCGGTAAAACCTTCCCTCAGGGCCATGGCCACTCCGGGTGTGGCCAATCCTGTCAAAATAACCATTTTCATTACCAGTATCAAAAACCATGAATTTTGATACCCATATTGCCTCAAGTCGTATGGTTCGATAAATGTCCCCCCGTTAAAACCTTCCCTCAGGGCCATGGCCACTCCGGGTGTGGCCTATCCTGTCAAAATGGCCATTTTCATCACCAGTATCAAAAACCATGAATTTTGATACCCATATTGCCCCAAGTCGTATGGTTCGATAAATGTCCCCCGGTAGAACCTTCCCTCAGGGCCATGGCCACTCCGGGTGTGGCCAATATCCTACCAGTTTGGTCCCAACCCCGTTACCTTGAATCATTCTGGTTTCCGAGTGACCGTTCTAACAAAGTTCTTTAGAACAGAATTCCTCCCAAGGTGGTGCACAACCTGTGTATTTCAATGTGTGTATGTGTGTGTGAGCAATAAAATTACCACCGTCAAAACTAACTGTTCAGAGGCTATCTGTTAGCTTATATAGTCCGCATGAAATGTGGCAACAATGGTGAAACATTCTCGCGTGACAGTTCCAAGAAAGCAGGAGACGAGGCAAAATTTGCACCATGTTGCCACATTTCATGCGAGCTATATAAGCTAACAGATAGCCTCTGAACAGTTAGTTTTGACCGAAAATCCGTCAGAGACGGATCGACGGTGGTAATTTTATTGCTCACACACACATACACACATTGAAATACACAGGTTGTGCACCACCTTGGGAGGAATTCTGTTCTAAAGAACATTGTTAGAACGGTCACTCGGAAACCAGAATGATTCAAGGTAACGGGGTTGGGACCAAACTGGTAGGATATTGGCCACACCCGGAGTGGCCATGGCCCTGAGGGAAGGTTCTACCGGGGGGGACATTTATTGAACCATACGACTTGGGGCAATATGGGTATCAAAATTCATGGTTTTTGATACTGGTGATGAAAATGGCCATTTTGACAGGATTGGCCACACCTGGAGTGGCCATGGCCCTGAGGGAAGGTTCTACCGGGGGGACATTTATCGAACCATAAGACTTGGGGCAATATGGGTATCAAAATTAATGGTTTTTGATACTGGTAATGAAAATTGCCATTTTTACAGGATTGGCCACACCCGAAGTGGCCATTGCACAGTGTTCGGAATGGCAAAATTAAGTGGAATAAATTGATAACTCTTTTATTTGACGTCCTAGCCAAATGGTGTCTTCGGAAGAGTTGTTGTACTTGATAAGGGCTATCTTTTGAAGTTATTGACAAACAGGGTGACGACCTTCCAGGTTGTCAACCATAATTAACTTTGATGAATGACGTTGTAGGGCTTTGGTGTCTTGGGCAAAGTTGCAGAGGAGAAAAATTCATGAAGGTTGGTCGAAGGCGCCAAATTTGTAGCTCTTAATCTACTCGAGATATACGCCAGTTTTGCAAAAATGGTCCAAAAAGCACTTTTTTGTGATAACTTAAAATGTTAGCGGCCTACTATGTTCTGAAGAGTTGTTTATGACATAAAATTACATATCTTTGCCCAAGACAGCAAAATGTTTTGAGCCTTTATTGAGGAGTTATAACCATTTTTAAGTGATTTTGAGCCTATTTTCAAGTTGCAATGTTTTCAAAATGGCGCATTTTGGCGCAAAACCGAACAATGCACCTGAAAGTACACACTTTCAACTACATTTCCTGAAAATATCTCCGTGTATATATTTTTAGATATCTCAATTTGAATTTGCCGATTTTTAATCAATTTATTTATAAATGTTATTCGAAATCATAATGAATACAAGGTGAAAATCGGTAAATTGATCGATTTTTATGGAAATTACATTGTCTATGAAAATATACGACAACCTTTCCAGAGTGACCACATATAAAAGGAAATACTTAATTTTAAATACGAACAATTATTTAAAATTTTCACTTACATTATTTTTGGGAAAACATGTCTGGAGTTTTTTTTGAAAAGGTCCTATAAACAAAATTTCAATTTTTTTCTTATTGGGTGTTTTTAGAACCGCCTTGAGTCAGGGGTATTCAAAAACACCCAAAAAGCAAAAAATGGAAATTTTGTTTATAGGACCTTTTCAAAAAAAACTCCAGATGTATTTATTCATAATGTTAAAATGTGTATCATAATTTTAAGCATGAACAATGTTTTACTGCGGGCGTCAATAATTAGAGTTCACGTGCGGTGATAGGGCGAGAGGGGGTAATATGCACCCCCGGGGCAAAATGCACCCCCAGCATTTCTCGATATTGGGAAGAATTTTCCGGGGAAAAAATCATAGAAATTGGAAGCTCAACATTGTAAAACTGTGCTGGCAAAGTTTGAGCATGGTAGGATAAAAACAGCCAAAGATATTTGCAAAACATTAAAATGTTGTGTTTTGATCTATTTTTCGTTGAACTTCCAATATGATTTTTGGACAATATAAAAAACATTTATTGATATTGTAAGTGTTTGTTTATATAGCTTTTACCACAATCTTCATTATTCTATAGATAGATGAGTCCAAAAACATTAAAAAATGTATTTTTAATTGAATTTTATGTAATAAGCGTGGTCGGGGCAAAATGCACCGCTGCGATGCTCCTTAGTAAAAACAGCGGTGTCATCTAGTGGTGACTAGTGAAAACTGTTTTTACCCGGTGCATTTTGCCCCATTGTTGTGGTGCATTTTGCCCCGTTGTAGTGCATTTTGCCCCAATGTTGTGATGCATATTGCCCCGCATGATTGTTTGGAATGAATCAAAAATATATTTAGAAATATGCATTTTTAAACAGATTTGAGGGTTTTTCAAAACTTTTTACACACGGGTGACGAAGAATAATAGTTGTTTTAGAACATCTAACAAAATTCTTCCACAGAATTGATGTTATGGTTGAGAAATCACAGTTTTCCCTTAGGGGGTGCATATAACCCCCTCTCCCCCTACGACCGCAAGATAATGGTCGCATGACAGCCGCAAGACAACCGCAGAACAAATTTTTGGCTGTTGTCAAAGGTTGCCTTGAGTTTTGAGCTGACTTTTTGGAAAATATTCAAAACAAACCAAGTTGACAGCCAAATCAACCAGAATTTCAGTTCAACTTGCTGATTTTACACTGCGGTAATAAGGCGGCAATAATCTCCTGTCACTCACAGCGAAGGAGAAACGTGATTTTATCTCGCAATAAGCAATATTAAAATCGATCAATTTACCCTTTCAATTTACCGATTATTACCACGTTTCAATAAGATTCCGCTTAAAAATTATAAATAAATTGATTAAAAACCGTCAAATTCAAATTGAGATACAGTTGACTCTCTCGTTGTCGATATTGAAGGGACCGTCGAGAAATTATAGAACAAAAAATCAAAGCAATCAATTTGAAGGGACTGAAAAATTTATTGACAGCTGGAGTAATATTGATATCGAGAAGATCGACAACGAGAGAGTCCACTGTATCTCTAAATCGACACCGATAGACACGGAGATATTTTCAGAAAATGTAGTTGAAAGTGTGAACTTTCATGTGCATTGTTCGGTTTTGCACCAAAATTCGCCATTTCGAAAACATTTCAACTTAAAAAAATGCTCAAACTCACTTACAAATGGTTATAACTCCTCAATAAAGGCTTACAGCATTTTGCTGTCTTGGGCAAAGATGTGTAATTTTATGTCATAAACAACTCTTCAGAACATAGTAGGCCGCTAAAATGCTAACATTTTAAGTTATCACAAAAAAAGTGCTTTTTTACCATTTTTGCAAAAATGACGTAGTAGATTAAAATCTACAAATTTGGCGCCTTTGACAAACTTTCATGAAATTTTCTCCTCTACAACTTTGCGCAATTCACCAAAGCCCTACAACGTCATCCAACAGAGTTAGTTTTTGGTTGACACCCTGGAAGGTCGTCACCCTGTATGTCAATAACTTTAAAAGATAGCCCTTATCAAGTACAACAACTCTTCCGAAGACACCATTTGGCCAGGAGGTCAAATAAAGGAGTAATCAATTTATTCAATTGCCCTGAGGGAAGGTTTTACCGGGGGGATATTTATCGAACCATATACATTGGGGCAATATGGGTATCAAAATTCATGGTTTTTGATACTGGTAATGCAAATGGACATTTTGGCAGGATTGGCCTCAACCGAAGTGGCCATGGCCCTGGGGAAGGTTCTACCGGGGACATTTATCGAACCATACGACTTGGGACGGTACCAAAAACCATGAATTTTGATACCCATATTGCCCCAAGTCGTATGGTTCGATAAATGTCAAGTACAACAACTCTTCCGAAGACACCATTTGGCCAGGAGGTCAAATAAAGGAGTAATCAATTTATTCAATTGCCCTGAGGGAAGGTTTTACCGGGGGGATATTTATCGAACCATATAAATTGGGGCACTATGGGTATCAAAATTCATGGTTTTTGATACTGGTAATGCAAATGGACATTTTGGCAGGATTGGCCTCAACCGAAGTGGCCATGGCCCTGGGGAAGGTTCTACCGGGGACATTTATCGAACCATACGACTTGGGACGGTATCAAAAACCATGAATTTTGATACCCATATTGCCCCAAGTCGTATGGTTCGATAAATGCCACTTCGGTAGAACCTTCCCTCAGGGCCATGGCCACTCCGGGTGTGGCAAATCCTGTCAAAATGGCCATTTTCATTACCAGTATCAAAAACCATGAATTTTGATACCCATATTGTCCCAAGTCGTATGGTTCGATAAATGTCCCCCCGGTAGAACCTTCCCTCAGGGCCATGGCCACTCCGAGTGTGGCCAATCCTGTCAAAATGGCCATTTTCATCACCAGTATCAAAAACCATGAATTTTGATACCCATATTGCCCAAAGTCGTATGGTTCGATAAATGTCCCCTCGGTAGAACCTTCCCTCAGGGCCATGGCCACTCCGGGTGTGGCCAATCCTGTCAAAATGGCCATTTTCATCACCAGTATCAAAAACCATGAATTTTGATACCCATATTGCCCCAAGACCGGGTCCGGTGGTAGCCTCTAAACCCCAGTATGGCCTGGGTTCAATCCCAGACGGACCCGGTGGCATTTTTCGAGACGAGATTTGCCTGACCACGCCTTCTATCGGATGGGGAAGTAAAACGTCGGTCCATTAGCGTAAAAGAGGTTTTGAATGACTCACCACACATAACCTTCGGACGCCTAGAAATGAGCAGAAACTTGCAACAGAGACCACAAAAGACCCGGGGGTCGTTAAAGTGGATTACTTTGCTTTGCTTTGCCCCAAGTCGTATGGTTCGATAAATGTCCCCTCGGTAGAACCTTCCCTCAGGGCCATGGCCACTCCGGGTGTGGCCAATCCTGTCAAAATGGCCATTTTCATCACCAGTATCAAAAATCATGAATTTTGATACCCATATTGTCCCAAGTCGTATGATTCGATAAATGTCCCCCCGGTAGAACCTTCCCTCAGTGCCATGGCCACTCCGAGTGTGGCTAATCCTGTCAAAATTGCCATTTTAATCACCGGTATGAAAAATCATGAATTTTGATACCCATATTGCCCCAAGTCGTATGGTTCGATAAATGTCCCCTCGGTAGAACCTTCCCTCAGGGCCATGGCAACTCCGCGTGTGGCCAATCCTGTCAAAATGGCCATTTTCATCACCAGTATAAAAAACCTTGAATTTTGATACCCATATTGCCCCAAGTCGTATGGTTCGATAAATGTCCCCCCGGTAGAACCTTCCCTCAGGGCCATGGCCACTCTGGGTGTGGCCAATCCTGTCAAAATGGCCTTTTTCATCACCAGTATCAAAAACCATGAATTTTGATACCCATATTGCCCCAAAGTCGTATGGTTCGATAAATGTCCCCCCGGTAGAACCTTTCCTCAGGGCCATGGCCACTCCGGGTGTGGCCAATCCTGTCAAAATGGCCATTTTCATCACCAGTATCAAAAACCATGAATTTTGATACCCATATTGCCCAAAGTCGTATGGTTCGATAAAATGTCTCCCGGTAGAACCTTCCCTCAGGGCCATGGCCACTCCGGGTGTGGCCAATATCCTACCAGTTTGGTCCCAACCCCGTTACCTTGAATCATTCTGGTTTCCGAGTGACCGTTCTAACAAAGTTCTTTAGAACAGAATTCCTCCCAAGATGGTGCACAACCTGTGTATTTCAATGTGTGTATGTGTGTGTGAGCAATAAAATTACCACCGTCGATCCGTCTCTGACGGATTTTCGGTCAAAACTAACTGTTCAGAGGCTATCTGTTAGCTTATATAGCTCGCATGAAATGTGGCAACATGGTGCAAATTTTGCCTCGTCTCCTGCTTTCTTGGAACTGTCACGCGAGAATGTTGCACCATTGTTGCCACACTTCATTCGTTGCTGACCCCTTCCGCAGTACCAAGCATGCAACATTTTCGTAACGCGCGACATTTTTCGTTTTTCTGGATTGACACCTCACCAGAATAGAGCCCTTAGGACAAAGTTCTTTGTCAAAAATCGTCAAACCACCAAACGAAAACACCAGATGAACACGTCTAAAAAGGGTGGTGTAACGAAGAAATGAGTGGTTTAAAAGCCATTCAAGTGAATCTCCACCATGCTAAAGGAGCATCTGGAATCCTCAGCAGGAGATTCATTAAGGAAAAGATTGACATTGGATTAATTCAAGAGCCATGGTCAAATAATGGAAAGGTATTAGGATGCCCCACCAACTCAGGCAAACTTTTGTACGACAGCAAGCACTGCCACCCAAGGACAGCAATTTTGGAAAGTAAGGATATTAAGTTTGTCCCCATTACTGAATTTATTACAAAAGATTTAGATGCAATCAGAGTAGAAGTTCCAACTATTAATGGCAAAACAGAGGTAATCATTGCTTCAGCGTACTTCCCGGGTGATACAGAGGAAGTACCAACGCCCGAAGTTGCTGCACTTGTCGACTATTGCAAGAAACTTAACAAGCAATTCTTAATCGGGTGCGACGCAAATGCCCATCACACAATTTGGGGTAGCACCATCCGCGCGATCCGCGCCGTCCGTAACAACCCTGCACTTCTCATCATTTTGTTGGCACACACAGTGACACACACGAGAATCCCTCAAACGCTTAATGAATATCGCCAAAATTAACTTTTCACTTTCGCTTACTTTTTCACGGCGCTTAAGATATGAAATTGCTTCCAACTACCGGCAACATGTTCTTTTGATCATTAGTAAGGCACTCACTTGAAGAATAATCCCGAAAAATGTAATAAATTAGCAAGCGCCATCAAAAAAACAAACGCGCCAAGTCGTTTGACGTTTAAATTTTCACTTTGCATTCTAATCGAAGGCTGAAGAAAACCGAGCGAGAGACGAAGGCAAAAAAGAACAAAGGCTGGCCGTCAACACCACCAGCAGCACAGCCAGCGATGCCAGGAAACTTTCCCTATAAATGCCACTTTTCGTGAGTGTTCGTTTGAACTGTCAGCGCAAATGGCAACACTCGACAGAGTGTTGGAAGAAAAAAGAACTAAGCCGATATTAGAAAAATGGGCGTGGCCCAATGCATTCGCCTCGATTAGAATACCCTTGGGAATTTTTTTTTGTTAAATGCTTGGTAAAGAAATAGAATAACTTTTAGTGAAAGTGAAAATAAACAGAAATGTTCACAAAAACTTGCTCTACTCGTTGGTGTACTTGGTTTTAGTAAAATTCAAGGGAGACTCTAGATTATCCAGCATCATTCAAACACGACCGCTTATTAGGATTAAAATGGGTAGATTTCCCCTATATCATTAATTGGATAGAAGCAATGCTAACGGATCGCGAAATTTCTGCAGACTTTGGAGGAACAAGACGGACTATCAAATCAAAAAAGGGTGCCCTCAGGGGGGAGTGCTATCACCTTTACTATGGTGTCTGATAGTCGATGTACTTCTTCGAAAGCTTGCAGGAATGGGATTCGAAGTCATAGGGTATGCTGATGATGTGTCCATTTTGATACGAGGAAAGTACGAGAGTACTCTAAGTTGTCGAATGCAAACTGCACTGAATTATACACTGCGATGGTGTAAGCAAGAAGGGCTTAATGTAAATCCCTCCAAAACGGTCATCATTCCCTTTACCAAGAAGAGAACAATGGAAAAGCCTGTACTTGAGTGGAGTAAAAATCGACTTCTCATCTGAAGTAAAATACCTAGGTGTTACTTTGGATAAGAAACTCAATTGGAACACACACCTTGAACAGGCAATAAGGAAAGGCACTAATGCCTTATGGACATGTAGTCGTGCCTTCGGGAAGAAATGGGATTTAAACCCTAAAATGATTAAATGGATCTACACGGCTATTGTGAGACCAAGAATTAGCTATGCCTCTTTGATTTGGTGGCCTAAAACAAAGGAACTAACAGCTCAAAAAAGGATAGGTAAACTTCAGAGACTTGCATGTCTAGCAATTACAGGGGCAATGAAGAGCACCTCCTCGGATGCTTTAAATGCCCTACTAAACCTGCTACCTTTACATCAGTTTGTTCAACTTCAGGCAGAGCAAAGTGCCTTAAAACTGAATAAGAGTCTGAATGTCCTAGATGGTGAACTAAGACTTCAATTTGGATTTGAAGGAACAAACAATCGAAGACTGGATGCCGATCACAACAAACTTTGACATTCCCTTTAAAGTGGTTAAAACAAGCCGCATAACATGGGAATCTGGTGGTCCTTCCATCCGGTCCGGTTCCATTGTATTTTACACGGACGGCTCAAAAATGGACCAAAACACAGGTGCGGGAGTGGTTGGTCCTGGAACGAGAATTTCAATCCCAACGGGAAAATCGCCAACGGATTTTCAAGCCGAAATCTATGCCATCTTAGAATGTGCAAGAACTTGTCTTAGAAGAGGGTATCGATACTCAAATATCTGCATCTTCTCTGATAGTCAAGCAGCTTTGAATGCATTAAAATCGTTCAACTGCTCTTCCAAGCTAGTCTGGGAATGCATTCTCTCTCTTAGACAGGTAGCCTCAAGGAACGCAGTCAATCTATACTGGGTACCTGGGCATTGTGGGATCGAGGGAAATGAGATTGCTGACAGATTGGCCAGAGCAGGTTCTGAAAATGCCTTTTGTGGTCCAGAACCGTTCTGTGGAGTACCATCAGACTGCGTAATTCAATTAAAACTAAAAAGATGGGAATCTGATATGGTAACTAATAACTGGAATGCCACAATTGATTCCAGACAAGCAAAACGTTTTATTACACCTGATGTAAAGTCCGCGAAGGCGTCATTAAAACTTAGCAAAAAAAACTTAAGGGTATATTCTGGCTTAATGACAGGTCATTGCCCTTGCAGATATTATTTAAAAAAGCTTAAGAAGGTTGAAACTTCTATGTGTCGTTTTTGTCAACATGAAAACGAAACTGCAGAACATATATTATGTGATTGCATAATGCTTGTTAATCATCGACTTTCTGTATTCAATCAAAGGCTGATTAAGCCTACCGACATATGGAAATCTCATCCCAAAATGGTTATATATTTTATTAATCGAGTAGAGCTAACTGGGATAACATGCAAAGGCAGCCACCGCCCCCCACATCTCAATTGTGATGGACGAGCTGTGCTGCAAATAATATACTGGGCCACACCACAATATACCTATAATTAGGTCGCAGTGGTACAAGGCTCTACAAAAAAAAAGTTCTTTGTCATACTGGTCATGTGTAACATAACCACCTGCACCTTTTTTGAAAACTTTTTCTTACTCTTGTCTATTCCATAATTTTAAGTAATAATGTTTTCGATTGAATTACGATGTAAAACACAGCTGAAAGGAACACCAAAACTCTGTTATGTACCAAAATGAACTCATTGTAACTTGATTATTCACAAATAAAACCAGATTGAATTGAATTGAAACACACAAAGAAAAAATACTCTAAATTTAAAAAGATCGTTCGTTGGATTAAAAGTTCGCGTTGGTGAATATTCGTAGAAAGATCAAACTTTTTAATTTAAAAATTAGAAAGTTTTTGATACTACCAAGCACTTCTGGAACGAAATCGTTGTATCGGTAAAAGTTTTTTACTTTTATTATAAGAAGAAACTTTTTATAGCAACAATAAATAACATTTAACATTACAGTGATGATTTTAAAAAAATGTGATGGATTTTATTTCTATTTTTATTTTAATATTAAAAATGCTGCTTATGCAGCTTAATATCGCGGCCTACATTTTGGAGCGCGACAGCGATGTAGAGAACAGGGTGGTCTCGTTGCCGGCCATCATCAGGACAGGCTTGGAGGAGTTGGCCATTGGGTGTTAATTCGAGAAGGTAAGTCGGGAAGGTAAGTCGACGTTCCCGATCACATCGTCCTCCTTCGAGAATGGCACAGATGTTGCCAGTTCATCCGGCCGAAGCTGCGCCGTCGCGAGTTGAGAGTTTGCGGGCGGGAGTTGCTGAAAGAGTTTGAAAGTAAATTAAATTGGCTAGACACTGAACACGTTCTCAATACTCACCGGTGACTTCTTCGGTATTCCAGGTAGATGTTCTTGATCAGGTTCGTCTGATATCGCTCCAACCTTTGGAAGTAATCCGGTACGACAGCTTCAGGACCTGCGGCTTTCGTACAGATGGTTCTTCCAGAACTGGTGCAAACTGTTCTTCCGGATGTTTATGTAATACTCGTCAAACATGTCCCGCACCGAGAAATGGACTGCGGACCCTCAGGACATCCCACACTGTCCCGTCATCACTTCCGGCACATAATGCTGCTGATGGTCGTAAACCGCCGGCACCGAGTGCAACATCCGCGCTGACCACCTCCGATCGCTTCTCGTCGTTTCCCTCTTCCGTCGGATCCTTCTCCTCACCGTTAAAATTAACTTTATCGAATACAACCGGTGCCAATTCACATCCGCATAAACGGCGTCCTACAAAATCAAACAAAATCAAACACAAACGCCACCCAAGCTTCCTTCTTACCCATTTCGGTCGTGAAACAGCTGCAGATCCGGCAGGAAGCTGGCCTCATCCTTTTGAAAACCAACTTTCCCCTAATCCCCTAACCTTGTTCCGCACCATCCTCCTTCGAAGGTATTCGCGTCCAAGTCCTGGCTGCGGACGCGTTCTGTTTTGATTGACGTCGTGGACCACCACTCACTAACCACCGGAATCACCTAAACGTTTGTTTACATTTTGGACTTAGACGTACACGGTTTCACGAGAACGACAAAATGAAAGAAATTATACAGTCGAATTAAAAGTTAAAACTTTTAAATAAGTTAGCAATGAGATTTTCAAAAACTGTAGCAGTAAAAGTTTTCATTTTCAAAACAAGAAAAAAACTTTTAATGTAGCAATTTTTAGCCACTTATTGATTCAAAAGTAAGTTACTTTTGTCATTACCATAATATTTTTTTGTGTGAATTAAAAATCTTATTTAAAACATAGTTTTTTATAGTGTAGGATTAAAAATAATATATGAATATATATATATATATATATATATATATATATATATATATATATATATATATATATATATATATATATATATATATATATATATATATATATATATATATATATATATTTTATATATATATATATATATATATATATATATATATATATATATATATATATATATATATATATATATATATATATATATATATATATATATATATATATATATATATATATATATATATTTATATATTATTTTTAATCCTACACTATAAAAAACTATGTTTTAAATAAGATTTTTAATTCACACAAAAAAATATTATGGTAATGACAAAAGTAACTTACTTTTGAATCAATAAGTGGCTAAAAATTGCTACATTAAAAGTTTTTTTCTTGTTTTGAAAATGAAAACTTTTACTGCTACAGTTTTTGAAAATCTCATTGCTAACTTATTTAAAAGTTTTAACTTTTAATTCGACTGTATAATTTCTTTCATTTTGTCGTTCTCGTGAAACCGTGTACGTCTAAGTCCAAAATGTAAACAAACGTTTAGGTGATTCCGGTGGTTAGTGAGTGGTGGTCCACGACGTCAATCAAAACAGAACGCGTCCGCAGCCAGGACTTGGACGCGAATACCTTCGAAGGAGGATGGTGCGGAACAAGGTTAGGGGATTAGGGGAAAGTTGGTTTTCAAAAGGATGAGGCCAGCTTCCTGCCGGATCTGCAGCTGTTTCACGACCGAAATGGGTAAGAAGGAAGCTTGGGTGGCGTTTGTGTTTGATTTTGTTTGATTTTGTAGGACGCCGTTTATGCGGATGTGAATTGGCACCGGTTGTATTCGATAAAGTTAATTTTAACGGTGAGGAGAAGGATCCGACGGAAGAGGGAAACGACGAGAAGCGATCGGAGGTGGTCAGCGCGGATGTTGCACTCGGTGCCGGCGGTTTACGACTATCAGCAGCATTATGTGCCGGAAGTGATGACGGGACAGTGTGGGATGTCCTGAGCAGTGCTGTTAAACGTTAATTAACGTTAACGCGTCCGTTAATCGTTAAAATTAACGTGAACGCGAACGGAGCCTACGTTGATCTTAACTTTAACGCGAACGGAGCACGTTAATTAACGTCGTTAATTAACGCGTTGATTAACGTGTTAATTTTTGTAAGGCTCCGACTTTGAGGGCCTGTATCTCCCAAACGGTAACATCTAGCGGGTTACTTCCAGTTGCATTTTACGGGCATTAACTGTGACTATGAGTTCCCGGTGAGGTAATTTGTTCAAAGTGGCCACCGGTTCCGGCAACCCGGAACATCCGTCAAGCATGTTTTTTAAAGTTTTTGTCGTTCAATCGTCATTTGAGCCAATGTTATGAGACGTTGTTTGTAGTACATAGGTATACTGACTATATTGGGTCAGTTCAGGGTATTTGTGGCCACTCCGGAACCAATTCCATGGTACCACGCAAATGGTTCCGACGATTGTGATATTCAAAAGTCGACCTGTTGCTTATCAAACTTCGTATAGTTAAAATCATTAATCATCCATTATCATGCTGTGCCCTTTGACCCGATCGGACCACTCCGGAACCGGTTACCGGTGGCCTCGGAGGAAGTGTACTGAGTATAGAAAAAGTCATTTCATGTGACATATCAAACTTCATGAAACTGAAAATTATAACCACTTAGATGCATGTCGGTGCCTTATGATTCAGTATGAAGATTTTTTATAATATTCGGGAAATATTTCCGATGCACTTTTGTATTGGTTCCGGTTGACCCGTCTTTAAACTCCAGTGCGCTTGCAATTAGTAGGCTACAAGATGGTATGCAGTTGAAGTCCAATTGCACTGTACCCAAGTAGGCAAATTAACCAGCTGAATTGTACAGGTTTGACACTCTCGCCGGTTACCATGGAAACCCGATCAGAGAGCCAGTAGTTGCTGTTTATTACGTCAATTGTCAAATTTGCCTAATTTTTAGTACAAGGCCTCTCAGATTGTGTTATGGAACCACTTCTGAATGTTCTGTCGATGATTTTAAAACAAGCCAACCAAACCAGTGTATAGCTAATATATATTTTTATTAACATAAAATTCTTCATAAGACGTCGGCACTTTCTCTATGATGCAGGAGAAGCGAGAGGGGGGAGGGGTAAGCACTGTAGCCTCCAGTGACCGATTCCGGAAGGATCAACCCTGAAGACGTCAGTTTGGCCTTCGTTGGTTATAATTTTCAGTTTCATGAAGTTTGATATGTCACATGAAATGACTTTTTCTATACTCAGTACACTTCCTCCGAGGCCACCGGTAACCGGTTCCGGAGTGGTCCGATCGGGTCAAAGGGCACAGCATGATAATGGATGATTAATGATTTTAACTATACGAAGTTTGATAAGCAACAGGTCGACTTTTGAATATCACAATCGTCGGAACCATTTGCGTGGTACCATGGAATCGGTTCCGGAGTGGCCACAGATACCCTGAACTGACCCAATATAGTCAGTATACCTATGTACTACAAACAACGTCTCATAACATTGGCTCAAATGACGATTGAACGACAAAAACTTTAAAAAACATGCTTGACGGATGTTCCGGGTTGCCGGAACCGGTGGCCACTTTGAACAAATTACTTCACCGGGAACTCATAGTCACAGTTAATGCCCGTAAAATGCAACTGGAAGTAACCCGCTAGATGTTACCGTTTGGGAGATACAGGCCCTCAAAGTCGGAGCCTCACAAAGATTAACGCGTTAATCAACGCGTTAATTAACGACGTTAATTAACGTGCTCCGTTCGCGTTAAAGTTAAGATCAACGTAGGCTCCGTTCGCGTTCACGTTTATGTTAACTTTTAACGATTCCATTAAGTTAAACGTCGTTTATCTAAACGTTTAACAGCACTGGTCCTGAGGGTCCGCAGTCCATTTCTCGGTGCGGGACATGTTTGACGAGTATTACATAAACATCCGGAAGAACAGTTTGCACCAGTTCTGGAAGAACCATCTGTACGAAAGCCGCAGGTCCTGAAGCTGTCGTACCGGATTACTTCCAAAGGTTGGAGCGATATCAGACGAACCTGATCAAGAACATCTACCTGGAATACCGAAGAAGTCACCGGTGAGTATTGAGAACGTGTTCAGTGTCTAGCCAATTTAATTTACTTTCAAACTCTTTCAGCAACTCCCGCCCGCAAACTCTCAACTCGCGACGGCGCAGCTTCGGCCGGATGAACTGGCAACATCTGTGCCATTCTCGAAGGAGGACGATGTGATCGGGAACGTCGACTTACCTTCCCGACTTACCTTCTCGAATTAACACCCAATGGCCAACTCCTCCAAGCCTGTCCTGATGATGGCCGGCAACGAGACCACCCTGTTCTCTACATCGCTGTCGCGCTCCAAAATGTAGGCCGCGATATTAAGCTGCATAAGCAGCATTTTTAATATTAAAATAAAAATAGAAATAAAATCCATCACATTTTTTTAAAATCATCACTGTAATGTTAAATGTTATTTATTGTTGCTATAAAAAGTTTCTTCTTATAATAAAAGTAAAAAACTTTTACCGATACAACGATTTCGTTCCAGAAGTGCTTGGTAGTATCAAAAACTTTCTAATTTTTAAATTAAAAAGTTTGATCTTTCTACGAATATTCACCAACGCGAACTTTTAATCCAACGAACGATCTTTTTAAATTTAGAGTATTTTTTCTTTGTGTGTTTCAATTCAATTCAATCTGGTTTTATTTGTGAATAATCAAGTTACAATGAGTTCATTTTGGTACATAACAGAGTTTTGGTGTTCCTTTCAGCTGTGTTTTACATCGTAATTCAATCGAAAACATTATTACTTAAAATTATGGAATAGACAAGAGTAAGAAAAAGTTTTCAAAAAAGGTGCAGGTGGTTATGTTACACATGACCAGTATGACAAAGAACTTTTTTTTTTGTAGAGCCTTGTACCACTGCGACCAAATTATAGGTATATTGTGGTGTGACCCAGTATATTATTTGCAGCACAGCTCGTCCATCACAATTGAGATGTGGGGGGCGGTGGCTGCCTTTGCATGTTATCCCAGTTAGGCTCTACTCGATTAATAAAATATATAACCATTTTGGGATGAGATTTCCATATGTCGGTAGGCTTAATCAGCCTTTGATTGAATACAGAAAGTCGATGATTAACAAGCATTATGCAATCACATAATATATGTTCTGCAGTTTCGTTTTCATGTTGACAAAAACGACACATAGAAGTTTCAACCTTCTTAAGCTTTTTTAAATAATATCTGCAAGGGCAATGACCTGTCATTAAGCCAGAATATACCCTTAAGTTTTTTTTGCTAAGTTTTAATGACGCCTTCGCGGACTTTACATCAGGTGTAATAAAACGTTTTGCTTGTCTGGAATCAATTGTGGCATTCCAGTTATTAGTTACCATATCAGATTCCCATCTTTTTAGTTTTAATTGAATTACGCAGTCTGATGGTACTCCACAGAACGGTTCTGGACCACAAAAGGCATTTTCAGAACCTGCTCTGGCCAATCTGTCAGCAATCTCATTTCCCTCGATCCCACAATGCCCAGGTACCCAGTATAGATTGACTGCGTTCCTTGAGGCTACCTGTCTAAGAGAGAGAATGCATTCCCAGACTAGCTTGGAAGAGCAGTTGAACGATTTTAATGCATTCAAAGCTGCTTGACTATCAGAGAAGATGCAGATATTTGAGTATCGATACCCTCTTCTAAGACAAGTTCTTGCACATTCTAAGATGGCATAGATTTCGGCTTGAAAATCCGTTGGCGATTTTCCCATTGGGATTGAAATTCTCGTTCCAGGACCAACCACTCCCGCACCTGTGTTTTGGTCCATTTTTGAGCCGTCCGTGTAAAATACAATGGAACCGGACCGGATGGAAGGACCACCAGATTCCCATGTTATGCGGCTTGTTTTAACCACTTTAAAGGGAATGTCAAAGTTTGTTGTGATCGGCATCCAGTCTTCGATTGTTTGTTCCTTCAAATCCAAATTGAAGTCTTAGTTCACCATCTAGGACATTCAGACTCTTATTCAGTTTTAAGGCACTTTGCTCTGCCTGAAGTTGAACAAACTGATGTAAAGGTAGCAGGTTTAGTAGGGCATTTAAAGCATCCGAGGAGGTGCTCTTCATTGCCCCTGTAATTGCTAGACATGCAAGTCTCTGAAGTTTACCTATCCTTTTTTGAGCTGTTAGTTCCTTTGTTTTAGGCCACCAAATCAAAGAGGCATAGCTAATTCTTGGTCTCACAATAGCCGTGTAGATCCATTTAATCATTTTAGGGTTTAAATCCCATTTCTTCCCGAAGGCACGACTACATGTCCATAAGGCATTAGTGCCTTTCCTTATTGCCTGTTCAAGGTGTGTGTTCCAATTGAGTTTCTTATCCAAAGTAACACCTAGGTATTTTACTTCAGATGAGAAGTCGATTTTTACTCCACTCAAGTACAGGCTTTTCCATTGTTCTCTTCTTGGTAAAGGGAATGATGACCGTTTTGGAGGGATTTACATTAAGCCCTTCTTGCTTACACCATCGCAGTGTATAATTCAGTGCAGTTTGCATTCGACAACTTAGAGTACTCTCGTACTTTCCTCGTATCAAAATGGACACATCATCAGCATACCCTATGACTTCGAATCCCATTCCTGCAAGCTTTCGAAGAAGTACATCGACTATCAGACACCATAGTAAAGGTGATAGCACTCCCCCCTGAGGGCACCCTTTTTTGATTTGATAGTCCGTCTTGTTCCTCCAAAGTCTGCAGAAATTTCGCGATCCGTTAGCATTGCTTCTATCCAATTAATGATATAGGGGAAATCTACCCATTTTAATCCTAATAAGCGGTCGTGTTTGAATGATGCTGGATAATCTAGAGTCTCCCTTGAATTTTACTAAAACCAAGTACACCAACGAGTAGAGCAAGTTTTTGTGAACATTTCTGTTTATTTTCACTTTCACTAAAAGTTATTCTATTTCTTTACCAAGCATTTAACAAAAAAAAATTCCCAAGGGTATTCTAATCGAGGCGAATGCATTGGGCCACGCCCATTTTTCTAATATCGGCTTAGTTCTTTTTTCTTCCAACACTCTGTCGAGTGTTGCCATTTGCGCTGACAGTTCAAACGAACACTCACGAAAAGTGGCATTTATAGGGAAAGTTTCCTGGCATCGCTGGCTGTGCTGCTGGTGGTGTTGACGGCCAGCCTTTGTTCTTTTTTGCCTTCGTCTCTCGCTCGGTTTTCTTCAGCCTTCGATTAGAATGCAAAGTGAAAATTTAAACGTCAAACGACTTGGCGCGTTTGTTTTTTTGATGGCGCTTGCTAATTTATTACATTTTTCGGGATTATTCTTCAAGTGAGTGCCTTACTAATGATCAAAAGAACATGTTGCCGGTAGTTGGAAGCAATTTCATATCTTAAGCGCCGTGAAAAAGTAAGCGAAAGTGAAAAGTTAATTTTGGCGATATTCATTAAGCGTTTGAGGGATTCTCGTGTGTGTCACTGTGTGTGCCAACAAAATGATGAGAAGTGCAGGGTTGTTACGGACGGCGCGGATCGCGCGGATGGTGCTACCCCAAATTGTGTGATGGGCATTTGCGTCGCACCCGATTAAGAATTGCTTGTTAAGTTTCTTGCAATAGTCGACAAGTGCAGCAACTTCGGGCGTTGGTACTTCCTCTGTATCACCCGGGAAGTACGCTGAAGCAATGATTACCTCTGTTTTGCCATTAATAGTTGGAACTTCTACTCTGATTGCATCTAAATCTTTTGTAATAAATTCAGTAATGGGGACAAACTTAATATCCTTACTTTCCAAAATTGCTGTCCTTGGGTGGCAGTGCTTGCTGTCGTACAAAAGTTTGCCTGAGTTGGTGGGGCATCCTAATACCTTTCCATTATTTGACCATGGCTCTTGAATTAATCCAATGTCAATCTTTTCCTTAATGAATCTCCTGCTGAGGATTCCAGATGCTCCTTTAGCATGGTGGAGATTCACTTGAATGGCTTTTAAACCACTCATTTCTTCGTTACACCACCCTTTTTAGACGTGTTCATCTGGTGTTTTCGTTTGGTGGTTTGACGATTTTTGACAAAGAACTTTGTCCTAAGGGCTCTATTCTGGTGAGGTGTCAATCCAGAAAAACGAAAAATGTCGCGCGTTACGAAAATGTTGCATGCTTGGTACTGCGGAAGGGGTCAGCAACGAATGAAGTGTGGCAACAATGGTGCAACATTCTCGCGTGACAGTTCCAAGAAAGCAGGAGACGAGGCAAAATTTGCACCATGTTGCCACATTTCATGCGAGCTATATAAGCTAACAGATAGCCTCTGAACAGTTAGTTTTGACCGAAAATCCGTCAGAGACGGATCGACGGTGGTAATTTTATTGCTCACACACACATACACACATTGAAATACACAGGTTGTGCACCATCTTGGGAGGAATTCTGTTCTAAAGAACTTTGTTAGAACGGTCACTCGGAAACCAGAATGATTCAAGGTAACGGGGTTGGGACCAAACTGGTAGGATATTGGCCACACCCGGAGTGGCCATGGCCCTGAGGGAAGGTTCTACCGGGAGACATTTTATCGAACCATACGACTTTGGGCAATATGGGTATCAAAATTCATGGTTTTTGATACTGGTGATGAAAATGGCCATTTTGACAGGATTGGCCACACCCGGAGTGGCCATGGCCCTGAGGAAAGGTTCTACCGGGGGGACATTTATCGAACCATACGACTTTGGGGCAATATGGGTATCAAAATTCATGGTTTTTGATACTGGTGATGAAAAAGGCCATTTTGACAGGATTGGCCACACCCAGAGTGGCCATGGCCCTGAGGGAAGGTTCTACCGGGGGGACATTTATCATTTATATATATATATATATATATATATATATATATATATATATATATATATATTTATATATTATTTTTAATCCTACACTATAAAAAACTATGTTTTAAATAAGATTTTTAATTCACACAAAAAAATATTATGGTAATGACAAAAGTAACTTACTTTTGAATCAATAAGTGGCTAAAAATTGCTACATTAAAAGTTTTTTTCTTGTTTTGAAAATGAAAACTTTTACTGCTACAGTTTTTGAAAATCTCATTGCTAACTTATTTAAAAGTTTTAAGTTGCGTCTTTTAATTACGAAAATTTTGGTACCCAAACATCTATAGGTCATCGCTGAAATTTTAAAGTTATCGCAGTTTTAGTGAAAAAAGTTGTTTTTTTGCCAATTTCGTCATTCTCCGGTTTTTGCGCGCGGCGCGTCAAAAAACACGGATTTTATTTTCAAAAAATCATATCTCGGAATCCTGTTAATGAACTCCTCCCATTTTTTAGTATATTACGTAAAAATGTCCGGGGAATCCGATAAAAATATTTCCAGACATAGGCTCTTTGGTCCAGACACCGCCAAAACGGCATTTTAAAGTTTCATACGCCCTTTTCATATGTTAGGCTAGATTTTTGAAACTTCTTACTATTTTTCTTCTAAAGGCCAACTTATTACCTTTCATTTGCGTATAAGACAATTGAAATCGGTTAAAATGGCGAGGAGTTATGATTTTTCGAAAAAAGTGGTTTTTGCGAAAATCGACGAAAATGGCCATTTTTCAGACCACCCTAACACGGCGTAGGTCACCCTAATGGCCAAACAAAAAAATACGGGTCTAATTATTTCGGCCAGGGAACCCCCAGAAAAATTTTGAGCCCGATCCGAGGACTTTTGTTTTTTTCCATGCTGTTTTCGTGGGGAATTGCTGTATATATATATATATATATATATATATATATATATATATATATATATATATATATATATATATATATATATATATATATATATATATATATATATATATATATATATATATATATATATATATATATATATACAGCAATTCCCCACGAAAACAGCATGGAAAAAAACAAAAGCCCTCGGATCGGGCTCAAAATTTTTCTGGGGGTTCCCTGGCCGAAATAATTAGACCCGTATTTTTTTGTTTGGCCATTAGGGTGACCTACGCCGTGTTAGGGTGGTCTGAAAAATGGCCATTTTCGTCGATTTTCGCAAAAACCACTTTTTTCGAAAAATCATAACTCCTCGCCATTTTAACCGATTTCAATTATCTTATACGCAAATGAAAGGTGATAAGTTGGCCTTTCAAAGAAAAATAATAAGAAGTTTCAAAAATCTAGGCTAACTTATGAAAAGGGCGTATGAAACTTTTAAATGCCGTTTTGGCGGTGTCTGGACCAAAGAGCCTATGTCTGGAAATATTTTTATCGGACTCCCCGGACATTTTTACATAACATACTAAAAAATGGGAGGAGTTCATTAACAGGATTCCGAGATATGATTTTTTGAAAATAAAATCCGTGTTTTTTGACGCGCCGCGCGCAAAAACCGGAGAATGACGAAATTGGCAAAAAATCAGCTTTTTTCACTAAAACAGCGATAACTTTAAAATTTCAGCGATGACCTATACATGTCTGGGTACCAAAAGTTGCGTCATTTAATTACGAAAATTTTGGTACCCCGAAATGTATAGGTCATCGCTGAAATTTTTAAGTTATCGCAGTTTTAGTGAAAAAGGTTGATTTTTGGCCGATTTCGCCATTTTCCGGTTTTTGCGCGCGGCGCGTCGAAAAACACGGATTTTATTTTCAAAAAATCATATCTCGGAATCCTGTTAATGAACTCCTCCCATTTTTTAGTATGTTATGTAAAAATGTCCGGGGAGTCCGATAAAAATATTTCCAGACATAGGCTCTTTGGTCCAGACACCGTCAAAACGGCATTTAAAAGTTTCATACGCCCTTTTCATATGTTAGCCTAGATTTTTGAAACTTCTTATTATTTTTCTTTGAAAGGCCAACTTATCACCTTTCATTTGCGTATAAGATAATTGAAATCGGTTAAAATGGCGAGGAGTTATGATTTTTCGAAAAAAGTGGTTTTTGCGAAAATCGACGAAAATGGCCATTTTTCAGACCACCCTAACACGCCGTAGGTCACCCTAATGGCCAAACAAAAAAATACGGGTCTAATTATTTCGGCCAGGGAACCCCCAGAAAAATTTTGAGCCCGATCCGAGCACTTTTGTTTTTTTCCATGCTGTTTTCGTGGGGAATTGGGAATTATATATATATATATATATATATATATATATATATATATATATATATATATATATATATATATATATATATACAGCAATTCCCCACGAAAACAGCATGGAAAAAAACAAAAGTGCTCGGATCGGGCTCAAAATTTTTCTGGAGGTTCCCTGGCCGAAATAATTAGACCCGTATTTTTTTGTTTGGCCATAAGGGTGGCCTACGCCGTGTTAGGGTGGTCTGAAAAATGGCCATTTTCGTCGATTTTCGCAAAAACCACTTTTTTCGAAAAATCATAACTCCTCGCCATTTTAACCGATTTCAATTGTCTTATACGCAAATGAAAGGTAATAAGTTGGCCTTTAGAAGAAAAATAGTAAGAAGCTTCAAAAATCTAGCCTAACATATGAAAAGGGCGTATGAAACTTTAAAATGCCGTTTTGACGGTGTCTGGACCAAAGAGCCTATGTCTGGAAATATTTTTATCGGACTCCCCGGACATTTTTACATAACATACTAAAAAATGGGAGGAGTTCATTAACAGGATTCCGAGATATGATTTTTTGAAAATAAAATCCGTGTTTTTCGACGCGCCGCGCGCAAAAACCGGAAAATGGCGAAATCGGCCAAAAATCAACCTTTTTCACTAAAACTGCGATAACTTAAAAATTTCAGCGATGACCTATACATTTCGGGGTACCAAAATTTTCGTAATTAAATGACGCAACTTTTGGTACCCAGACATGTATAGGTCATCGCTGAAATTTTGAAGCTATCGCAGTTTTAGTGAAAAATGTTGATTTTTTGCCAATTTCGTCATTCTCCGGTTTTTGCGCGCGGCGCGTCAAAAAACACGGATTTTATTTTCAAAAAATCATATCTCGGAATCCTGTTAATGAACTCCTCCCATTTTTTAGTATGTTATGTAAAAATGTCCGGGGAATCCGATAAAAATATTTCCAGACATAGGCTCTTTGGTCCAGACACCGTCAAAACGGCATTTTAAAGTTTCATACGCCCTTTTCATATGTTAGGCTAAATTTTTGAAACTTCTTACTATTTTTCTTTGAAAGGCCAACTTATCACCTTTCATTTGCGTATAAGATAATTGAAATCGGTTAAAATGGCGAGGAGTTATGATTTTTCGAAAAAAGTGGTTTTTGCGAAAATCGACGAAAATGGCCATTTTTCAGACCACCCTAACACGGCGTAGGTCACCCTAATGGCCAAACAAAAAAATACGGGTCTAATTATTTCGGCCAGGGAACCCCCAGAAAAATTTTGAGCCCGATCCGAGGGCTTTTGTTTTTTTCCATGCTGTTTTCGTGGGGAATTGCTGTATATATATATATATATATATATATATATATATATATATATATATATATAAATTTCTTTATTCATTCAAAGACGATAAAAAGGTTGGGCACCCCTGGCAAATAGCGAGATTAGAAAGAACCCAAACCTCCGTTTCCTTCCCTAAAGATACACATAGCTTATGTTCGGCACGCCGAACGTTTGACCGGATTTGCGCAACTGCCGCCCAGTGTGCGTGAGTCCAGCCCTGCGTCGCTGTCAGCGACGGCGCTGCCAACGTGACAGCGCGAAACGACGCAACGACGAAAACGGCGCGAGTCGAAGCGCGCGCAAACGAACAAGCGGAGAGGGAGAGAGAGCGAAAGTCACTCCGTTTCTAGACGCGAACGAGACACGTCGCGCAGTGTAAATAAAAATCAGGAATTTGAGAGTTTTTGTGAAGTAAAGGTGAAAAAAGCAAAGCAGTTTTTATCACTCCATACCGAAAATACAGTCCACCCGCAGAATCCAGTTGGGGGATTTGGCCCCAACATTTGGTCCTTACGATCCGAATAGACAGTTGGCCTATCGAAGTTCGCGAGCAGTGATCCGGAAAACGTCGAATCCCGGAGGGCGTTCCACGCGGCCCGGAACAGCGTTGGAAAAACCGTGTGGTGATCCAGCAGATCGACGGTCCGGAACGCGCGTGTGGTCGAACCAGCGGCGCGTAGTGCACCGGGAGCGGTCCCATGGCCGCCGTAAGTGGCCGTTGGCCACCGGCAGAAGAAAATGGACGTTGTGAACTTTGCGAGGAAGGTGGTCCCATTGGCCATCTGAGCAAAGTGCGTGTGTATGTGTGTGTCGGCAAATCTGGGACGTTCGCGCCATTTTGCCACACAAGAAAAAACAGAGGTGTGCGCCGCCATTTTGTCGCACGAAGAAAATGTGTTCGTCGGCGAGAGATGGGCTTGCGACGCGATCTTGTTGAAGAACAAAAGTGTGTGTGTTCGTCGATGAGAGATGGGCGTGCGCCTAGAGATCCTAAATAGGGAGACTGGTCGAAGTGAATTTGACGTACCCAAACAGACACGAGTTTGACGTATCCAAACGAGCATTTGCCTTTACGCCCAGCAAAACTTATCAGTGTTGCCAAGCTCAAAACATACGTTGCCAGATCGATTTAGCCAGCTTAGACCAGTCTCCCTATTTAGGGTCTCTACGTGCGCCGCCATCTTGCTGCATGAAAAGTGAAATCCTCGTCAGATGCGGTCCCATTGGCCGCCCCGAGCAGAAGTGCGTGGAAGGTGGTTCCATTGGCCACCCGAGCAGAAAAAGTGCAGTGAAGAAGTGATGGAGTGTCGCGCAGCTCTGTGAGCAGAGTGGTACGCAGAAAAGCCCTGACGGAGATCCCATTGGCCACGTCAGGCAGAAGTTCCGACGGGTGGACCTGATGTCCACGCCGTGAAAAGGTGCTAGAAGAGTGGACCCATTGGCCACACGGTGAAGTGCGTTGCTCTGTGAGCAGAGTGACGTGCGAGAAGCCCCGACGGACTGGTCCTATTGGCCACGTTGGGCAGGTAGTTCCGACGGCTGGATCTGATATCCACGCCGTGAGAAGGAACGAAGAGTGGTCCCATTGGCCACGAAGAAGCCCTGCGTCGGTGTGGTGAGCCAACAGAGCAGCGTGCTGAAGAAACCGGCGGTAGCGGTCCCATCGGCCACGCCGTACCCGAAGAAAAGTGAGCGCGAGGCGTAGAAAACCCGACTAGAAAGTGACAAAGAGTAACCTTCTACAAGAGCAGCGAAAAGTGCAAGCAGTGCTGCGACGCAGACTGCAAAATCCCGAGCAGAAGAGTGCTGGTGAGCCGGCAGCTCGAAGAAGTGATCCAGTGTGCCTAGCTGGAAAGCAGAAGTGCAACAGGACGCTGCCGCTCTCGTGTCGTCCTGAGCGCAGCCACAGCGGAGCAACAGATTCCTGCGCGAATCCAAAACATCAGATCTCGACAAGATGGAGCAGAAGTCGGCGCGTTCCTTGACCATCAAGCGAAACTTCGTCAAGGGTAAGATTTCGCGGGTCGTGGACAGGTTGAATGCGTTCGAGGAGAACCACCAGCTGCCTTCGTTTGCCCAGATCCAAGTCTTCGTGTGGAACGTCGAGAAGTACTACGGCGAGTTCAACAAGGTTTGCGACGAGTTTAAGGTAAGCGACGCTGACGCTGGTGAACGCTTCAACCACGACATCGAGTAGGCTTGAGTGGTGAGTCTGGTTCAGGAGGCTAACCTGCGGATTGTGGCCCTGAACAACGCACTGCTGTCTCAGCCCGTGCATGCCGCTGTTCCTGAGCAACAGCAACAACCGATCTTGAAGGAAGAGGCCATCCGAACTCCGCTTCCCACGACCGAGGTTCGTGGCGAAGGCGATTCTTCCGGAGCCGGCGATGTTCCGGATGCTGCGAACGCCGAGAGATTCCATGCAGATGATCGAGAGCCGGGTGCACTTGACACCAAGGTAGGTGCCCATTTTGAACCCTATTTGAGTCCGCCCATTGTGGACAGCGAGCGTAGCGAGCCGATGTGTAATGATTGCCGCACGGACATCGACTGCTTCCCGGTCCGTGAAGATCCGGTCGAGCAGTGTCAACCCCTCCAAGAATCGAACCCTGACCTGAGCAGCCAGAAGAGGTTGCGAGGAGAGTTTCACGAGCCTGAGACTCAACCCGCAGTACACGCGATACTGCCACCCGAGGAACCTGAAGTGGTTCCACACGAGTCCTCGTCAGATGACCGAGGTAGTGCCGAGACAAAAACCGCGAGCCCGAGAATCGACAAGAAGAGTCGTCCGAGGAACCGGCAGTGGTTCCGCATGAGTACTCGGCAGCAGAACGAAGTAGTGCCTTGTTGGACGACCCAGAAGCTGTCCCCATACCGGAGCCAGCTGAGCACGTCGACGTTGTGCCAGACGTTGACACGTGCCAAGCAGTGCAAGAAGGTGCATTGCTGCCAACCGAGCCTGACGTAGCGGACAACAAGAAAGGTGCACATCTCAGATGCACCTGATGCTCAGATCTGGAAGAGCTGAGGAGAAATTGAGCGATCCTGCAATCTTCTGCAGCACCACGAAGAGACGCAGCGCTTCGCTCCACACAACGATCACCACCATGCCAGCAAGTGCAAAGGAGTTGCTTGCTCGTCTGGTCGCAATGAACCTGGAACCGCCAGCGATCGACGGAGTCTCCCAGAACTAACGACCGACACCGGCCCAGCGTGTCAGCGAACCTGAAGCCGTGACGCCTCAACCCGGGGGGAGAATGTTCGGCACGCCGAATGTTTAACCGGATTTGCGCAACTGCCACCCAGTGTGCGTGAGTCCAGCCCTGCGTCGCTGTCAGCGACGGCGCTGCCAACGTGACAGCGCGAAACGACGCAACGACGAAAACGGCGCGAGTCGAAGCGCGCGCAAACGAACGAGCGGAGAGGGAGAGAGAGCGAAAGTCACTCCGTTTCTAGACGCGAACGAGACACGTCGCACAGTGTAAATAAAAATCAGGAATTTAAGAGTTTTTGTGAAGTAAAGGTGAAAAAAGCAAGCCCCAGTGTTTTTATCACTCCATACCGAAAATACAGTCCACCCGCAGAATCCAGTTGGGGGATTTGGCCCCAACAGCTTATGAACAAGCCCAAGATAACGTACCAATTCTCCATAAGTCGGCGATGCCCCCCATGCAATCAATGAATCATCTGCAGAAATGACAATGGATGTGTTGCTTGTTCCAATGCTGGTAATATTCCAGCCTGCCAGATCCTGAACAGGTTTAGGGTACATGTTGGCTTCACCAGTTTTTTTGTTTTGTCCAAACAAAAAAAGAGTTCCTATATCGGTAGTCGCTAGGCTGTACGAATACCCGCAATAGACACGTAGTACTTTTCGATTCTGGACGTCGAAAAACTTTATCAACCTGGAAGTAAAACACAAAAGTTATTAATTGTTATGTTAGCCAACCTACATAAATAGTATTGCTAAATTTAAGATTTTTAAGTGGTGTTAATCGACGCGAAATTTGTTGGTGCATTTTGATATCCAATCATGATGTTTTGGAATAAATTGAGGATTTTAATTGGTCACTATCTTTTGGGCTCCTACACTGAGCAAAACTCCCACAGCGCATAGAAGTGTTTAGCACATGATCTGACCCTGCTATACAGATTACTCAAATATCAATCGCAAAACACTTGAAATTGCGGTGATTGACCATGAAATAATTTCAATACCCAAACACTTGAATTAAAAATGATGTTCAAAAATAAAAGTACGTACAAGCGATGTACAGGTTCTCGCTTGATAGTCTGGCACGCTACCACTGCGCCAGCCAGCCAGATGAAAACGGAAGAGGTTTTTGTGCTACTCGTTCTAGCATCGCTTCTAGCCTTCGATAAAAGTCGCGCTAAAATCAATCAGTGAAACAGATTAAATTCAAGAGGAAAATGACGTTGACTTTGAATAGTACTTGTTTTGTGTAGATCTTAAGATCAATTCCAGGTGTTTTCCTCATCACTTTAAACAGTTTAAGACAGTGGGACAAATTCATGAGCAAAACACAGTCTGCGATCAGCAGAGAAGCGAGTCAGACGTGCGTCCCTCACAAACCAAAAAAGTGCTTAAAAAGTGCAAAAATGCCTCACGGCAAGAAAAAGAGGCGGTCCTCACCAGCAGGATCGGCAGATTTGAAGAAGCTAAAGAATGCCGAAGCGCTACCTGCAAAGCCAGGCAGTTTGAGCAAGGACGCTCAAAATTCGTCTGGAAACCAGTTCGCTACCCTCCCTGTGGACGTGAGCGAGAAGGAAGAATTTGAACGACGGGAAAAGTTGCCACCCATTTTTGTGAAAACATCGTCATCGGATTCGGTGCGAAAGTGGCTGACCGGGTTTATCAAATCTGGTGCTTTACGAGCTTCCATTCGCTTGTGTGCTGATGGACTCAAAATTCTGCTACCTACCAGAAAGGATTACAACTACGTTCGGGATTTCCTGAACAACACCAAGATTGAATACTACAGCCATGACGATCCAGGTAAACGCCCCATGAAACAGGTCCTCCGAGGCCTGTACGACATGGATGTGAGTTTGCTGAAAGAAGAGCTCAAAACTCTCAAGTTGAACGTGATCGAAGTCTTCAAGATGACGAGACACAACAAGGACATCAAGTATCGTGATCAACTGTACCTGGTTCATCTCGAGAAAGGATCGACAACGCCGTCTGAGCTGAAAGCAGTTCGGGCAATTTTCAACATCATCGTGACTTGGGAACGTTATCGTCCAGTGCACCGTGACGTGACACAATGTTCGAATTGCTTGCAGTTTGGACATGGTGGAAGGAACTGTTTCATCAAGAGTCGTTGTGCAACCTGCGGAGGTGAGCACAAAACTCAAGCTTGCAACACAATCAACGAGAACATCGAAGCTAAATGCTTCAATTGCGGTGGCGACCATTCTACCAGGAATCGAAGCTGCCCAAAACGAGCTGAGTTTGTAAAAATTCGGCAGCAAGCGACGACGAGGCACCAACCAAATCGTCGCAAAACACCACCAACTTTCACGGACGTGGATTTTCCTGCTTTGGCGTCACCTGGAGCGGGATCTGTTCGAGTGGTTCCAAATCTGCAGCCATTGCCGTTAAATCAGCGGCAAAAAGTTGCAGAGAACACAACACCTCCTGGCTTCAGTCAGCAACCGAGGGAAAACCAACCAGCATCAACGGATGAAGGCAGTAGTGACCTGTTTTCACCACAAGAACTTCTGAACATTTTCATCGAGATGACAACAACTCTGCGTGGTTGCAAAACTCGTGCGGAACAAGTAAGAACGCTTGGAGGATTTATCTTAAAATACAGTTCGTAGTTTACTCGTTCTAATGATTTTGAATATTTCAATGAATTTACTTTTTTAGTTTTAAGTTAGGATTAGTTGTTAAAGTGATTTTTTTTTCTTTTTTACCCAAATGTATTCGATTCAATGCAAAAATGTAAAACAATTTGAAGTAAATAAATGAATGTGAACAGTTAATAAGAAAACGAAAAATATAACAAAGATGAAGAGCATATAGCCATACCACTTAGAATGTAAATGAAATGTAATTATTATAAGAAAGTTCAATAAAGACATATTTAATTTTCAAAAAAAAAATGAGCAAAACACTTGAAAAGCTTGAGTCACCCGAGTGAAAATAACGTGTCAAAACATACCAAAAAGTCAATCGCCCAATCAATTGCATTTGATTGTGATTTGGATTGATGTTGATGCGCAAACCAATTAGATCTATGATGTGGCTTTAGAGCAGTTCTCTAGGATTTCGGTCATTCGATTTTTTTTGTATTTTTTAATCCGACTGAAACTTTTTTGGTGCCTTCGGTATGCCCAAAGAAGCCATTTTGCATCATTAGTTTGTCCATATAATTTTCCATACAAATTTGTCAAACATACAATATTACACCCTTTTAAAATGTTAGTCTTGATTTGAAAATTTTGAAAATATTGTTTTCGAAAAGATCGGAAAATTTAACAAATGTTTCATATTTTAACATTGAAAATCGGACCATTAGTTGCTAAGATATCGACATTGAAAAATGGTGGGCTGTTTGGGTGAGACATAGAAAACATCAATTTTCCTGTTTTTAAACCTTTGCATTGCAATATCTCAGAAACTAAAGGTCGTATCAACAAAGTCCGAAGAAGCAAAATATAGAGAATTTTCTCAGCTTTTCAAAAATATTTTTTTCAAAGGTGGGCAAACATGTGCACGAATTTAAAAAAATGAAAAACTGCGACTATTTTCAAAAAAGTCACATAAAAATGGCTATAACTTGAAAACGGTGCACTTTATCAAAATTTGACTAAAGTACTTTTTGATTGCAAATTCAATTTTACATCGAAAAATGAAGATGAAAAATTTTTGCGACCAAAATTTCGATTTTTTTAAAAAATCAGTATTGATTACAAAATTCATAACTCGGTCAATGATTTTTTGCACAACCTGGAAATTTCTGAAAAGTTGGCATTTTATGACAGCTGTCAAATTTGTATGGAAAATTATATGGACAAACTAATGATGCAAAATGGCTTCTTTGGGCATACCGAAGGCACCAAAAAAGTTTCAGCCGGATTAAAAAATACAAAAATTAAAATTGACGAAAAAAGACCAATTCCGTAGAGAACGCTCTTTATTCAATCATTCAAGTGTTTGGGCACTTGAATAAAAGGTGTGGCGTATTTTCAGTGTACAATGACATCGTCGAGATTATTTGGCGTTTTCTGAGCTTTGCCGGGACCCGTGGTGTAGAGGTAAGTAAGTCCCCGTCGGACGGGGAAGTAAATGTTGGCCATGGTCTAACCTATAGGTTAGATCGTTAGCTCAGTACAGGTGTAGAATTTGTCTCCCTGGGTCCTTTTTCCTTTTGCATAGGACGTACCCGCCCTAATATCACGGTAAGCCTTCAAGCCTCCCCGGAACTGTCTTTCGATATTACGTCAGGGAGGAGCAGCGGTGTCAGGACCACATCCCAGCAACAAGATCTCCCTGCTACTTTGGAACCGGGGCATTCAAATACCACGTGTTCCACCGTTTCGACGATGCCTGTACAGTTCGGACAATTGGGTGAGATTGCGTGTCCGAATCTATGTAGGTACTGTCTGAAGCACCCATGCCCCGTTAGGACTTGGGTTAGGTAGAAATTTATTTTACCATGCGTCCTGTTTACCCACCTCTCTAGGTTGGGTATCACGCGATGTGTCCATCGCCCTTTGGTCGAGTCATCCCAGCTTCTTTGCCAAACAGCCATGGTAACTATCCTGGCCGAAGCACGATGCCTTCTGACCCCTCTTAGCTCGTGGCATCGCATGTCTTCTTGGACGAGTAGTCCAATTGGGATCATGCTAGCTAAGACGCAGGCCGCCTCTGCTGATGTGGTGCGGTACGCACTACATACCCTAAGACAAATCAGCCTATAGACGCTCGTAGCCTTCTGTAGGTTAGTCTTTACTTCTAAGGCGGCGCCCCATACCGGTGCTCCGTAGCAGAGAACGGAGCCGACCACGGTTGCCAATAGGCGCCTTTTACTACTCTTGACCGCGAAGCTATTCCCCATCATGCGAGATAGGAATGCTATCGCTTTCATAGCTTTCTTACATACCCAGAGTTTTTTTTTTTGAATAGGTCCTATAAACATATGAAACACAACAGTTTATTGTACCTTTTAAAAAAAAACTCTAGATACGTATTCAACATGACTGTTGAAGCTCAGTTTGTCATCTACCCGGATACCCAGATAGAGTAACGACCTCTTGGAGTCGATGTCGATCGAACAGATTCCTGCTCTGACGTTAATGCACTGTGCAGACTTGAAGTTGTTCACGGTTCCATTCTTCGGTTGCTTGTACCTCGACTTGGAGCTGAGTCTCGCCGAGCACCATTAGGACGATGTCGTCGGCGAAGCCAACTATACTAACGCCCGTCGGTAGCTCCAGAGTCAGTATTCTTCGGTTGCTTGTACCTCGACTTGGAGCTGAGTCTCGCCGAGCACCATTAGGAAGATGTCGTCGGCGAAGCCAACTATACTAACGCCCGTCGGTAGCTCCAGAGTCAGTACCCCGTCGTACATACCATTCCAAAACCCAGGACCGATCAAGGAGCCTTGTCGGACCCCCGCCGTGATGATCAGTACGCGAAGACCCTCGTCCGTCTCATAGAGAAGGACTCGGTTAGCTCGGTAGCTTTTGAGCAACTTGCACAGGTAGTTGGGGATGCGAAATCTATGGACGGATCTCGCAATGGCGTCCCAACTGGCGGTATTGAAAGCTTTCTTGACATCTAGAGTGATGACAGCGCTGAAGCGCATCCCTCGACGCTTAGACTCGACTGCGATCTTAGCTTTCTCAAGGACTGCTTTGATCGCGTCGACCGTGGACCTCCCTTTTCTGAAGCCAAATTGACGGTCTGAAAGACCCTCTCTAAATAAATCGTTAATCTGTTAAGAATAACTCTCTCAAGCAATTTGCCAGCGTTGTCTATGAGACAAATGGGTCCATACGCGGATGGGTCGCCGGGTGGCTTCCCCGGTTTTGGCAACAGGACAGCCTTTGTCGCTTCCACCGGTCCAGAAAGACTCTTGTGTCCATGTACTTTTGAAGAGCCGACCTGAACATATCCGGGTTTTCCTCTATCGCCAATTTAAGGAGCTGGTCGGGGTTCCTCATTCGTGATGCGTTGTTCATCCACCGTCAACCCCTTATGGTAATAGGGAGTCGTTGGCCAGGGCTCAACCTCGTGATGAGGGAACAACCCGTCGATGATCCGCGACATCATTTCTGGTGAACGATCAATGGCAACCGCGCCACTCTTCAGCTTAGCCATAACAATCCGATAGGCGTTACCCCATGGTGCATTGTTGGCTTCTTGGCAGAGGTTGCCGAAGCAGTTCCTCTTGCTCTCTTAATTGCCTTGCTAAGGGTGGCTTTGGCGATTTTGTAGATCACCCGCCTGGCTTCCCTCTGCTCGTCGAAGCGAGCTCGTTTGAGTTTCCTCCGGGCCCTCAGGCTAGCTGCTCGAATGGCCGCTATATCATCGTTCCACCAGTAAACTGGGAGCCGCGCGTTTCTTGGCTTAGATTGCCTCAGCATAGCTGCATCGCTAGTGCCCACCAGAATGGTCATTAGCCCGTCGCAGTCGAGTTCTAGAATGTCCCAAGTGGCACTTTCTCTTCTTAGCGCTTCGACAAAGACTTCCTAGTTCAGGGTCGATGTCTTCCACCGGTACTCTTGTCGGGAAGCCGGTTGTGCAGGTCCGCGGGCCATACGGCAGATCCTAAACGTTACCGCTTGGTGATCGCTGTGAGTGTAGCCCTCGTCCACTTTCCAGTCCATGCTTGCCATAAGGCTGGGACTACAGAAAGTAACGTCAACGATCGACGAGACTCCGTTCCTACGGAAAGTGCTCGTGAATCCCTCGTTGGCTAGATCAACATTTAGCTTGGCAAGTGCCTCAAGTAGGTCCTGGCCTCTACGGTTCGACTCGCGGCTACTCATTGTGTGGACCATGCGTTAAAGTCGCCGGCCACCACTACGGGGGTTTTGCCTGTGAGTGCATCCGTCAGTCTATCCAGCATTCTGTCGAACCTGTCTATAGACAAAGATACCTAATTTAAAAAGATAGACAACTCCCAAAATCTGGGAACAACGCTCAATCATCAAAACCGCAGAGCCATCTGGTGGGCTGACATCTAATTTGTCGAGCTTTTGAATGCCCGTACACGCACACAGTGAAACAAAATATGCGCGCACGCACACAGTCAAACACGGTAGTGATGTTGTTTTTCGTTCATCTCTTTCGCACTGTTTTGACCAAATTTTGACAGAGCGAGGAAAACATTCAGCGAAATGGCGAGCAAGTTTTGGAATTTCATGATTATTAATTAAGTTTAGATAAAATTGAACACCGGGCGGGTTTGGGCACAGTGGAAAAATCAATTCAATCAAAGATACTTAATGCAAAGCAGTTTTCATGGCAAACCAATCCATAACAAACCTGGATCCAGCCAAAGACGAAGGAAAATGCTCTGCTGGTAAATTCTTCCAGATAGAGAACTGTCACAGGCTCCCAGGGACAAAAGCAGCAAACAGTTAGTGCCTTTTTCTGGTCTTCGAAGGAAACGCTACACGAGGACGTGGTAGAGTTAGAGAACAAAGGGGTCCTCAAGACGAGTTAATTGATAGGTTTACAAGCAGAACTATTTTCAGGTGATCCGCTAAGACCGGATTGGCCAACAATCGGACGTAGGTCAGACGGGTGTTACGGCAATATTTGTATTTTTAACGATATTTAAATCAATATTTTGGACTGTCTCAAAGCATCAAAGCAAATATAATCACGAGGGTTTTCTTACAAAATAAGTTATCACTTAAAATTATATTCTCACGTCACAAATTGATTCATTTACTACAGTCAAAACAGTGCAGATCAATACGTAAAAACAACAAAAATGTACGCTAACTGATTGATTTGCTTCAAATAAAAATTCAAAACAAAAAGCGCTACGCACAGCAAAATACATCCATCTCGTGCGGTGGCGCGAAAAGCAGTGACAGTGAGAGCAGCAGCAAGCTTTTTCGTTTCTTGTGTTTCTTCTCTTCGCTGTGCTGAAACTTTATTTTTTTCTCTCGCTCTCCCACCATCGCTTTAAAGCTTATTGTTTGAATATTTTCCCGTTCGCATCGGAGTGGCGCTAGTGTTTTGATGCCTGAAATTTGATGGAGTTGACGGCATGTGCTATAGACCACCTCGGGGGAGCGTAGCACTATGGTACATTGGGTGGCCAAGTTTAAAAAAAGTGACCTTCTCCAAATATTTTTTGGTATTTTTTTCTCGAAAGTAAACATTCTAACTAAGAAAAATCCAAATTTTCAAAGCTCTAAGTTTGTTCATTACGGAGGTACGCAAGCTGAAAGTCAAAAAATGGAGTAAAAAACTAGAGTTTTTCGAAAAAAAGGCTGATTGTTTAATTTTAACATAGCTCAGCCATTTTAAATGTTTTATTAGGACAAATATACATCGTTGAAAAGGTAATGAGATAAGCTTTGAAACTATTAATAGATAAAATGTCGTTTCCAAACCAAAAAACATCGAATAACTGGAGCATTTGTTTGACAAATCATATTTTTTTGTGTTTGTTAATCGAGTACTTTTTTTGCTAACCGATGCTAAACATGAAACTAAGATCACTTGAAAGATTGGATTATAATCTAACACTGCTGAAATTTCCAGCCTGCGATTTTTTGCGTTTTCGGAGATATGCCATTTTGAACATTTACGTTTTATCAAAATTTGCTGCAATCTACATATGCCCCCTTTTTTCACTTGTTTTGCTACCTACTTCGTGGGCATCGTCGCTTCAAAAATCAATACCTGGTTTCAAGAAGTTCGAAATGACTTTATTGGAATTTTCTGTTGCCTACATTTAAAATTGAGTACCTTAGTCAAAATAAGGTATTCGTACCGAAGTTTCTCAAGCGAAACTGGAGAATCTCAGTTTGATACCGGAAAAAGTATTCAGCAAAATGTTGACTTAGCATGATGAATTTCTGCGATCAATCCATGAAACTGATCCACATTTAAGTTCTATGTTGGTTAGTACAAAACATCATAAAAAGTACCTTTAACATATCCTGAAGCTGTCACAAACTCTATAATCAAATGAATTTTAAGAATATGGTTTGTATTTTATCGTTTTACTTCATAATTAATATTTTGAATAAAATTATTTTTTCTGTTATTTGATTTAACAATTAAAATTTTCACAATTTATGCCCGTAACCCCGGGTCTCAAGTTATATGGCATGGACTCACAAAAAGAAACACACAGCAGTAAATAATAAATATTTGACTTAAAATGAATTTATTACGCTTAACAAAATTTTGTTGGAGGGGAGGAGGAGAGGGGGGGGGAAGAAAGAGGAGGGAGGGGTTGTGTTCTTGAAGTGGGGATGTATTAGCTTATCCATAATTTAATAATATAAACTTGCAATACAATATATACGCAATTCTGTTGCACATGCAAATGTATGAAAAGACTATTTATTATAAACAATCAACTATTGAAAAACATGAAAAGTCATAAAAATCGACGTATATCATTTCAATACCATACAATTACCCAAATTTGTATGAAAAAACATTTGAAAAGCAAAAAAATAATTTGGCCGCCTGTTTGTATGGAGATGGCCCATAGTGCGTAGCAGCTGCAGTAGAAGACTCCGTTAACCTTAGCGATCACGAAGCCCTCCTCTGCTACTACTAGCTCCTGTATTGGGAACTGACCCGTTACCCAGATTGCCGCAGCCTTTGGCGGGTCGCTCAACCAGTTCCTGTTCCCCTCCGGGATTCGATATGGTTCCGAGAGAAGCGCTATGTCACACTTCTTCTTGACCACCGTCTGGAAGAGCAGCTGTTGCGCCCTGTCATAGTGATTGAGGTTCAACTGTATCACTTGCACGTTCGCAGCTTTGCGTTCGCACTTCTGAAGATGGGACAGGTATAGCTTCCCGTAGCATGGTTGCTATCGTCCCCAGTACAGATTAGACACTTTGCATTAGCCGTGCAGCCTTTCGACTGACCTTCGGCTCCGCATCGTCTACATAGCTTACTACGGTCGGGTCCCTTGCAGGACCATGACTTATGACCGTACTAAAGACATCTGAAGCAGACGGTTGGCTCGTCGTTATATGAGAAATTTTCAAATTGGTCAAATCAACCCAGAACAAAGTTTTTTCGGTCCCTTTTGGGTCCCTGAACAACCCCCCAAAATTTGGGAGCGATTGGTTCCACACTTTGCGCAAAGCGATTCAATTTTGTATGGGATTTAGTATGGGAAAACTAACTTTTTTGTATTTTGATTTTTATAATTTTCAGGTTTCACTGAATTTAAAAACCAATACCGTAGGAGTGTAGCCCTGATTGTCCTCTAAAACTTTCCCGAGGAAAGTATGGTCCTATCTCTCTTCTGAAATAAGATATAGCGATTTCAAAAGTTCGATTGGAAAAAAAGTTGAGAAAATTATATTTCCTGACAACACTGGCGGTACATTTACGTAATATGAGTACGACATTTGTTTCTAACTCGTTTCAAGTGCATCCTAGGTAAATGGTGTCTTCTGGAAAGTTGTTGTATATACAAAGGGCTATCTTTTAAAAATATTGACGTGCAGGGTGACACCACTACAGGGTGTCAAACCAACCCTAACTTTTTCTGTTGGCCATTTAGAGGATTGGTGTATTCGGCAAAGTTGTTGAGAAAGTTATTTAACGTAACTTTTTATCATTAGGGAAACAGGGTAACACCACTACAGGGTGTCAACTCAATCCTAACTTTTTCTGTTGGCTATTTGGAGCATTGATGTGTTCGGCAAAGTTGTAGAAAAACTTATTTTATGTGTCCTCCAACAATGAGTGACGTGGTGACACCACAAAAGGGGGGAGGGGGAGGTTACTCAACACAACAAATTCTCAAGATGGTCTTTTAAAATATTGATTTTTGCAGCAAAAGTGCATAGAAGCTTATTTCATGACATTCGGTTAAGAGGATTGCACGATAACCGGGTGTAATTTCATAACTAGGTCGAGCTAATGATCTAATCTCCAATGACTTCAGACAGTTTCCAGATATATGTTTAAAAAAGTTAAATTAAAGTATTGGTATAGAACATAAGTTGATCTTGAGTGAAACTTTTGAAAATTGTTTTTTTTTTATAGTTTTATGTATAACGTTGTTTTGCCAGTTAAAAATCCCAGTTCTAAGTATGCTTTTTACTTGGCAAACATTGCTAACCGAGTTTCAATATATTTTTTCTAATGAAATCATTCAAACCTGACCCCTAAAAAGTTTTAATTTGAAAAAGAGTATCTCAACATCCTCTAAAATTTTAATGTGTGAATTTTATGTTAATCAGTTAATTGTGCTCAGAATTACTTAAATTATGATCGAATGATTAATTGAATATTATTGAAAGGAAAAAAACGCGGATTAAATTAGATCTTTTGATACTCCTTTATGCAAATCGAGGGAACCGCAATTGAAATGATTTTATAAAAAAGATGTTTAATCAATGAAACTGATATTCCTGGCTCAAAGTTGGCAATGATTCTTAAAAGTACAATACAGTCGGGAATAATGTACGCTACAATACTCTTCGATAATAATTTAATAACATAAAAAACAAAGATTTGTTTAAAAAACAGCTCATTCTGCTATCTAAAATTATTTCAAGAAAATCCAATAACAGAGGACAAAAATATTCTCGATAGCTCAACTTGGTATTGGCGAGATAAATTTATTGGCAATGGTAATTAACTGTTATAAAAATTAAAACAATACTTAAAATAGTCCAAATAGTGATCTTAGAAAAAACTTCAATAACTTTACTTAAGTTTGAAAGTACCCTTAAGTAAAGTTCTAGCAATATTAAAAAAGCAATAGCAATAAAATATTTCGCTACACGCAATTAGAAAATTTTCGAACAATTTATTGGTTACCTTGGGCGGGATATCAATAATTTAATAATCCGTTCGCAATTTATTTTATGACTGTCCTTGATAAAATTACTCAAAATTATCCCATAGTTCTAGCCATATTAAGGTGGTAGTTGGTGTCTTTCCCTTTTGGAGCAATGACTGTCAATGATGGTTCTGAATTCAGGGTCCAGAAATAGTAAATTGAAATGAAAAAAAAAAAATCAATTATGTAAAATGCTTCCACAAACAAAACAAACATTCTTAATTAAGATTTGAATGTTTTTCTAAAACAAACATGGCCTCCTCCAAACGGCCGATCGGGAATGATGCCTTTCAAATTGAATTTTTTAAAAGTTTTGCTTGAATTTTTAAATTTGTATTTTATTGATCATTGCCAAGGTAAAACAAACATTAGGGGAATATCTATAAATTTAGTATATCTGGCGGTTTTTTTTTATATTTACAAACATGCCAAAAATGTTGTTGTAGAAAACAAATTGTTTAGTTTAAAAGTTGTGGGCTGCAAAAAAATCACTATTTCCTTACCTACTTTTACTTTTATTGGCGCTACACCATTAGCTTGGCCTGTTGCACGATTCTCCGCCAACAAGCTATTTCCAAAAGGTTTTAAAATTTGCTCAAATGTGTAATCGCAATTCGCAATTCGCAATTTTCAGTGTAAGAACGGGCCTTGACCGATCTTATGCACTAGGTTCCCGACGAACACGCACTGCCCTTACACCTACATCTCACCCTTGCTCTGAGTCAGTACGAGCAGCACGCTAGAACACGCTTTGAGTGTTCGTGCCAGGCATGCACACCTTCTTTTCCGGTTACGCATTTTAACTCGGCCGGGGGTGGTACATTACGTAGGGTTTGATGTAAGTATAAGCGCCTAACCATTTATAGTGTGCCTATCAACTTTCATTAAAGCAAAAACTGTTTTATTTTTAGTTTGAATTCAAAAACTAGTTGTTATTTTACTGTGTTTTGTTTTCTCCTGAAATCTTTCCTAGTGTTGAGTCGTGTTTTTATGTTGCTATTTCTTTTGTCGCGGTGTTTTGTTACAACTTTGGTCCTAAGCATTTTATAAAAGTTTTTCAAAAGTACAATAGTAATATTTGTGTTAATTCTTTGATCACTCCAAAAATTGAGTAAGGGCTCGAACCTCATTTGTTTGAAGAAAAGGGTGAAGATTGAAAACAATGGACAGTGAAAGAAATATACTATTTGAAGAATCAATAGTAAAAGAAAGATAGTAATTTATGAAGTAGATAAATAAATTAACAATAATTAATAAATAGAGGTAACAAACAAGCTTAGATTGTATTGAGGGCAATTTATAGGGCAAATGAAAAATTATTCAAATAGATAAATAAAGAAAAGGCAGATGATAACAAAATTGACATCGCTGCCAAATTAAGGGAAAGCAGAAAGTATGTTACAGCAGCATCAATTGGTAAAATAGAGTGAAAAAGCGTTGAGAAATAAGAGAATCAAATGAGTAAAATCGAAATCAAATGGAGGATAGTAAACAGAAGCCGCGTTAGAAAATCAGTGAAACAAAATAAACAGAAGATAGGTGGTAGCTGAGAATGAAGAGAAGAGAAACCCCGTTGTGCGATGTTTCAGGTACATCCACAGCAGTTGACTCAACATACTGTGAATCAAAACAATACCGTCTACAATCACAAATTACTTCCCTTTCCCACATTGTCGCGCCCCTTTCTTTTAGCCGTCTCGACTTTGACTTTGGTCAAAGGTTTACGATCCGTTTCCACAGGCCACCAGCTAGGTCATCATGAAAACCAAGCCAACGTGGAGGTAAGAAAATAGGACACTTGCAAGGAACCAGAGCTATACTGTCTTGATCAATTAGATCTAACAGGACTACGGACGTAGTCAGTGACGCTCCTTCCAGGATGTTCCTCGCCTGAGCGTCAACTGAAGAGGTATCATCAGCATCATTCGCACTTGGCCTGCAAAATTTGCTCAAATGTGTAATCGAATAAAAAAAGGATTTTGCAGTGTTTAAACTGTTGAAACTTATAATTACATCAAAAATTTGGAATCATTTTGAAAAATTATCAAGCTCCTGATTTTCGAAGGCAATTTTAAAGGGAAGATGAATGAAAAACTTTGATTTTTTTATTTCCAATAAAAATGTCATAATGTTCTACAAACTTTTAAAGCTAAATTAAAATAAAAATATTCATGAAAAATTTGCTAGAATCCTTCACGAGTTATTAATTGAGTTTGGAACATTTTAATACAACTTGTTTCAAGTGCATTTCAATTCATACATTTTTTTACACAACTCTGCAATAAAAAATAGAATTATAAAATATGTTTGAATTGATTCCACTGACTTATCTCCTTGTTTTGAAAGAGTAATCCGAACATGTTAAAACTACTTGTTTTGATAAAATCAATGTGGGTGACATTGGATCTCTTTCCAAACATCCCAAAAATTCCATTCAGTTTTAAAAGTCCTGTGGGTTCCTCGCAGTTTTGCCCCTAAGCGTATTGCGTATTTCAGCGTATTGGCTGTAGTTGCAAAATAAAAGAAGAAAAAAAGTGGTGTTTTTCAATAATTTGCAGCCTGAAACGGTGATGAGATAGAAATTTGTTGTCAAAGAGACTTTTATGTAAAATTGTACGCCCGATTTGATAGCGTACTCAGAATTCCTAAAAAACGTATTATTCATCGAAAAAAAAAACACTAAAAAAGTTTTAAAAACTCTGCCATTTTCCGTAATTCAACTGTATTTTTTTTGGAACATGTCATATAAAGGGAAATTTAATGTACTTTTCGAAGGGCTATTTTTTATTTAGAACAAAATTTTTTATTTTAAAATTTCGTGTTTTTTTTCTAAATTTTCAGGGTTATTTTTTAGAGTGTAACAATGTTCTACAAAGTTGTAGAGCAGACTATGTTCAAAAATGAAAGGGGTCGTACCGTCCCTCCGCCACGAGATATCAAAAAACGGACCTCGGATTCGTGATCAGGGACAAAAGTTACCCCTAAGGACAAAGTTTCACGCAAATCGAAGAACTGCTGTGTGAGTTGGCGGAGAATTACGCCTGAATGAAAAAAGTAGTGTGACGGGACAACATCGTAAAACTGGAATTTTATAAGGCACTCTAAGATAATCGCCACTGTTTTGCCAGCATATATTATTTTTATTTTGCTCTTCTACACATTATCAAAAATTGAAAAACGAATCTAATGCGCCATGAACTGAACGAATTAGTTGAAATTTGTGTTTTTGCCAGCCATTTCTTTGCGTGACGGGACAACGAAAGGAGGATTTATGAAAAAAAAACTCATCTCCCATTCAATGGCTTGCAGTCCTTATTTGATCAATATTTTTGGCGTTTGAGATAAGAAAACGTATTTAAAGAACATAGCAATTTTTAAATCATAATAAAAATTAGATTTTTAATTTAAAAAATCGTATTGAAAATTGAATCAAGTGACTTTTTAGTGTAGCTTCGCTATGAATCGGTCTAATGTTGAATTGACAAATTTATACCTTTCTTTGCATCATTTTTGTTTCATTTGATCTAATTTCATTTTGAGATTAGGCTTACTTTTAAATCAAAGTCATTCAAACAAGTTTCATCAAACTTCACTAAATTTTGGGATAATTATGCTCAATTATCAGATAATTTTCTCCTTAGTAGACTTACTAAATCTATTTAATACCAGTAAACTCTGTTCCTCACTTTGAATTAATCAGCTAGTGCGTCCATCCTGAGATTTCCCGGGACAGAATGACCGGGAAATTAAAAAAAAAAACTGGGAATTCCCGAATCCCGGGAAATTTTATATTTTGTTCCGGTTTTCCGGAAATTGAAAAAATACATATTTTGGTCAGGAAATTCAGATTTTGTTGTGAAAATAGTGGAACAGTTGAATACTGAGTAATTGATTAGTTTTTTTATAGCGTTCAAAATGTTATTGAGACAGCGTGAATTTTACTTTTTATGGAAAATTGTAGAAATTTTAGAGTACAAATTTAAAAAATGTTTATTTTTTTATGTAATTTTATGCATTGTGCAAATGTTAGGTTATAATTTAAGATAACTAATGTTATTTAAATTCAAAATAAATTTTCATAGTTTACCATTTTTTCTTCGGTGCAATCATCTTCTGTGAATTGGGACAAATGTATCGTTTTGGGAAAAATGTTGAATCCACATTTTTGCACAGTGTTTTGATATTTCTGATTGATTTGGTTAAAACTTAACATAACAACAAAACAAAAAAAACTAGTGCACCAAAAAATGCTGTAAAATTTACTATTCCAACTTATATTGAAGTTCTGATTTGCACCAAAAGGCGGACTTAAATGAAGATAACAATAATATTAAAAATATAAGTTTAAAGAAAACCAAAATTCTAAACTTATCAAAAATGTAACAATGACTGGATGTAATTTTCATTGTTTCTATTTTTTCTTTTTCTCATACCTTATAAAATACATATTTTGTATAAGCTTCTATTTACTTATTTAATCTGAAACACATTTTATAAAGAATTGCAGTTGATTCAAAATCTCAAGCATAACAAAGTACATTAACAATACCAACTGCTTTCCCCTTTAAGATTGTAGTCTAGACTCTCACCAGTTCATGACAATAAACTTATTTTATGATTTTAAGGTTTTAAAACATATGTACTAAAAAATAGTTTTTGTGGCAATTTAAAAAATAACCTGGAATCCCTGGAATTGCCGGGATTTAAATTTATGTTGCCCGTTTTCCAGGAAATCCTAAACCTGGGAAAATTGTTGATGGAAGGAGGTTCAGCTTGGGCTTATGACGGAACACGAGTTAAGCTAAAACATCGAAATAAATTTATGTAGCTTGGAGAAAATAAAATTAATAGCTATGCACTTTTGCTGCAAAAAATAATATTTTAAAAGACCATCTTGAGAATTTGTTGAGTTGAGTAACCTCCCCCTCCCTCCTGTTGTGGTGTCACCACGTCACTCATTGTTGGAGGACACATAAAATAAGTTTTTCTACAACTTTGCCGAACACATCAATGCTCCAAATAGCCAACAGAAAAAGTTAGGATTGAGTTGACACCCTGTAGTGGTGTCACCCTGTTTCCCTAATGATAAAAAGTTACGTTAAATAACTTTCTCAACAACTTTGCCGAATACACCAATCCTCTAAATGGCCAACAGAAAAAGTTAGAGTTGGTTTGACACCCTGTAGTGGTGTCACCCTGTACGTCAATATTTTTAAAAGATAGCCCTGTGTATATACAACAACTTTCCAGAAGACACCATTTACCTAGGATGCACTTGAAACGAGTTAGAAACAAATGTCGTACTCATATTACGTAAATGTACCGCCAGTGTTGTCAGGAAATATAATTTTCTCAACTTATTTTCCAATCGAACTTTTGAAATCGCTATATCTTTTTTCAGAAGAGAGATAGGACCATACTTTCTTCGGGAAAGTTTCAGTGAAACCTGAAAATTATAAAAATCAAAATACAAAATAGTTAGTTTTCCCATACTAAATCCCATACAAAATTGAATCGCTTTGCGCAAAGTGTGGGCTGAACCAATCGCTCCCAAATTTTGGGAGGTTGTTCAGGGACCCAAAAGGGACCGAAAAAACTTTGTTCTGAAAAATCGATCATGTCGAGCCATCCTACTGGGCATACTGACCAGTTGACTTTGATCTTACCCACCTTAAGCACCATGGCCGCGATTTTCCCTGGCAGCTTGAAGGTGGCCGTCAGCGTGCTTTGATTGTACTTCCTCAGTTGGACGGGTACCGAAAGGGTGCCCGTGAGGCACTGTGTTGTTATGGCGTCAAGAAGGTCTTCTGCCGTCGCCGTTTCATCCAGGTTCTTACACAGGAGAGTGGTTTCTGAACAGAGTGAGCGGACCTTGATTTTGTCACTTCCAACGCTCTCAGTGACCAGTCGGGCGTACTCGGAACTGGGCTTCGTACCCCTTTTGAGGATGAGAAGAAGCTCGTTCTGACGAGTTCGCCGCACCGACTTAGTAGCATCACCTAACTCCTTAAATTCCTCATTAGAGCGCAAGTTTCGCAGTAGGGTCACGTAACTTTTCTCATCGGTCTTTATCTCTATAGCCTCGTTCCTCCTACGGGGCTTGTGCTTAGACCTGGGTTTCCTTCGATTCACCACCTTGAAGTCATCATTAGCATTTCCTTCACCGCTTTCGTCGCCCGGGTTGTCACCTTGAGACTCCCCATCTGGGCTGGTGCCAACCTCCTTGCTACCTGAAGGCGTGATTGGAACTGCAGGTTTGGGATCTGCGTTCTTGACGCCCCCCTTCGCCTGCTTTGGCTTTTGACTTTGTTGGTTCTTACCATTGTTCTTTCCAGTCTTGCCAGACTTTCCAGACTTCGGTTCCGACTCCCACTTGGCCTTTTCCTCTTTAAGGCCCTTCAGTTCTTCACGCAGGATAAGGATTTCCTGCTGTGCCTTCGCAAGCTCTGAAGAAAGAGGCGATTGGGCCCCTGGTTGAGACTCACACGAAGGTAGTGTGACTGTCGTCTCTCTCAGGGCTGCAACCTCGGCGCTGAGCGCCTGGTTCTGCTCGCGAAGTGCGGACACTTCGCTGTCGAACGCAGCTGGGGTGGAGGCCGGCTTAGCAGCTGCAAGCTCCGCAATGGTTTTGGATAGTTCCTCGGCCGTTGCTTGGAGGGCTGCATTCTGCACACTAAATCAGGAACGCAATACTCGGTAAAAAAATTACCGAAATTGCCCTGTAAAAATCAAATTTTACTGAGCTGTCAGTTGAATTTAGGAAATATACTGAGCTACGGTATAAAAATCGCTGAAAGTACCGTACTTCAGTATTTCATTCACTGAGCTTCTCAGTAAACGCTAGTTTCCGGTAAATTATAGGTAATCGGTAATTTAATTACCGAGTACTCAGCTAATACCCTTGTGTTTTACTGAAAGCTCAGTAAAGATTTACCGAGTCTCACGGTTGAAACTTATGTCATTTTGTAGCTGTCACTTTTTGTATTTGCACGCTGTTGTCGGACTGTTTTCTGACTACCATCAGAAAAAGTAACTTTAAGTAGTTTAAAACTTTAAATTGTGACAAAATAACAGGTATGTGTAATTTTATTAAAGAAAATTCAATTATTTACTATTTAGAATTATCATTTTTCTTTCAGCTCACGTCGAAGCTTCATCTCCTGCTGTTGAGATTTCGGTAAAATTTTTACCGAGAACGGTAAAAAAATCTTAGTGTGCAAACAGTGAGTTTTGCAAAAAAGTCATTTTTTCAAACGTAACATCGCCGAGATCAGAAGATCCCAAAGCGTTGCCAGCAGAAACATTTTCAAATGAGATTTGAGGTACCTGCCCAATTTCATGAAGACTGGTAGAGGATTTAAAATTCGTGGACGAACCCGAACCCGAAACGACGTTGGCATAAGAAATACCATTGTTGTTACCTAACTTTTCCACGGTAGGGGTATTTCTAGCATTGTTCGAGTGAGACAGCACGAACGTTTGATTTAAAGATGCAGGTACAACCTGACTTTGAGAAAATTTTGGTTTGGATTTCGGCTGATGCTTAGCACGAGAGTCCAACACATTTTTTCTGATGGGGCAATCCCAGAAATTTTATTTGTGATTTCCACCACAATTTGCACATTTAAATTGAGTGACTTCTTTCACGGGACAATTGTCCTTATCCTGAGAAGAATCCCCGCAAACCATGCATTTTGGAACCATGGCACAATGATCAGTACCATTCCAGTTTGACAGCTTGTCCAGAGCAGACGTGTGCTTTGAGCGCGTTTTTGACGGTGTTTTTTTTTAACTTTCGCCGACGGCCATGGCGGCGGCCGCGACGGCGGAGAGTGAGTGGACAGAGCATAGGGCTGAGGATGGAAGGCCGTTCTACTGGAACGCGGCCATGAAGAAAAGTGTGTGGGAGAACCCGGACGGGTTCCTACCCAAAACGCAGGCGGCGACGGGCATGGAGGTGGAAGACTCCGAAGGAGGAGGAGAGGACGGGGCGAATTTTGTCCCGTGGTCAAGGTTCGGCGCAGGGAGGCTAAGGAGGAGATCAACGACGGCAATGGCCAGGAAGTGGAGAAACTGCTCAGCAACAACAAGTTCAGCCCGCTAGCGGAGAAGAGCAACAACAACAACAATGCGAACACAGCAGCAGAAGAAAAAACAACCCCCGTGGTACCAGCACCCGGCAAGTCGGCCGGGGAGAAGAAGCAGCCGCCGCTGGTGGTGAAAGAAACGAGCTTCGCCCACCTTGCGAAGGTGATGTGAACTGATGTCCAGCCGGAACACAAACTGACGCGGTACGGCACCAAAATTACGTGCTTCTCGAGCGACGACTTTGACACTGTGCAAGCCCACCTGAAGAAGAACAAGGTGCAGTTCTACAAGCACGGAAAGCGCAGTGCGAGACCGCACTTGACGGAACAGCAGCTGGACGTCTTGGTAGTACACGCCATCAGGTGGAAGCAGCAGCTTCCCGCCATCGATGAGACGCCTTTCATCGTGCTCTTCCCCAAGGGACACACCAGTCTGAAGGAGTTGAGTAGCAAGGTAAAGAAAGTGAGACCAGTCGTCGTCCGGTGGGTGGCCTACCGGAACAAAGAACCGCACGTGACCCAGTGCAAGAACTGCTTGCAGTTCGGTCACGGAACGAGTAACTGCCATCTCAAGCCCAGGTGCAGCAGCTGTGGGGGTGCCCACAGCACGGAAAAGTGCAAAGCAGAAGAAACGGAAGCCAAGAAGTGTGTCAACTGCTCTGATTTACATATATATATATATATACTCTGATCGGGCTCAAAATTTTTCTGGGGGTTCCTTGGCCAAAATAATTAGACCCGTATTTTTTTTTGTTTGGCCATTAGGGTGACCTACATCGTGCTAGGGTGGTTCGAAAAATGGCAATTTTCGTCATTTTTCGCAAAAACCACTTTTTTCGAAAAATCATATCTCCGCGCTATTTCATCCGATTTTAGCTGTCTTAGGGCATCTCCACCGCAGAGATCTAATTGCGTGGCAAACCTATCGGTTGGATCCCCAGTTTTAGCTTTGCTCCGTAGCTAATACATGTTTTCGCACCGCTGGGGGCTAATTTGGCTACCGAATCAAGCCCACCGCGGGGATCTAATTTATTCATTTTCAAATTCTAGCCGTTTTGTTGATCGAAATCAATAAAACTACATTCTAGCATGATAGAACAAGCTTCCAATTGCATTATATGTCCTAATTGTTTGCTAACATCAATAAAATATCATTTTCAAATTTTTAAAAGAGTTCATCCGATTTGTTCCCGACGTGTTTGCATTCAAACTTTCGCACCGCGGGTAGCAAAGCTAAAGCTAAATTAGCCTTCGAGTTCATTCAGCGAAGAAAAAGTTCATCGGGGATCCGTCGAGTAGCCAAGATAGGTGCTCGAGAAGTCCCCGAGCTGCCGGTGGCTAATTTTTTCAGCGATTTTTTGAATTATTTGTATTTGTTTTGGTTGAAGATCAAGTTGAAGATGCATTTATTTTGAATATCAAATTTGAATGAATATTAAAGAAATCAGTAATTTAGTTTAAAACGATTTTATTAAATTGAAAAATTGTGGAATTTATATTTTGTTTTGTATTTTTTAAATAAAAAATAATCAACCACATATCGACGCCAACATTTCAAAAAGCATCATGTACAAACCATGCGTTTTGAGAAAAACGCATTTGAATGTTGAGCATCCATTTTCAATTCCCATTTTAATATAAAAGCAAAATAAGATGTTCTAATGATAACAAACGATGAAAAACGTTGCTTTTATTGATACTTGATCATCCAAATTCGATAAAACATCATTTCCGTAATTTTATTTGAGTAAAACAAACATAACTCCTTTTGAAATCACCAACGTCGATATCACCCTGCTGTCATTGAGGGGGGCGCTTTGTTATGATTCGTTTTTCTTCGCCGAATGTACATGGCGCTTTGTTCATGATGCTTTTTTTTCGTCACGAGGTTCATGTAGAATTTTGTTTGACAGGTTGACAGGGCTATATAAACAGGGACTGCGGATGGCAGAGATTGTGTTTATGTTACTTTATTTAAAATCATTATTAAACAGACTTTACTGAAGTAACTATTGCTCATTTTAGGTGGAGAGGTAGCTTATTAGGAGTACTTTCAGAATATGCAATAACCCAGAATGTGTCAAAATGTACATGATGTCTTTTGAAATGTTACCGTCGATATATTAATAAAAGCAAATCATCACCGAAAATTTAAACATTGTTGGCGGCTTGACTGGCTGCGTTAATTTGACAGCCCTGCTCGCCTGCCGCAACCAGCTTGCTGCGATCGAGCGCAACCCTGCGAAACGTTTCTTGCGCGCAACGGCGCGACGTTGCCACGACGCTGAACGAACGACGAGACACGAACGTCGACCGACGACGACGACGAGAGAAAAAAACCGCCATTTTGCGGTACCAGTCTTTTTTCACCCTCGGACAAGTGAACACGTAATTTTTAACTTAGTTGTAATAAAGCTAGTTTTGTAGTGTTAAATCCGAGTGCGTTTTCTTCTCTACCACACCCACGGCCAGTTCGAACAATCAAAGTACAGTCCACCCGTGAGTATTCCGCCGTTTTCCGTGGGGCCAACGTGCCGGCCCGAACATTGGTCCAATCGACCCGAATTTGGACATCCGGCGTGGATGTGGTAAAGAAGCCCGGTGAAAAGTGCGAGGCAAACGTGCCTCAGAGAACAAGCGGACAGTTCCCGCGAATAGTCGCTCCGGTGAGAGACACGTAGCCGCGAGTGCAAAAGTGCGATTCCGGAACACTCGTGAACAATCCCGACGGAGGCAAACAGCCCTCATTTCCGTTCGCGAGTGTCCATAAGTACAAGGAAGAAGTGAAGAAACTTAACCTAAAAGTGCTAAAAGTGAGAAGGGTGGAAAATGCCGCCAAAAACCCCACGTACTCCGATGAAGAAGTCGGAGGAAGAAATCCGCCAAGAAGAGTTTGAAGGCCTGGTCCACATCCGGGAACAGAAGGTGGAAAGGATCACTCGGATGAAGGAGGCGATCACCAGTGTGCCCAGAGGTGGGCGCACAGCCGCGACGGTAAGAGGAAACCAGAAGAAGCTGGAGTTGGTGAACAGCGAGTTCGACAGCGTCCATCAGCGGATCATCCTCTTGGCGGATGCAAGCTCTCGAGGTCAGCATGATGCCACGCAGCGGAAGTTCGAAGCCATCTACGATGAGCTCATCATGACCCTTGAGCAGTGGACCGATGACCTCACCCCCGCCGTCGCTGCAGGAACGTCCAACGCCCTCGCGCCAACCGGCGCTCAACCGGTGGTCATCAACCAGCCGTTGCCGAGAATCATCCCTACGTTCGACGGGAAGTTTGAGTCCTGGGACAGGTTCAAGATCATGTTCAAGGACGTGGTCGACCGGTCAAACGAACTTCCCAGGATCAAGCTCTACCACTTGGAGAAGGCCTTGATTGGAAGCGCTCAGGGTGCGATCGACGACAAAACCATCCAGGATGGGAATTACGCGCATGCCTGGGAGATTTTGGAGGAGCAGTACGGGGACAAGCGGCGGATGATCGATCTGCACATCGGTGGCATGCTACGAGTCCAGAAGCTGGTCAAAGAGAGCCATGAGGAGCTGAGGTCACTCGTGCAGAACTTCAACGGCCACGTCGAGAACCTCAAGTTCCTTGGCCAGCAGTTCACCGGTGTGTCGGAACAGATCGCCGTATACCTCCTGGCACATGCCCTGGACGACGCCACGTACAAGCTCTGGGAGGCAACGATCAAGCGAGGAGAACTTCCGAACTACGAGGCGGCCATCCAGTTCTTGAAGGATCGAGTCTCCGTTCTGGAACGGTGGGAGAAAACCAACGAAGCGGCACCGAAGCAGCGACAAGCATCCAAGCCATACTCCAGCAAGCCAACCCAGAAGGCCAACGCGGCTACAACGTCGCAGCCGGAATCCCGGTGCGAGATCTGCGCTGAGCCACACCAAACCTTCAAGTGCGCGACCTTCCTCGGGTACACGGTAGCCCAGCGCAAGGACAAGGCGAGGGAGAAGAACCTGTGCTACAACTGCCTGCGGCCAGGACACTCGACGAAAAGGTGCTCGTCGAAGTACACCTGCGGAAAGTGTCAACGGCGGCACCACACCACGCTGCACGAACCACGAGAGCAGCAAGAATCTACGACGAAGCCGGCCACTCCCCAGAGTGTGGCCACACCAGTGAATCAGCCACCAGTGAACCAACCCGCTGGTCCGGCTCACCCGACATCCAGCCAAGCAACCTGTAACCACTCCCAGGCGGTCAAGACAGTAATGCTACTGACCGCGGTCGTCAATCTGCTCGACGACCAGAGCCAGCCTGTGCCTTGCCGCGTCCTACTCGACAATGGATCACAGGTGAATTTTATTACGCAATCGATGGCAAACCGCTTAAAACTAGAACGAGTGGCCGCAAACGTCCCCATCTGCGGCATCGGAGCTGTCAAGACGTACGCCAAGGAGTCGATCACGGTCGAGCTCCGCTCTCGGATCAGCAGCTTCTCCGTCGACGTCGATTGCCTCATCGTACCAAAGGTGACCGGAATGGTGCCAGCTGTACCGGTCGACATCAACGAGTGGCCGATTCCCGACGGCATCCAGCTGGCCGACCCAGAATTCAACAAGCCGGACCGCATCGACATGCTTCTGGGAGTGACTATGTTTTTCCGGTTGCTAAAAACGGGACAGATGGAGTTGGCTGGAAATCTACCGGAACTGCGCGAGACTCACCTCGGTTGGGTCATCGCCGGAGATGTTGGAGACACAGCACCAAGCCCGCAGTACACACACACTGCCACACTCGACGACATCAACGAAGCGATCCAGAGATTCTGGCAGGTCGAGGACATCGAAAGTGTCACACAAGTTTCCACCGAGCAAGAGGAATACGAGGCGTTCTTCGCGTCCACCCACAAGCGGGATACAACCGGCAGGTACGAGGTACGCTTGCCATTTCGTCCGGTCAACCGCAGCCTCGCTCTTCGGCGCTTCCTGTCGCTGGAGCGGCGACTCGCCCGGGACCCTGACTTGAAGCTGCAATACGGTGAGTTCATTAGGGAATATGAGGAACTGGGGCACTGCAAGTCGGTTGACGAGGCCGACGACTTACCAAACACGAGCCGCTACTACATGCCCCATCACGCGATCCTACGCCCCTCGATCTCTACGACCAAGTTGCGGGTCGTATTTGACGCATCTGCAAAGATGTCTCCCACGAGCGTGTCCCTGAACGAAGCCCTTCAGGTCGGAGGCACTGTCCAGAGCGATCTGTTCTCCATCCTCCTTGCCTTCCGGAAGCACCCCGTCGCCTTCACTGCAGACCTCTCGAAAATGTACCGCCAGATTCGAGTGGCCCCGTCTGACACCCGCTTCCAGCGAATCTTCTGGCGGGCCGATCCATCTGAGTTCATCCGGGTCCTGGAACTCACCACGGTGACTTACGGTACGGCGTCCGCTCCCTTTCTTGCCACGCGATGTCTGGTCCAGCTCTGCGACGATGAAGGTGAACATTTTCCGCTAGCTGCCAAAGTTGTGCGCGAGGCCTGCTACGTCGATGACATCCTCTCTGGTGCGAGCTCTCCCGAAGAAGCAATCGATTGTCTGACGCAACTGCAAGGCCTGCTCGGTCGCGGTGGATTTCCCATCCACAAGTGGACATCCAATGAGCCGGTGGTGATGGAACGCATCCCTGCGTGTGATCGCGAGAAGCTGATCGACCTGGACGGATTGGTCGGCGGTGTGGTCAAGGCCCTGGGGCTCTACTGGAGTCCAGGAGACGACGAGTTCCGTTTCACTGTTACGCAAGCCGAAGCTGATGCCACCAAGCGCCGTGTTCTCTCGGAGATCGGCAAATTCTACGACATACTGGGACTCCTGTCGCCAGTAATCATCAAGGCCAAGATCCTGATGCAGCGAGTCTGGCTTGCTGGTCTTTCTTGGGACGTTCTGTTGGAAGGCGGGATGATGGACACGTGGCACCAATTCCAGTGTGCACTTCCCGACGTGCGCGACATCCGTATCCCTCGGTACGTGATCGGGCCTGGCAACCCGGGCCTTGAACTTCACGGATTCAGCGACGCCTCCAAGGTCGCCTATGGTGCGGTGACCTACGTTCGCAGTCTGCTCCCGAACGGCAAGTGCAAGATGAGGCTGCTCTGCAGCAAATCGCAGGTGGCGCCAACCAAGCCACTGGATATCCACCGACTGGAACTGCTTGCCCTCCGACTGCTCTCGAAACTGGTGGTGAAGGTCATCGCTGCGCTGAACCTACCCTTCCGACACGTGGTGCTGTGGTGCGACAGCCAAGTTGTGCTTGCGTGGCTCAAGAAACCGCTGGACCTACTTCAAACGTTCGTGCGCAACCGCGTCGCGGAGATCCGGAGAGAGACCGGCGGCTTCATCTTCAAGTACATTCGTTCCAAGGACAACCCGGCCGATCTGATCTCGCGCGGCATGTTTCCTGCCGCCCTGAAGAAATGCAGTAAGTGGTGGGAAGGTCCACAGTTTTTGGAGTCCGTCGAGTACGAGGAAGAGCCTGAAATCGAGATACCGGACAGTGAGTTGCCTGAGATGCGTAAGGTGAAGTTGGTTACCCTGCTGGCCTGCAACACGACCGAGTTCCCGATCTTCGAGAACTGCAGCTCATTCCGGAAGCTGCAACGGATAATGTCGTACGTGCTGCGTTTCGTAACCTACTGCAGGCTCAAGAACTCCACGGAACGAACCCGTCTACGCCATCTAACCATCCCTGAACTGCGGTCGTCCCTGAAGCTGATCGTGAGGGTTGTGCAGCACGACGTGCTGTCTCAAGAAATCCAACACGTGGCCGAGAACGACACGGCCGGGCGTCTCCAAGGGTTGACGCCTTTCTTACACGAAGGCCTCCTGCGAGTGGGAGGAAGACTGCAGCACTCCGAGCTGCCGTTCGCAGCCAAGCACCAGCTGATCCTGCCCAAGCACCGAGTTACCAACCTGATTGTCAAGGCCTTCCACGAAGAGCACCTGCATGCGGGGCCGTCGTCCCTGCTCGCGATCCTGCGCAGACAGTTCTGGCTGCTCGACGGACGGTCGACAGTTCGGAGCGAGACGAGAAGCTGCGTGACGTGCTTCCGCGCGAAGCCACGCAGTACGAGCCAGCTGATGGGAAGACTGCCGTCCTGCCGAGTGACGGAGAACCTTCCGTTCGACGAGGTCGGCGTGGACTACGCCGGTCCAATTCTTGTGAAGGTAGGAATCCGGAAGCCGCAGATCGTCAAGGCATACTTTGCCGTCTTCGTGTGCATGGCAACCAAGGCAATCCACCTCGAGCTGGTCTCGGACCTCACGACCGAAGCATTCCTGGCCGCCCTCCAGCGCTCCATCGGATCCATTCCGATAACGGCACAAACTTCAAGGGGGCCAAGACTGAACTGCACGAGCTGTACGTTCTTTTCAACGAGCGCGAATTCAACAACCGGGTCCAGACGTACTGCCAGCCCAAGGAGATCACCTGGTCGTTCATCCCACCCGGCGCGCCGAACTTCGGTGGCCTTTGGGAGGCCGCTGTGAAGAGCACGAAGTATCACCTGAAGCGGATCCTCAAACACGCCAGGCTTACCTTCGAGGAGTACGCCACCGTGCTCGCGGAGGTCGAGGCCGTGCTCAACTCCAGACCGCTCTTCGCTACATCCACCGACCCAGCAGATCCAGAAGTCCTGACGCCGGGACACTTCTTGATTGGCCGCCCTCTCACGGCCATTCCGGAACCGGCGTACGAGGGAATACCGACGAACCGGCTGTCCAAGTGGCAGCACCTGCAGCTCTTGCGCGAACACTTTTGGAGAGCCTGGAGACGGGACTACTTGACAACCCTCCAGCCAAGAGGAAAGAACCGGAAGGAGAAGCCAAACGTCCGTCCGGGAATGGTGATCCTGCTGGAGGAGAAAGACGCGCCACCGTTGGATTGGAAGATGGGAATCGTGACGCAGACCTACCCTGGACCGGACGGTTTCGTGCGAACTGCGGACGTGAAGGTCGGTGGAACCGTCATCCGGCGACCGATCTCAAAGCTATCCGTATTACCAATCCTGGACAACGAGCCGGAAAAATCTGCTGAGTCTTCATCCCAGCCCGGGGGGAGGATGTTGGCGGCTTGACTGGCTGCGTTAATTTGACAGCCCTGCTCGCCTGCCGCAACCAGCTTGCTGCGATCGAGCGCAACCCTGCGAAACGTTTCTTGCGCGCAACGGCGCGACGTTGCCACGACGCTGAACGAACGACGAGACACGAATGTCGACCGACGACAACGACGAGAGAAAAAACCGCCATTTTGCGGTACCAGTCTTTTTTCACCCTCGGACAAGTGAACACGTAATTTTTAACTTAGTTGTAATAAAGCTAGTTTTGTAGTGTTAAATCCGAGTGCGTTTTCTTCTCTACCACACCCACGGCCAGTTCGAACAATCAAAGTACAGTCCACCCGTGAGTATTCCGCCGTTTTCCGTGGGGCCAACGTGCCGGCCCGAACAAACATGAATGCTCAAAATTTAAAAATAACTAAACTGATTTGAACATTTTTTTTTAAATTCAAATATATATCAAGCGAAACAATGTAATTGGGCCAATGTGAGTTTGTAAACAAAGGGTGTATTTTGCTCACGGCAGTGAGGAGTAAGAAAAAATTATGAATACGATTATTTTTATTATTTATTTTTTTCATTTCATTTAAAAATATTTTTCTTAAGCGGAAAAAAAGAGAAAAGGGAAAAGGAACGCAGCATAAACGAAAAGTGGCGTTTGACGTTTCTTCGCGCGGTGCTTGTTTGCAATATGTTCTGATGAAAAAATCGAAGAATTGGAATTTTCCTTTTAAATAATCTTGTGTTCGATATAATAATATTTAACATCGCCGCCGAATCTCAAAATGCAAAATTTTTAAATTTAAAGGACAGATATAGTTTTTTGGTCGAAATGGAGTAAAAAAAGAAGTTGTCTTTATAGCTGACGGCCACTATTGCTAGTACCAATCAGCAACCTCTGGATTGTGAGTCCAGTGCGCTGTCTAATTGATCCACACGGACGGGATCGAAATTAAGTAAAATTTACAAATTTACGAAAAACCCGAAGTTCTAAAACTCAAAAACACAATTTTTATGAAAAAAAAATAATTCAAAATCAGGAATTTGAAAATTTAAGAAATTGAGAATTAAAGAATTTAAGAATTTAACGGTGCACATCAACCAGAGCTTTTGCACCCAGATTTTTGTAACAGACATTTTAGTATTTTCAAAACTACGGGTACTATCGAAATATTTTTTTATTCATCCCCTAAAGTACGGTCCACAAAGTAATTTACAACAAAGTTTGATTAATTTTACATTCCCAATATTGCAGGATTGGGTCCGTAAGTTTGACTATTTTGGTATAAGAAGACAACAACTTCCTTCGTTGCTGTGCACCCTTAAGAATTTAAGAATTTAAGAATTTAAGAATTTATGAATTTAAGAATTTATGAATTTAAGAATTTAAGAATTTAAGAATTTAGGAATTTAAGAATTTAAGAATTTAAGATCAGAATTGGGTACTAAAGCCCTATGTAAATTTTTAGTACAACGGCAAAAAACACGATTAAAAACCATTTCTGATCACTTTTTTTCATTTTAATGCATTTTTTTTTTTGACAAGACAACATTTTTTCGATGGATCAATTATGGTCCCATTGGAACGAGCTGTCAAGTAGGAGCTTTTCTGTAGAGAAGGACCACGAGGTTAATTTTTCAAAATTGATTTAAAAATCCATTTTAAATTCTTTGTGGTCGTACTCAGAAAAATAAGCTTTATCGCTGTAAACAATAATATCAGCAATCTAAGCTTCATTTTAGGACCCAATTGTGCTCGGATTGCTTGTTTTCAAATCCGTATTGGCTTATTTCTAATGTTTTGCTTGACTTTTGGCCTTTACTCAATACAAATGACTTGTTTCTTGCATGTCCGGCAGTCGATCGACAATGCGATGACCAAAATTAATCAAACACAGCCCCAATCTAACCTAAAAAACAAAACTGCATCACCCCAGATTACCAAAAGTCATTTTTCATGCGTAAACTTGCAGCACGGGAGGGAAAATATCTCCAAACTCGAAGAATTGAAATCAAAAAATCAATCATAACTCCTTATGTAAACATTTACTGACGTGAACAGGATAAACTCTTTGTTTACAAACTCACATTGGCCCAATTACATTGTTTTGCTTGAAAAAACCATCCGTCAGACGATTTGCTCCCGGTAGATCCCGGAGCTAACCTGAGTTTTGTTTAGATTCGGATGAACACGGATGAACTCGAACCTAAATTAGCTCTCGCACAAGTACCGCGGTGGGCTTGACGCGGGTGCCAAATTAAAACAATGTAATTGGGTCAATGTCAGTTTGTAAACGTGTTAACATAAGGAAGGATGCTTGATTTTTCGATTCGAGTTTGGAGTTATTTTCCCTCCTGTGCTGCAAGTTTTCGCATGACAAAATTCTTTTGGCAATCTGGGGTGTTAGTTAGTTTGTTTATGTGCGTTGGGGCAGTGTTTGATTGATTCTAGATAACTTTTTCAAAACAACCAATGCCCCATGGGTTTCCTATGTACACAGGACCTTTTGAAAATGTAAGCGAGAATTCGTCGCATTGTCGATCTTCTGCCGGACAATTGAAAAAATCTTTTGTATTGCGTAAAAAGCAACATTCAAGCAAAACCTTTTGAATGAACCAATGTGGATTTGAAAACAATCAAGCTATCCTACTCATTTTAAATGTAAACCTTCGCTGACGTGAGCAGGATCGACTGTGTGTTTGCAAATCCAAATTTACCCAATGACATTGTTTTGCTTAAATTATAATTAAAAATGGGATTCAATACAGAACACAGAGTTAAAAACGTTGCATTTTTTTCTGACAAAACAGAATTTTGATAAACTATTGCCAAAACCAAAACCAAACCACATTCTTAAGTGCGTTTTTGTCAACTATACCAACAACAATGTTTATCTCCCTTTACGGCCAGCTATTGTTTTATCGTTTGAGTTTTATTAGAAAGTTACCTGTTGTCTCTGAATTTGCAAAACAGTTCCAACTGTCAAAGTCAAAGTGAAATAAATAGCATTTTCCCGAGATTACAAATGTTGCATGAGAATATTGGAACGTTTTCATAAAAAAAGAATTTCATAGAGCGTTTTGATAAATTGTTATTTGAAAAACCGGGATGATTTTGATAGTGATTACGTCAAATTCACTTTTGGTATGGTTACTTCGAATATTTAATTTGAGGAATTCGTAATATAGAGAAGAATAAATAAAAATACAAATTTACTATAAAACTTGTGGTACTGAAAATGGAATAATTTTGAAGATATTTTTGAATTCTGTTTCAATATCAATTTGAACTATTTTAAGAGTAAAATTGTTCAAAAAATCTGATAATACAGTCTGTTTTCCTATTCGAACTCATTTTTATTGAGAAAAACATGACATTTTCAAAGTAATAAAATAATGCTATTTATCTAATTATAGTTTACTAATGTCGTATCCGGTGCGCGGGACGTGATGTCGCGTGGGAACCTACGGCAGGGCCACGGAATCAGCGCACGATACGCAAATAAAACACGGTAATTTATAACAAAATGTAAAAACGCGTGTATTCTTGTTAAGATCCGGAAATAGAGTGACGATGGCACAACAATCATTTTGACAGCAAACATAAAAACATCGACGCGTTGTTCTGCGTCACAAAGTGGCAGACTGGCAGCCACTTGTGAGCCAGCGACGTGCGGAAAGTGGGGGCACTCCGCGCACTGGTTCTGTCCACAACATCTCCCCTCTTAAAACAGCTGGTCGGCTCTTGCAAGCGCTGTCGGTGCACCGGAGAAGAGTTCCAGCTGCGACGAACTCGTTGAAGACGACGACGCAGGGATTAGAGATGGTGTTGCACCGGGTTCTTGTAGAAGCAGCGATCCAGATCGGGTTCAGGTTGCGCGCGTGTTTGGTTCAGCTGGAATCGCAGGTAGAGAAGAGGGCGGTCGTGGCGTCAACTGCATCAGGCCCAATGGTGGCAGCTCGGGAAACGACGCAAGCTTCCACTCACCGAGCAGGACATCCAACGGGAGCGCTTTCGGGTTGGTCGATGGCGAAGCAGCAGGTCCGGCCTTGAAGCAACTTCGCAGTTGGTTGATGTGCGAGCGTGTGTCGCGTTCGTTGCCATCTCGCACGGCGATGCTTTGACGATGGTATTCCTTCTGGCGCAGTTCGGGGCCAAGCACTGCAGGTGCGCAGCGGTATGCCGACAGAAAAATGTTCAAAGTTCCTGCAATAGTGCCTCTCCCCTCCGAAATTTTCTTGACGGCACGCTCGAGAATGTCCACGACTCGTTTTGCTCGTCCGTGCGGCTGGTACGGGGCAGTCGCGGTGTGGTAAACACCGTTTGAAGAAAATTTGACACTCGTGAACTGCGTTCGGTTGTCGTTCACGATTAGGTTAGGCTTACCGAGTTGAGGAAACATCTGGCGAAGGATGGCGATGGTTGCGAGGGCAGAGATGCGACGCGTACGGACTACGTAGTCGTCGTTGAGTGGTTCCGCAAAATCCATGCAGCTGCGCTGCCACGGGCCAGCAGGTTTCGGCCATGGCACAGGAAGTGAGTGCGGTGGGGACCGTGCTACGGAGGCGCACAGCTGGCATGCTTCCCCGTCGTCGAAGTCGGCACGGGTCTGGTAACGCTGGATCTTCGGATCTGCGGCTTTCGTTGGCCAACCCTCGAATACGTACCGGAAAATCTTGCGGAGTAGTAGATCGGGCTGGGTGCTGATGTCCTCTTGGCGAATTCTGGCGATAACGAAGTCCTCTTCTGGTCGTACGTGCTGGTTGATAGGTTGTGGCACGTCAATGTGGCCAAACTTGTCGGTGGAGACGTACTGGGAGGCGAAGTCGTAGAGGAGCAGGTACAATGCGATGCGTTTCCGGTCTGCCTTGAAACCGACGATGTGTAGCAGAGGCGCGTTGTCGGGACGCGTCGTGTGGCCGTAGTCTTGGAAATGCTGCAGAACGGCTTTCAGGTTGCGGTCGTGTTCCTCCTGGGTTGAGCCGCTGATGACGGCGTCTTCGAGATGAGAGGACGCTCCGGGCTGTCGGGCCAACATGGTGGCCATGCTCTGCTGGTATGCACCGGGTACATTTTCGACCAGCAGCGGGTACAGGCGCGGCTGTATAGCAGCGTTGAGGACGGGTTTGGATCCGATGACCTTCCGCACCCCGACGATCGGGGTGGCCGACTTCGAGTTGTCGATCGGAGTGATGATGTTGAACTGCTGTTGCTTGTCCGGATCGCGGTCGACGTTCGCAACCATCGCGTACGCCACCGGACGTTTCGGGCAGACGGTCGGTCGGTGGTTTTCTTTCAGCTCCAAGTTCACCTTTTTGCCGAGTTCCTCGTTGAACACCTTGTGGAGGACTGACTCGAGCACCGGCGACGGGTCGGGGAAGCTGGATACGTGGAGCTCGGTAACGATGGTCGGTTCGTTGCGGGTGCTTCCGGCGATGGAGGTGTCACATCGGAACTCGTCGTCGAGTGACAATTCCGTTCCAGAAGCCGTGTTTACGCGAGCAGAGGGTGATGATAACTTTAGGCCGCCGGATGCGGCGTCTAGTGGAAGTCGGATCGGCGTCCCACCGAAATCGACCGACGCGCATCTCCGCCATTGCTGCACCGAGTGCTCGTTGATCACCACCGCGTGGCTGCGGACCGTGTCCGGCTGGAAAGCCTTCGTGTTCCCGGGGAGCGTGTCGACGTTCTGCGCCGGGTCTGGAGGCGGCTGGGCTGCGTCTGTTGTGAACCGCTCCATGAGATCCTTTTGCTGCTGGACAATCTGCTGCACTGCATTGGCCAGCTGCTCGAACGTCTGCATCATCCGGATCAACTGCTCAGGAGACCGCTGAAGCTGCTGCTGTTGAAGATGTGCAAGGCGGAACGGTTCTTGCTGGAGCTGCTCCCGACGTATTTGAAGCTGCTCCAGATCGGGGAGCTGGGCATGCCAATCGTTCATGCCGCTGGGGCTCCTCCTTCGATTGCACGCGGGTGCCGGATTTGTAGGTTAGGTGGCGCCCACCTTCGTAAAACCGCGGAAAATCCGGCAAATTCGACAGATCTCGTCGCCACTGTCGTATCCGGTGCGCGGGACGTGATGTCGCGTGGGAACCTACGGCAGGGCCACGGAATCAGCGCACGATACGCAAATAAAACACGGTAATTTATAACAAAATGTAAAAACGCGTGTATTCTTGTTAAGATCCGGAAATAGAGTGACGATGGCACAACAATCATTTTGACAGCAAACATAAAAACATCGACGCGTTGTTCTGCGTCACAAAGTGGCAGACTGGCAGCCACTTGTGAGCCAGCGACGTGCGGAAAGTGGGGGCACTCCGCGCACTGGTTCTGTCCACAACAACTAACTTTTAAAACTATTCAAAATTTGTCGAAAACTGCTTCATAAGGTACTTTGAACACTTATCTACCAAGGTCAACATGGTTTCATACCATTCCGTTTGTATTTAATTCGTATTTTTAATTTTACTATAAAATCATATACCTATCATAGTCACCCCGGCTATCAATGTCACCAGTTTTATGATATGTACAACTATTCAAAATATTTTTAAATGAAATGAAAAAAATATATACCGTCAGTAGGGGTGACTATGGGTCAAAAACCGATACACCTCTCGTAATTTCTTAATAACAAAAACAATTAAAATAACACCAAAAATCTTTTATCGTAGAATTGTTCTTAGATAGTTTACTAACATTTTCCCAAAATATGGTGTTATTTGATGGACTCTACCTTAAGGGGTTACATACATGTAAATCGGCAAAAATTTCAGAGGTTGGTTTGAGCACACACTTAAACTTTTTTCAAAATCTGTTTTCAGGGCATTAAAATATTACTTTTCATCTATTAACATGGCAAAACTCTGAGCTTAAATCGTCTCTAACTCAGTTAAATAATGAAATACCTTCATGAAACTTTCAGGAGTGTTTGAAAATCATCTTTTAAATGGATTTAAAAAAATGTTCTGTAATATGAAATTTTGTGATTTTCTACATGTATGTAACCCCTTAAATGGCAATCGTTTGAAAATTGGCCCAATCTCACCCCTTATAGGGGGTTACATTGGGTCAAATGAAACTAAAAAGATGCTCAAATACAAAGATATGGTAAAAACAAGTCATCCAACAGTGTTTCTTGTTCGAGGGAATCGTATTGACATGCTAAAATGTTTGAAGTAGAGTTTTTAAAACATTTGGGTACTTTTTGATCAATTCCAACAACATTTTTAAAAAGTTGATTTTTCGAGAGGTCATTTTTGGGCAAAAACGTACTTCAATTTTAGACAGCTGCTAAAATGACAGGATTTGTTCTAGGAACGGGATTTTTTCAGCAAAGTTATCTCAAGATGTCCCTTGCACAATCCTATTAACAGAATTTAGTTTCATTGAGAACCCTGAGAAATGGTAAAATCCGTAAAAAATCACTTTGACCCAATCTCACCCCCCAGACCCAATGTCACCCCCACTGACGGTATATAAAATACGAAAAACGTAGCTATTCGGATTTTTTCCTTACTCCTCCACTGACGTTAGCAAGATACTAGTTTTCTCTTTGTTTACAATTTTACTTTAGCGTAGAATCGTCATCCAACACCTCTCACCAGATGCCGCAAGCGCAAAGCTGCCATCGCAAACTCCTCTCACTCGGCAGCTTACTAATGCAGCCATAACCCCAAACAAATCTCTTCACCTCGATGAGCACATACCTTTTCACTTCTTTTAAATCCCACCCATGCAGCACCACCCACTTGACTTCTTGACGGACCGAAAATAAAACCAAAATAATAACTTCCATGATTTTCGGATGAATTCTGAAAATTCCGCCAACCTCGACACCTGTTCACTCGGGTCACACAAGACTTTCTTCTCCGATTCGCTTTTCTGGTAGCTGACTCTATTCTTCCATTCTGTTTTCCTGCTTTTCTGTGCCCCGGCTCAAAGGCTCGATGTCACTAATACCACCAAACACTACCCCGCTCACTGCTAGCCGGAGGGCGCAGCGAGGGGCCATATTTGCTACGTTCTCATCGTAAACAAAACGAAATCAAACAGCAAAAAAACACTTTCCCTTTAGATTTCTGACGAAAATCCATAGTTTTTCGAAGCATTGCCTATCCACAAATTGCTTCCACAACTAGGTTTCACAAAATAGGCAGATTTTCACACTCGAAATACGCGAATAAAATCGAGTCTAGCGAACGACGAAAAACCGCGTACACTCGCGTTGATGGCCGGGTTGCCAATCTGGAGCGAAAAAAAAAGAATCGCCGTCAGTTGAAAAAGAATCGCGCGATTGAAAAGTTCTTTTTTTGGTTTGCTTTGTTTCGGGCGCGTTTTTGGGGGGAATTGGAACGACTGCGGAAAGAGGAAAAGTTCCGAATGTTCGAGAGGTTTCATCGGTGTGTGTGTGCGCCGCAGAGACACACAAAGTAGAGCGAAAAAAGAATCGCCGTCAGTTGAAAAAGAATCACGCGATTGAAAAGTTCTTTTTTTGGTTTGCTTTGTTTCGGGCGCGTTTTTGGGGGAAATTGGAACGACTGCGGAAAGAGGAAGAGTTCCGAATGTTCGAGAGGTTTCATCGGTGTGTGTGTGCGCCGCAGAGGCACACAAAGTGGAGCGAAAAAAGAATCGCCGTCAGTTGAAAAAGAATCGCGCGATTGAAAACTTCTTTTTTTGGTTTGTTTTTTTTTTCGCGCTGACATATAGGATAGACCATTAGCGCGTGTTTTTGCATATATATTTTTTTATTCGATTGTGAGTAGCGAGACCTCGCGGTTACTCTGCAACGTGTTTTCCGAGCCTTTCATTTGATATTTTATTTTTCATAAGTCCTTCTTTTATCATCGTTGATTGGAAGGCACGCCGCCGGTTTAGTTCGTTTAAGTTATTGTTTTAATTTCATTAGAATCGGTTACGTAGTGTCCTGTTTTCTTTTTGTTGATAATCGTGGATCGTAATAATTTATTCCAACTGGCAGTTCTAGTATTAACTCATCAAACTATCGATTTTATGAAGAGTAAAGCGTTTTTTATTTATTAATTTTAAAATTTGCACGCGTTATCTTAATTGTACAATTAGTAAATATATACTGATAAGTCCAGCCCATAGCACTACTGCTCGGTTGGCACGCGTTCGATTTAAAAAACTTTCTAACTAATCAATAATTTATCTTTCCGCAGCCGGCTGCCTAAGATTTAAATTTTTCAACCGATAAACAAAATGCTCATGGTCACATCACTGCCACTCGTGAATCCTGACCTCATACCCATCTACTAACCCCCTCAAAACTCATGTGATACTTTGTCGGAGAAGCAGTCGATTGGGCGGTCTCTATCACTCAAGTATCGGACTAACATTCCCATCCACTTCCCCGTGACTCTACCACTGGTCGTGGCCAGCGCCGGTATTGATCAGCATGATAGGGGCCTTTGAGAAGTTGCGAAGCGAGGAAAGATAGCACCCACTCATCTTCCACGGCTCGTGGATGTAACTTCTGGAGGTCCTGTTCAATAACGGAGTAGCAACTGCGGGTGGGCACCTATGTTTATGCTTAATTTTACTTTGTCCCAACAACATTGTTTCGCTTGGTATTTATTTGAATTTTAAAACATAATTTCAAAATTTTAACTTATATTAAATTTAGGTAGTTTAATAGTTTTTATTAAACAAATAATACCAAGAAATATTTTGTCCCACAATTTCTAAATTTAAATTTAAGTCGTTTTGAACCAAACTCCTGATTTCTTTAAAATTCATTCAAATTTCGCAACTCAAAATAAATGCATCTTCACTAGCATCTTCATTTATTTACTTAAACTTAAATTTTATTTCTTTGGGATTTTCAAAGCGCCTTTTTTCAACTATGCAATTTTTAAGACAAAAACAACAACCAAAACAAATACAAACAATTCCAAAAACCGCTGAAAAAATTTACCACCCGCAGCTCGGCGACTTCTCGAGCACCTATCTTGGCTACTCGACGGATCGCCGATGAACTTTTTATTCGCTGAATGAACTCGAATGCTAATTTAGCTTTAGCTTTGCTACCCGCGGTGCGAAAGTTGGGGTGCAAACATGTCGGGAGCAAAACGGATGAACTCTTTTAAAATTTTGGAAATGACATTTTGTTGATATACGCAATCAATTTGGACATATAATGCAATTAGAAGCATGTTCTATCATGCTAGAATATAGTTTCATTGATTTTGATCAACAAAACGGCTAGAATTTGAAAATGAATAAATTAGATCCCCGCGGTGGGCTTGATTCAGTTGCCAAATTAGCAAAGAGCCTATGTCTGGAAATATTTTTATCCGGATTCCACGCGCAAAAACAGGAAAATGACGAAATCGACAAAAAATCAACTTTTTTCACTAAAACTGCGATAACATAAAAATTTAAGCGATGACCTATACATGTCTGGGTACCAAAAGTTGCGTCTTTCAATTACGAAAATTTTGTTACTCAGACATGTATAGGTCATCGCTGACATTTTTAAGTTATCGCAGTTTTAGTGAAAATAGTGGATTTTATGAATTAACATGAATAAAACTCTCGTGAAGCATGATTAAGGAGGAGGATTTCTGGAAAGTATAAAACTGAAAAATGTAAGTAAATCACAATGATTAATCTGATTTATTATCTGATTAAGATCAAATTCAGTTGTGTTGATTTCGACACCGTCCGAACAATAATCTTTTTTTTTTGTTTGTCAATCATTTAGAAATCTTGAAAGACGATAAAGCTGCTGTCCACATGTAACGGAATTGAAAAAAATCATCAATTATTCAGATGAAACTGGCTCACAATATGAAAATTGGTTTAATATGATCAACCTTTCAAACCGTAAGGCAGATTTTGGAGTTTTTGCTGAATGGCACTATTTCGCTACCGCACATAGCAATAGCTCTAGACCCCATGAGAGTTATTTCATCTATAACAGCCAGCTCCACATTTGTTCTCACTTCAAATAAAAGAAATAATTTGATAAAGTGGGAAGAAATGAGGAATTAGGAAACACTTAAAAATAATAGAAAAATGAAATTTTTTTGAAAATTGAATTGTAAAAACTCTGTAGCATTTGCAAATATATATTAAAAGTTCAATTTTTACTTAATATGGTTTAATGACACTGAGATCATGAAGATCAGTGCATTGAAAATTACCCAATAAATATTCCTTAAACAAAAAAAATATTGTTCAAGGTATTGATTATCTCAAAATCGTATAAAATTATAAAAATAATTCATCAGAGGCGGCGAGTGTAGCCGATTTAGGTAATCTCAAATACTCAAAACTTTAAAATTCGATATCTCTGGAACGAAACAGTCCTTCCTGTCGATAAGTGATTCTTATGTAAAATCGGACGGGGAATACGATGGTGAGGTCAAATTTAAAAAAATAAATAGGGCTGTTTTGAGATACGGCCGTTTAAAGTTTTCAATTGCGCAATACAGGTAGAAAACATATTGTAATCTAAATTTACAATAAAACAGAAATGGGTTCTACGTCCAATTTCCTTCAAAATTGAGTCTAAGACCGACCCTCTAAGATTTGTGGTTCCTGAGTTATCGTCGTTTGAAACCAGAAGGTTTGGTCAAAAATCGCCAAAAAGTCGATTTTTTGGGGAGGTACAAAAATGGAGGGGGTGGTCCGATTTGGATGAAATTCGGGATTTTTGCATGTTTTGATAGTCTCAACAGCTCTGCCAAATTTGAGCAGAATCGGAGATGGTAATTTTCAAATTTGCATTTTTTCTTGCACACTTCAGGTGGAATGACCCATATTACATTTAATTTTATATCTCGAAATAAATATCGAAATATATCTTGAAAATTATAATAAATATGCCAGGAACGCAGCGCAGCGGATAGCAAACGAAAACGACGACGACGACAAAAACTCCAAGCAGAGAAACAGTGCGCGCGCTTGTAGGTAAACAAGCAGGCAGGCGAGCAAGCTCGTGAGAGAGTTTGAACCTGAGAGAGAGCACGTGCGTGTACGAATTGGAATTAAACATCGTTGTTAGGTAGCCCCTTACAGCTAGCCGCGCAAAAATGGTCAGTTTTGGGCGATAATAACTTCGCGGGAAAAAAATCCTAAAAATATGGTGTCTTCGGGAAAGTTGTTCTAAATTTAATGAAGGTTCTACATTTGAGAAATGGTAAGAATAACTATGGCGCCTTCCACAGGTAAAATAGTAAAACAGTTGCTTTTCTCCATACATTTTGACGATTTTTTCCATACAAACTTTAAGCGATTGGTGGGAGGGGTTCCCGTGGTCAGAATGAGCTCAAATTTGGAATTTAGCCTAGTGATGGGTCAATCTTTGATTTCAGGGGGTAGCCCCAAAAAAGTCCGGATTAGGACCACCCTAGTGAAGGTGGGTCTACGAGGTCAAATTAAGTTCATTTTTCGAGTGATTTTATAGCCTTTCCTCAGTAAGGCGAGAAAGGCAAAAATAAAATAAAAATGTTCGGAGTGTTTCATCTTTAATTAGTCTATGGTTTAAAGTTGAAGGTTATTATTGTATTCACATGTTGTTTGAAAATTTCCCTTGATATTTTGTATTTTTGATGCTTATATTTTAGATCATACAACTCACCTTGGGACCATTTCATCCTTTTGTTCGGCATGTCCAAGGCGTCCAATACCACCAAAACCCCAGCTGAAAGCTCGATTTTTAGAATCAATGGCAACCTGCAATCCAAATAAATTATGAAAAAAAAAAACAAAAAAAAGAAAGAAAATTAAACTAACCGAGTGGTTATTGCCACATGCAAAGTCTACAATTCTGATATCTTCCATGGGGGTAACATGACCTTCTTTAGTCTTTTCAACGTACAAAACAATTTGTTTTGGTGATGTCTCAAAATGAAACGACATCTTAGTGGATGTCAAGAAATACTTTCCGTCGGTATTATGGCCAAGCTGGCCGTATTCTGGCAATCCGAACGAATACAAGTTACCTTTAATATCCAAAATCATAGAAAAATCTGCTCCGCATCCAACTTTGATGATTGGTGGTCCAGAATAGTTGAGGCGTGTAGCTTTAGAAATAATCGGCTGAGTGTTGCCGACGCCACACTGGCCACTCTTGTTGTCACCACAGGCGTAGACACAGCCAGTATCAGTAAGAAACAATGTGTGGTTTCTACCACAAGCTGCCTGAATAATATTGAACTCCTCAAGACCTGCGACCAAAGTCGGCTTTTCAATTGTTGCTAAATCAGACTGACCAAGTTGCCCATGCTGGTTACGACCTAGAAAATAGTTATTTTAATGGCGCCAATGTTAAAAATTTCAAATAAACTAAATCATTCAAAATATTCTTACCAAAGGCTAGCGCTTTCCGATTCATGTTTATCAAAACGGAATGAGCCGAGCTACATCCGCTTACTGCCGAACGATACTGAAAAATAAAATAGCATTTTATGAGGTAGTAAACAAGTTCAAAGCAAGGCCATTTCTGGATCATCATTTGAAAGTCCGTATAAGCATTTTGACAGATGAAACGTTTTTGCAAATTCTCAGGCTAAGGGTCACTATTTTACATAAACGGAAAAAAGTGATTTACCATTTTACACTCATATTTTGTGAAAAATAAACCATGCCTGAGAATCTTAAAAATAGATGTTTTCACCAAAATGCGTATGCGCCCTTTTGTCGTTTTGGTTTTTACCATATCAGTTGTAAAACGATGGAATGTGTACAAATTAGGACGGATTTTCATGACTCCTTTCGCCGAAGTTTTCCGTCCAGTCATATCCCATGTAACCATTCCAGCAATCAGTAACCTGCCGGGTTCCTTATCAAACGTTTTAAGTAATGGTTCTGGTAACATTTCCATCTCTTCGTGTGGTTGTAGCAGAACCTCTGTTACAATCGCATTGTTTTGGCCGTCATCGCTCAGATCAGATTCGTAATCGTCCTCTACTTTTGATTTATTCCGCTTAACGCTTTTCTTTGTCGGCTCAGATTTGCGTTTAGACGACATAGCTACGATAATCTACAAAAAAAGGATAAATAGACTGTTAAGCCAGTGTTTTTTTAATACAATCTTATTAGTAAGCATCCGTTAGTGTGCGTAAGGGTGTGTTCTCATAACTCCTGAAATTACGTTAATTCGCAAAAGACGTCTTTGATTAACCCTTACATTGGGATTATTGGAATTAATCCTACGCACGAGTGCAAGCTGCAGTCAAGTGCTCCATCGTTTTTCCGAAATTTTTCGCCGTAATTTACCGTGATTAGCCGCGAGTTTGCTCCACCAGCATGCCAAGGGCCGGCAGCGGCAGTTCGAGTGCGGCCTCGAAAAACCCGCGAAGTTCGTCTACCGGTCGTGTGAAAAACGGTAAACAAACCAACGCCACGTCGACCGCCATCGCGCCGGGGAGTGTGTGCGCTAAAGGATTCGACCCGAAGTTATTACACCCTAATTACCGTGCCCAGGGCCGCAGCCCTAAAAGGCTCGGTTCATCTACTTCCGGCAATCTGTCGACCGATGGCGCATCCAATGCTTGAAAAGGGATCTATCACTGAATGCGACTGCTCGATATTCGACTTTCTGTCAGCGATCATTTCCCAAAACGATATTTGATCGCTGACACACAACGCCTATCATGACCGTCGTTGCTTGGCGACGGTCAGTGACCGTAAACACGAAGACGAAACGAAAGAAAAATGCCTCAAGCTCAAGCAGCCGCCCGAACGAGACAACGTGCTCTTTCTCTCGTTTTTGTCTCTCTCTTCCTAATGTATGCCGCGTGGTGACAGGAGTCATATGATTGCTATCATTGGAGAGATGATCGGAATCTCGGTAGAATGTCAAACGAACGCTCTCCAAGTGATTTTTTTCCTGGAGGGAAGTCAAAGATTGTGTGAGTGACTTTGCGTAGCACTCATTCCTTTGTGTGTGAAACGAACGAAAGTAGAATGTAAAAATCAGGTTGTCGTGGTGAAGACGATTGGAGTGTTCTGTCAGCTATCACCAAAAAAGTCGAAATTTCGCAAGCCCTGGGCGCATCAACATCCGCCAACATTCCCACCAGTAACCAGTTCGCGAGACTGAGTGAAGAGGAAAGCAGCTACAACAACACCGACGGTAGCACTACCGACGACGACAACGACGATGAACGTGCACGAAAAAAAGTGATTTCGCCAATAAAAGTAATTACTCCAAAGGAACGACGACCACCACCAATGTTTGTTTGGACACGTTGGCGGACGATGTTAACGAGCAGCTCACGGTGTATTTTTTCGAGACCTCAAAGATAAAAAAAATCGGTATGTCTGATAAAATCGGTGCATTCATGTTGATATCACTCAAACTTCTTATGAATATGCCTTGGGGACTCTAACCAACTATATTTGACCCATTATTGACCTCCACCAAAAAAAAAATCGAACCAAATTTACCAGATTTCTGGCATTCTTTAAAATTACTCCAAAATCCAAGCTGGAAACCCCGATACGACCGAAAATAAATCTTTTCTTTGTACAATTTGTCATGAAATTACAGCAACACATTGCCCGGATACGAATTTGAGCATTAAACAATGCAAACCATGGATCTTCTTATATTATCTATATATATATATATATATATAAAAAATTTCGACGGATTTGTTCGAAAGCGAATCAGTTCAATACGAAGCGTCGGATCGAGGTGCTGCGTTGGGTTCGTATAAGCCCATGGAAGGTTTATACGCTAACTAATTGACACTTTGGCCACTCTGGAACCAATTCCGGAGCATCGGCAAAATGTATGGAGAAAGTTACGTATCACAGGAGGCTGAATTAGCAAACAAGCAAGAAACCAAAAAAGGGCAGGACGAAGTTTGCCGGGTAAGGCTTGTATTTAATAAATAATCTCACAGCTAAAAAAGTAGTAATCCAGCTGCGTGTAAAAGGCCTGGGTGTAAAATAAATATTGCATTATTTTATGAAATTTTATGTGATTTTACACCCTGAAATATGTAGCCCATCAGTATGGGAAACCTAATAAACCGAAATGTCAAGCTCATATATGCGTTTATCCTTGCAGCATTTCATCGGTCTGATGGCCGAGTGGGCTAAGGCGCCAGTCCTTAATGTTGGTGCTGGGTTTGAATCCCGTCGGTTGCAACTTTTTTTTTTGTGTTTGCAAAAATTGTACATGCAGTGTGTAATATTAAGTGTTTATTTTGATGAAGGTGATGTGCATGCATTTGCATGCGATTTTACCATCGGATTTTTTGCTGTGTAGAACAACTTTTTTTTGAGGATTATTTTTCGATTTTATGGAATACAAGCTCTTCCCGGCAAACTTCGTCCTGCCCTTTTTTGGTTTCCTGACGTTTCTTACTTGTTTGCTAATTCAGCCTCCTGTGATCAAAATTTGATTTTACGCATCTTTTCCCATACAATTTGCCGATGTTCCGGAATCAGTCCCAGAGTGGCCAAAGTGTCAATAAGTTAGCGTAAGAACCGAGGTAAGAACCTTCCTTGAACTTATACGAACCCAACGCAACAAAGAGCACCTCGATCCGGTGTTCCGTGTTGAATTGATTCGCGTTCGAACAAAACCGTCGAAATTTTATATATATATATAATAATAGATTTGCTCAAAAAATCACAGAAAATCGGTGCATATCACTCGAATTTCTTATGAATATGCCTTGAGACTCTAACAAACTATATTTAACCCATTATTGACCTCCACCAAAAAAAAAATCGAACCAAATTTACCAGATTTCTAGCATTCTTAGAAATTACCCCAAAATCCAAGCTGGAAACCCCGATACGACCGAAAATAAATCTTTTCTTTGTACAATTTGTCATGAAATTACAGCAACACATTGCCCGGATACGAATTTGAGCATTAAACAATGCAAACCATGGATTATTTAATAAATAAGCTGTTTATTACCCAATAGGTTCCGAAAATTATGTTTTCAATCCTCTTTTTTTATTGGAGGTCAAATATGGGTCAAATATAGTTGGTTAGAGTCCCCAAGGCATATTCATAAGTGTTGTATTCCACAAATATTGTTTAGCGTGTAGGGACTTTTGCTTCACCTATAAAATACCATCTTGAACAAGGAAATCGATATGTCATTAATAAAGTAGCGAGTGAAGATAAAACACGCGGTTTTCGATACGGGATTTAATTCGTCTTTTATTACACAAAATCCAATCTAACAATAAGAAATTCGAGTGATATAAACATGAATGCACCGATTTTCTGTGATCCCATAAAATCGAAAAATAATCTTCAAACAAAAAAGTTGTTCTAGACCCCCGACGAAATATTTCGCTAGACCCCGCAAAATATCGAGAAAGAGCCCTTCTTTGACGGTGCCAAATATCAGACATACCAAATTTTTTATCATTTGTTTGTTCTAAAAAACACCGTGCCTGGGTCGAAACCTATCGACCTCTTGCTTATTACGGTGGTAGACCCGCAGGAACCAACTTCAGGGAGTTTTAGATGATCTTAGATATCCCAACATATCAACAAAGTACTCTACCATACCCACTGAAGCTATTGGCATATGAGCCGGAGTCGAAATCTATCGACCACTTGCTTGTTACGGTGGTAGACCCGCAGGAATCAATTTCAGGGGGTTCTGGATGATGTTGGATATCCCAACATATCAACAAAGTAGTCTATCATACCCACTGAAGCTATTGGCATATGATCAGGAGTCGAAATCTATCGACCACATGCTTGTTACGGCGGTAGACTCACGGACCTAAACTTCTGGAAGTTATTGATGACCTAGGATATCTGAACAAATCTACAACATCCGGTTCGAACAAGGTTGCTGTATTTGAAAAGGCATTCGTATAAGATTCTAGTTAGATTACGTTTCAGAATTCGAATTGTATTGACTGGTTAGGGACCATCCATAAACCACGTGGACACTTTTTTGGAAATCCCCCCCCCCCCTTCGTGGACAATTGTCCATACAAAAAAACATCTTTTTGTATGGAGCGTGGACAATCGCCATACCCCCCCCCCCCCCCCCTCTGAGGTGTCCACGTGGTTTATGGATGGTCCCTTACCTTGCAACATCAGTTTATGTTGCGCTACATTTTTTGGAAGTGTTGGCAAAAAATATGAAAATTGACCAGATTTCGGCTTTAGTGGTACCTTAAATCATATTTTATAACAGGTGCAAGTTATTGGTAGGGACACTACTGATCTAGGAAAAATAGCATTTTGATAAAATGAGCCTTAAAACGAACCCTAAGCGTTATTTTGTACTTTCCAAATATTATAAGGAAACAAAGGTTTAAAAAAAAACTTCATTAAATCTTATGCCCCGTGGCGTTTACGTTGTTTTGGCGGTTATGTGGTAGTAGAATCAGCTAATTGCATTGCTAGCAACAATTCCTCATACTGGAAATAATCAAAATTGTAAAAATTACGGCCTTACTAGCGATTGTTCCTCTTGCCCCACCTCTGAAAAACCCACTACCACAAAATTGAGCACTTTTGTACCACACACGGACGACACGCGTGCTCTACGATAAATTGAGCGCCAAAATTTGGATATTGGAGATAGGCCAACTATGTCATTGTCAAACGATCGGGCGTCAAAAAGCGATCGTCCATGATTTATTGCAGATTTTTCGAATGAATATTTCTCGAGAAATGATTGGAGAACGAAGCTTGATTTAGAGTCGGAGCCAAAAGCAAACCCTATACCTTTCTTAAGTAAGAAGGTGTAATGAACGGGTTCCCTGTCAACTCAATAGGAATTATATTCGAATCGTTTACGTATAGACGTATCCAGTTTGAAATGGCCGCTAGGTGGCCAATGGTGTTAGAAATGACAGCTTCCATGTATTTGAATATGAGAGCTCAGGAAAACTTAATTTTTAAGCAATAAAATGATTATTTATGATAAAAGTATTGATTGATTAGGTGCACAAAATGTGTCTAGAATATTATTAAAATAAAAACTGTTCGAAAAATTTGCAATTGAGATAAGTACACCATTCGATTCAGCAGGAATTTTGGGCACCAAAAATATATAGTTTTCATATGTTAAAGCTATGAACAAGATTGTCCGTTCGACGCATTGGTGAACGCAGAACGCTGTGCCAGTTCGATTTTTCCATCAACTGTCAGTCAAACAATCTACAGGGGTTGCTTTGTTCAATGGTCGATGACTGGCAGGCTATGATGACAGGCGCAAAATTTTGCGTTTGCGTCCAGGCCTGACGGACAATCTTGTTCTTACCTTAAGTGTTTTATTTTAGAAGAAAATTAACAAAAAGTATGAAAATCGAAACATTTAGTATGGGAGCTGTCAAATCTCTCACCATCAAAAAGCAGCGTTGAGCTTTCGCTGGATTTGTCTATTCTGTTTCAAACGCAACAACCGATTCCGTGTACGCACCGGTTGCTGCGTTTGAAACGAAATACATGAACGATACGTATTAAATTTCATTCCAAAATTCCGATTGAGTTGACTCGGTTATATTCATATTCGCTTACGAATAAACAACCGCAAAATTGATAGTCGCACGAACTCTTTAAACTTGAACCCTCTAATTACATTTGATATAAACATACGTTCAAAACTAAGGGTTTATCTTTATCTAACATATTTAAAAAGTTCCGAATGTTAGTCAACGTTTTTAACATAAACTTACCGATTTTTTTGTTGCGAATAGCCTTTGTTGCTCGACTACACGAAAATTCAAGAATAAACAAGCTGTCAGATCCTCTACACGGAGAATCAGCTTTACACTTTTTGCAGTTCGATTTTACAGTACCGACTAGTTTCAACTCTCGAACTAAAAAAAGTGTAAAATACGAACTGCTTTGTGTAAAAGTTACATCTTTACCCAGTCAAATCAATCCGAATTCTGAAACGGAATCTAATTAGAATCGTAAACAAATTCCGTTTCAAACGCAACAACCGGTTCGAACACGGAACCGGTTGTTGCGTTTGAAACGGAATTTGTATGCGATTCTAATTAGATTCCGTTTCAGAATTCGGATTGATTTGACTGGGTAGGTGCCCGAACTGCAAAAAGTGTATACACTGAAGATAAAAGGTGCAGGTGGTTGTGTTCTACATGACCAATATGACAAAGAACTTTGTACCAAACTCTAAAAATCATGCTATTTTTATTTATATTTTTTAATTCTTTGCCAATTTATTTCATCCTGAATAATTATTTCTAATTAAATATTTTCAATCAATGGCACCTCTGTGGATATAAATTGCCCATATTGCCTCAAGTCGAATGGTTCGATAAATGTCCTCCCGGTAGAACCTTCCCTCAGGGCCATGGCCACTCCGGGTGTGGCCAATCCAGTCAAAATGGCGATTTTCACTACCAGTATCAAAAACCATGCATTTTGATACCCATATTGCCCCAAGTCGTATGGTTCGGTTAATGTCCCCCCGGTGGAACCTTCTCCAGGGCACTGGCTACTCCGGGTGTGACCAATCCTGTCAAAATGGCCATTTTCACTACCAGTATCAAAAACCATGAATTTTGATACCCATATTGCCCCAAGTCGAATGGTTTGATAAATGTCCCCCCGGTAGAACCTTCTCCAGGGCACTGGCCACTCCGGGTGTGGCCAATCCTGTCAAAATGGCCATTTTCACTACCAGTATCAAAAACCATGAATTTTGATACCCATATTGCCCCAAGTCGAATGGATCGATAAATGTCCCCCCGGTAGAACCTTCCCTCAGGGCCATGGCCACCAACTTTCATGAAATTTTCTACTCTACAACTTTGCTTAAGACACCAAAGCCCTACAACGTCAACCAACAGAGTTAGTTTTTGGTTGACACCCTGGAAGATCGTCACCCTATATGTCAATAACTTCACAGACAACAGACGTAGCGGCTAGAACAAAATAATTTGAAAATCGTGTGTAAAAACATGGCTGCCGCATCCTGCTAATCTACTAGCGCCATCTGTTAGCCTATTGCCACTCTCTAAAGCAGCCATGATGGTTTTCTGAGAAGGTGTGTTTGAAAATGCATCACCCAGAAATGTTTTAAAAATATATTATTTCAATTTTTCGAAATAAAAATTAAAAAGGTAAAGATTATGTTTTTATGCTATAGTAAATCTACTTTAATTATTAATTAACACGATTCACGAGCACATGGAAGTTTTTTTTTCATTTAATTATCGATATTAAAAAAATTGTCTAGTCTGATGCTTTTTTAAACACAGCAACCAAGGCCGCGCTTGAGGCTGTCAAATTCTTGCTGGTTGTGTTTATAAACAAAACCAACAGAGGTGAGCGAAAAGGAGGGAAGACCCGGTGGAAATCGGGAGGATGGGCAAGCGTTTCTTGGAGGATAAAAGATCCGTAACCAGAAACGAAACAATCCGGAACTGTCGAAGAAGGAAAAACAGCAAGGTATGACACGGTAAAGTCTGGATGTCATCGGCGCCGTCAGCAAGAGCTATGATCACGGCCAACCCCGTAAACGTTTTGGCCCCAAACGACCGCATTCCGAAGATTATCTCCGGAACCGACAAACCAACTACCACGATCATTTCAACGCTCACCTTCAAGACATCTTCAACGCCCTCGAAACCCACCCCACCTTCAAGTGCCGCCACTTCCGGCGAACCCTCGTCGCCATACCAAAGGCCTGAATCTTGAATGTTCTCCCCGGCATGTCAGATTCCCCCACCGGATTTCTAGTGCAAGCGATCCTCAAACACCAGAACCAGAACAAACGATTACAAACGTTGAAAACCAACAAAATGTAAAATGACAGTAGGCGGAAAGTGATATTTTGACAGCGGGCAATGTGTCAGGGCAAAGCGACTGCAGCGCCACAAACGGATTGCCACAACTAAAAAATCTGTAGCGATGATTTACACAAGGGAAGAATCGAGCCCAAACGTCTGTTGTCTGTGATAACTTTAAAAGATAGTCTTTATCAAGTACAACAACTCTTCCGAAGATACCATTTGGCTAGGACGTCAAATAAAGGAGTAATCAATTTATTCCATTGCCCTGGGGAAGGTTCTACCGGGGACATTTATCGAACCATACGACTTGGGACAGTACCAAAAACCATGAATTTGGATACCCATATCGCCCTCCCGGGAAAACCTTCCCGTAATTTTTACTACCAGTATCGAAAACCATGAATTTTGATACCCATATTGCCCCAAGTCGTATGGTTCGATAAATGTACCACAGAGTAATCCAGAGGGAACACTGCCATTTAATTTATATGGTTGCGTTACGCGGTACATCCCAGTCACGACGTTCTAGCAGGATTCTAGCAGAGTTCTTACAAGGCTGGATATTCTTAGAGCATTCTAGCAGAAATGTTCCATCGTTCTAGCAGGATTCTGACAGAACCAGCTCTGCTAGAATATTTCGTGACTGGGATCATGGTACATCCCCCCTTCAGAAAAACCCTTGCATGAAGTGCAAAATCTCAGCAATCTTACACGGAGAGACCGGCCGGGGCAAATATAAGAAAATCTTGGTAAATTTAACAAAAAGTATGGGTTAATTTTTTACACAGCTTTTTTTCAACAATCGATTGTTGATTTTGTTAACCCGAAATTGCTGACCACCGGTAATTAAAATTAACTAAAAAAAATACTTGGAATTGCCATTTTAGTTGGTTAAATGGCCGAAAAAAATTCTAGCAGTCGACTGCTAGAATATTTTTTTCAGAAAATTAACTAAAAATTTCTTGTTTTCAGCTGAAATATTGTGGAATATTCTGTTAAAAACTGGCTGGTAAATGTTTTTCAACTATTTTTCAACATTTTTTTTCGTTGTATCAACCGAATTTTATTTGCATGCAGCAAGTTATTAGTGTTTTATAACAAAACATTACTTAATTAGACATAATTTATGTAAGTGTTGATATATTATGAATACAAAGAGACGAGTTGTTCCTTTTAATTCCGCTATATATTTTTAATATCTTGACAGATACGTATTTCGTCTACTACTTGCAGACTTCATCAGTGTTCTGACTCGACAGTCGAGAACAGAACACTGATGAAGTCTGCAAGTATACACGGAGAGACCGTGCCCAGAAATTTTAACAATTAAAATTGTTGATTTTACTTTCGTTAATTTTAACAAAAACGTACTTGTTACTGCCAATATTCCGTTAGAATAACTAAAATTTAGTATTAATTTAATAACCTGTTTGTTGAAAATGCTAGAGGCAAAAAGCTAACAGATTTCCCGAACTCGAATGAACGTGCTCGACTGTTAGCTTTGGTTTTAGGAAAATAAAAAAAATTGTTGATTGAATATAATTTACATTTGGTTGAATTTTTAAAAGATGAACTTGGGTTTGTTTACGTCTGTCATTTGAAGTCAGGATTCGAACGAGAGCGGTCGATTTGTTGAGTTTGTGTTGTTAATTATGAAGTGAGAGGATGTGAAAGGTGAAACTTACACTATTTAGCTAATGTTGAAGTGGCACATCAAAGTGTTGCAACTGGGGAGGTGGAATTGGTGAGTAGGTTTGTTGATGATTTCTTTGCAGGTGATAAACTATGAAGAGCAAGAGGACGATTTGCCATGAGGACCTCCAATGCGAGTGAGTTGAACATGTTAGAAGAATGTTTGATGGAACGAGAGGGCAATAGAAAGGAAATGCGGGCCGACTCTTCACGGATAGAGCAAAAAAAAAAAAAGCAAAGTAATCCACTTTAACGACCCCCGGGTCTTTTGTGGTCTCTGTTGCAAGTTTCTGCTCATTTCTAGGCGTCCGAAGGTTATGTGTGGTGAGTCACTCAAAACCTCTTTTACGCAAATGGACCGACGTTTTACTTCCCCATCCGATAGAAGGCGTGGTCAGGCAAATCTCGTCTCGAAAAATGCCACCGGGTCCGTCTGGGATTGAACCCAGGCCATACTGGGATTCAGAGGCTACCACGCTAACCACTAAACCACCGGACCCGGTGGATAGAGCAGCCCGTTATGTTGCTTACACATGGCATTTTTAACAAAATGTTGGATAATCCAAGTAAGTATGGGTTTATTTTTGCACAATAATTTATCTAATGTGATTCTTATTAGAAAACTGAATCATTAAAAAGCTTCGTGCTTACGACGGATAAAATCTTAATGAACCATTTTTTTCCAGAATCATCAATTATAAAAAACATAGAAATGCCATGTGTAAGCAACATAAACAACATAAAAAATAGAGATGAAGTAAAATATAAAAAAAATAAAAATATATAAAATATATAAAAGAAGATAATTATTATCTTGAAAGTTTTGTTGCAATACGACTGCTCAATAAACTGGTAAGTAAAACTCAAAATATTTTTTTCAGGAATCGAAGTACGTTAAATAAATTGAATCAAATGCAATGAAAGTTTGTTGCCAAAAGTAATTGTTAAATTCAGGGCCCCGGCGATGGCCTGAAAAAAGCTACCGAACAACATTGGCAATATGGCGGCGTTTGTTTATAAACATTGCGAAGTGTAAACACGATTTTTTTCTTGATTCAAAAGTAATAATAGTTTTAGTTGCTGCTGCTAAATGTAAAATGCGTTGTATTTATGTGGAATTTTCGCAGAATCACAAGATACTGCCGGTGATTGCGACTGCAGCAAGTCTTCTACTAGCAGGTATGTTCTTTTGGTCGATTGTTGAGTATATTATGAGTACATTGAAAATAAATCTTTGTAGCGCTGGTTTGCAGCAAAAAGTACCTGCTGGACGCGACAGATCTCTGATGCGGGAGCTGGAGAATGTTCCTAAAAGCGAACGAGCCTGTGCAGTGCTGCGTCCACCGGACAAGGAATGGTTTCGCTGGAGGATTTGGAGCACGTTCTGGGCAAGTTGCCGCTGCGGAAGCTGGAGAATGAGACAAACAGTGAACGGGCCGGGTCAAGAACGCCCCTGTTCGGTGCTGCTTCCATCGGCCGAAGCAACGTTCCACTTGAAGAGCAGGAGAATGAGACAAGAACGCCCTTGCACAGAGCTGCGCCCTCCGAACGAGGCAACGTTCCGCTGAAAGAGTTGAATCACGTTCCGGGGATGTTCCGTTGCGGAAGCTGGAGAAGTTGCAACACAAGAATGTACTTATTTCAAGAAAATTAAAACTGTAAAAGATAATAGTTTGTCTACGTTTTTTTTCAAACATTCGCTCCGAATATACGTATTTCGAACAACAAGAAATCATTGCAAAGCTACATAGTTTTGAAGCGAATCCGACTACAACTCCCGCTTCTGGAGATTTACGACTCCAGCACTCCAAAAAGATCCGACTTAGAAACCTACTCTGACTCCAACAACAGCGTCCATACAAAATTGACAAAAAGTAAGCCTACTATGGCTCCGACTGCAGATAATTTAGCGATTTTGACTCCAGCTTCTCAGAATTCATCGATTCCAACTCCAACGCACCAAAAAGACCCGATTCCACCGGTTCCAACCCCTTAGCACTGATATATTTATTTTAGGCAATAAAATACAAAATAAGTTTTCCAAAAAGTGTATTAAATGATGAATGCCTCCCAAATTCAGACAAAACAAAATTTAATTATTGAATTTATACTGGTATAACGCTACCAAACTATAATAGCAATTTATTATAATGTTAAATTCGAATAAAAACACTTTTTAAAAGTAATTTCCATAAAAAGGCACAAGTTGACAAATTAGCAAATTACCCCGAATCAGTATTTATGATGTGCGATATTAGGGTAATTCATCCGTTCCAGACTGTCAAAATTCCAAAACGTCAACGCGTCCACCGCCATTCTTCGGTACGCAGCTTTTGTTCCTGTATGACGTTTCGAGGCGAGGCCCTGGTTAAATTAATGCGAAAAAATTGCTAGAGACATTCGACTGTGGTGAAATGTTTTTACTGTGGGATTGTGAAATATGACCAGCCAGACTTGCCTCAACTGCATCCAGATTCCATAATTTGGACCAACAGATGCATCAGAGGAGCAGCAGTTGCAGCGGCACCAGACCGCAGCGCCACCGAGGAGCAGGTTGACATCGAAGATACTTGTATATGTGTGGCGTTCGCAGTCGCTCTGCAAGTTCTTGCTTGTGTTGGTGCTGACGTGGAAGAGCTTTATTTCTGGTGAGTACGTTCCAGCTAATGCGCGTGTGTGCGTGTACTGAAATGTGAGTAAATTTCAACTTGTTTTTAACCCTCCAACGCCCATGGTTGCTCTTATTGACCAACATATAACATCTGAATAACTTTGAAATTATTCAACATTACTATTGTTTTTTTTGCAAGGGTCCTTAAAGCTCTGGGTTTCCTAATATTTCTGGGGCATTTTCAAATTAATCTCTAGATTATGTTGTTAATTTTATAATAAGTGGCTAACGTTGAAAATCTCGATTATGCTCTGTGTGTTGCATCTCGTAAAATAACATGTGTAATTTTGTTTTGATAAAATCCACTCATATTTTATTTATCCACAGAAAGCGAGTTGTGGCGCTATAACCATGGCAAAAGTGTCCAGGGCATTGTGGAAATACAATGTCCCATCCCCGAGGGTCCCGGAGCACCAAAACTTCTTAGCATGGTGCTCCCAACGATTAATTGCTATAACTAATAGGAACGTGAGCGGGGGATCCCCACGTTTCTTCCTCCCCTGTAGATTCAGAAATGCATTGCTGTTTGAACACTCGTGCTCAAACTCAATCCAATTCAACGAATCATCTTTGCGGTTAACTTTACGCAGTTGGTCTGGCCGCTTCGACGTTTGTGATGTTTCAATGCATGTTAATGCAATGGCGCATTGCAAATGTTGATAATGACAAGAAGATGCTAGGCGTCAATCAACCTAAGGCATTCTCCAGGATGCCCTCGAAAGACTGGCTGCGCTAGGGTTAGATTAGATTAGATTAGATTAAAAGTAATTGTTAAATTAATGCAACTTTGGTAAGTAGCATTATTGATATTTCTTCTTTCCTCAATATAATTTCATTTATTTACGTTCCTTTTTTCAGTTTATAGCCGAAATTAAGAATTTTGTATTAAATTACTAATACATTTCACATGTCTATTTGCAGCAAAAGGTTCACTTTAGTGAAAATTCTGTTTCCAACCACAAGAAAAATAACTAAACCTGAGAACATTGTAGATGACTTATCGGATGATTTCACAGTGATGGTAAGTGGATACAACACTTAATTTTATACAACATAATAAAAATATAAGCTTAAAACTTGGTGAAAATTTTGCTCGATTTCTATTTTTCAGGAATTCATGTCAAATTAAACATCTTTTTTAAATATGTTTAACAAAATTTGTAATATGCTTTTTCATTATTTTTAGTTTAATACAACGTAATTTTTTAAAACATTAATCAAACTTTACATGTTTTATAACAACAGTTAAAAAAAAGTTTTGTTTTGATGCTTTTAACAGTAACTTAACAAGTTCATGCAAAAAAAAAACAAATTAGTACAAAACGTTAAATTTTTAGGCAGAATAAATGCGAAAATAAAAACACTCAGCATTGATTTGTGAGGCATTATTACAAAATTTACTGCAAATTCAATAAAAATATCGCTAACAACTGCTAGTTATTGACTACATGTACGAATATTTTTCTGAATTCAAGTAAGACAATAGTTAAAATATAGCTAGAAATTCGGCCCAGCCTATCCCAGTCACGAAATATTCTAGCAGAGCTGGTTCTGTCAGAATCCTGCTAGAACGGTCGAACATTTCTGCTAGAATGCTCTAAGAATATCCAGCTCTCTAAGAATTCTGCTAGAATCCTGCTAGAACGTCGTGACTGGGATATCGTTAGATAATTAAAGAAAATATATATCAACATTGTGGTTTGGTTGAGCGTTTTAGCAGAATGCATTACTACACTGAAGATAAAAATTACGACCAAAATGTGTCGATCCGACACACTGTATGTGTAAACCGGGTTGTTTTTAAATCGATGTGTGGCTTTTACACATCGCGATGGTTTTTGATCGAAAATCCATCCAATGTGTAAATTCCTTTTCGCCTGCTTCGCCAAAGTTGCCGGTGGGTGTCGCCACAAGTCTTGGACTTTGACGTGTAGCGAAGAGTGAAAAAAAACACGTTGGTTTTTACTGTTTGCATTTTTGGTAAGTTTATTTGCATTTTACAAGCTTTTCTTTGGCTGTTTGAGCTGAAAAATTAATCAATTGTTTACCCTCAGCCTCGTCATGATTCTTCCGGCCAAGACAGCGTGACCTCCACCGAGTCGGTGCCCATCACCTGCCCATTTTTCCTCCAGCTCGACGTCACCAGCCGGACATGAATTCGACTGAATAGTCCGTTCGCCGCGGAATCTGGACCGCGTTGCTTAGGGTTGTTCAACAGGAGCGCCCTTACCCGGGAAGCCGACCTGCTTTGGATGTTGGACGGTACGGCTACGAACCAGATCTGTAAGGCCGGCAGTTGCGGGTTGCGTTTCCATACCCGCTCACTTCCGGCGTTTTGAAGGAGGAACTGCTTGAAGAGATGTTTGCGATCAGCTGAGCAAAATTTGATATTTAATATCAAGAAGATCCCAGCTTGGTCAGAATCTGCCGCTGGGCTAAATCTGTTCGCTGCTGATAACAATCAAACTGCTTACAAGCAGCGCAATCCGGATAAACAATCCCACCATGTCCGGGTGCTCCTTCTTTTTGGCCACTAGACCACATTTTTTTCAGGATGTAGGTTTACTTGATCACAATATTTCTGGGTCTGTTTTGATTCCGATGCTTCTTTTTTTTAGGTTAGGAACTCCTTGTTCCAACAGTGGACTTTTCCAGTGTCCAGTTTGAATGCAGCTACTTCCCCTATAGACGCAGGTTCTCCGGTCCTGTTAAAGAGCAAACTGGGCGTGAAAAACAGTTGAGGCAAACCTCCTCTTCCGTTTGTCTCTCATCATCGTAGCAGCAGGAAAAAATCAAGCTCCCAGCTTTGAGCTCCGCCAAAATGTCTGGCCACAATCCACCCCACGGGGGGCTCGGTCAGGTGAACTCGACCTGGAATCCGCGGCAAGTGCCTTCGTAAATTCTGCGACAGCCCCAGTTGGCGCACAAGTCGAGCGAGCGGTAAATGGTGCGGTCACCGCTCACGTGGCACACTCCGCCCAACCACCAGGACCAGCTGTACATCATCCGCAATCCACAAGAAGGTGAGTGTTTGGTTTGGGTTGATTGGTTTTGGGTTTGGCACTGATTTATTTCTTTTTTCGATCGCAGATTCTTGAAATCAACCCAATACTGCCAACGTTTGGTCATAATTCCGACATGCTGGGTTGGTTCGATCAATCCCTGTCGTCGGCCGCACGGAATACGACAGATCTGCCGTAAAACATTCCTCCAGTCATGAGCCGCGGCGGTGGTCCTCCAGCGATGCCCGACCAGAACGATCATTCCACCAAAAAAAAAAAATGCCGGTCAGCAGTTCTACCAACAACACGGTCAACTCCAGCAACATTAACACATCAATGCGTAAAGTTTCGCTGAACGCCCTAATCAAACTTGAACTTAATTCTCCCCCACTATTTTCAGGAACCAAAATCGGTCGGGACCGTCGAGTCAAATCAGGCGTTAACCAATCAACCGCAGCTCATAAAGACCGTTCCGGATATGGTCCCCACAACAAGGACGGTGCCGGCTCAGCTCCGTCGTGTAGCTGCAACTAAATCGGCGCTTCAAACCGAAAGCCGCAAGTATTAACAACCCAGCACCAGGGGTACAGCGGCCGGAGGATTGCACAACTTGTCGCCGAAAGGACCGATCGGAGAGGGTGACGACATTAGCGGGCTGCACATCAAGGATCGCGTCAACTTGTCGCCCACCAAAACCTCCAGTGCGCCTTCAAGAACATCACATCTAATGTAGAATCCGCTGGCCATGGACAAGCTTTTCCGAGTTTCCCTGTTTGGGCAACGTCCCGCGGACACGACGGATGCAGAACAGCGCGAGATGAACATCTTTTGGCGAACCACGCTGACGGGTTGCGAGATCGTGATCGAGAAGTGATTCTGCAAAAGGCCGCTGAAGAAAGACGCGTAAGTCTGAGCCATAATGCAATTTTGTTTAAATATTCTAAACTGCTCTTTTTTCAGTATCCAACTGAATGCGGCCAAGTTCCTCGGAACGCTCGCAGCCATCGGGGACAAAACAACAAGCGACCAGTCACAGACCAGTTGATGGACCACTACATTTACTTTTGAAGATTAACAACGATTATGAATTTAAGTGTAGTTGGAACAGTAGAAGATTTATTGTATATTACGTAATGTTGTGAAATAAAAAAAATCTGTATTTTTTAATTTGAAAGTAATCAATAAAAATAAAGAACTTTTTCTATTCACTAACAGATGGCAGCACAGTATTCCCGCTATTCGATAGCTTCCCATTTTTGCCACCAGGGGGCTTCTGCCGAATCAAAATTTACACATTGGATGCGTTTCTGCCCAGAATCCAGCCAATGTGTTCCGGGCTGTTTACACGGCACGGTGGTCCAAGCGTGGTCTTGTGCGAAAATGGTTGGATTCAACGCTTTTTGGTGTAATTCTGATCTTCAGTGTATGAATACAAAGAGACGAGTTGTTCCTTTTAATTTAATATCTTGACATGTAGTGTTTTTATTTTCGCGTTTATTCTGCCTAAAAATTTAACGTTTTGTACTAATTTGTTTTTTTTGCATTGTTAAGTTACTGTTAAAAAGCATCAAAACAAAACTTTTTTTTAACTGTTGTTATAAAACATGTAAAGTTTGATTAATTGTTTTAAAAAATTACGTTGCATTGATCTAAAAATAATTGAAAAGCATATTGCAAATTTTGTTAAACATATTTAAAAAAGATGTTTAATTTAAAATGAATTCCTGAAAAAAAGAAATCGAGCAAAATTTTCACCAAGTTTTAAGTTTATATTTTTATTATGTTGTATCGAGAAATTAAAAGTGAGAGTGTGTGCGTGCAACATGGAGTTAAACTCTTTGAAAAGCCTTGGTAAGCTTCACAGCAACTGCACAGAAAGTTTGACTCCATGTTGCGATTTGACAGCTCGATAAAACTTACCAAGGGAGATTCGTAATATCTGGAACAACATGTGAAAAGGGGGCATGAGCATTTTTAGACAATTGTTGTATTTAATTGTTGGAGAGTTTTGAGGGTAGAGCGTAATATTTTGAGTTTGTGAGCTTGAGTGCCCTGAGAGGGTAGAGCGTGATTTTTGAAGTTTTTGAGCATGAGTCCCCTGCGAGGGTAGAGCGTGATTATTGGAGTTTTTGAGCTTGAGTCCCCTGTGAGGGTTGAGCGTAATATTTTGAGTTTTTGAGCTTGAGTCCCCTGAGAGGGTAGAGCGTGATTGCTGGAGTTTTGAGCTTTAGTCCCCTGTGAGGGTAGAGCGTGGATATTGAATGTTTCAGCTTGAGTCCCCTGCGAAGTTAGAACCTAATAGATGAATATTTGAGCTTGGGTTCCCTGCGAGGGTACACGGAGAGACCGGCCGGGGCAAATCTAAGAAAATCTTGGTTAATTTAACTAAAAGTATGGGTTAATTGTTTACACAGCTTTTTTTCAACAATCGATTGTTGATTTTGTTAACCCGAAATTGCTGACCACCGATAATTAAAATTAACTAAAAAATACTTGGAATTGCCATTTTTGTTGGTTAAATGGCCGAAAAAAAAATTCTAGCAGTCGACTGCTAGAATATTTTTTTCAGAAAATTAACAAAAAATTTCTTGTTTTCAGCTGAAACATTGTGGAATATTCTGTTGAAGACTGGCTGGGACATGTTTTACAACTTTTTTTCAACAATTTTTTTTCGTTGTATCAACCGAAATATTTTTGCATGCAGCAAATTATTAGTATTTTATAACAAAACATTTCTTAATTAGACATAATTTATGTAAGTGTTGATATATATTTTCTTTAATTATCTAACGATATAGGCTGGGCCGAATTTCTAGCTATATTTTAACTATTGTCTTACTTGAATTCAGAAAAATATTCGTACATGTAGTCAATAACTAGCAGTTGTTAGCGATATTTTTATTGAATTTGCAGTAAATTTTGTAATAATGCCTCACAAATTAATGCTGAGTGTTTTTATTTTCGCATTTATTCTGCCTAAAAATTTAACGTTTTGTACTAATTTGTTTTTTTTTGCATGAACTTGTTAAGTTACTGTTAAAAGCATCAAAACAAAACTTTTTTTTTAACTGTTGTTATAAAACATGTAAAGTTTGATTAATGTTTTAAAAAATTACGTTGCATTAAACTAAAAATAATGAAAAAGCATATGGGTCATTCCATCTGAAGCGGAACAGAATTTGAAAATTACCCTCTCCGATCCTGCTCAAATTTGGCAGGGTTGTTGATACTATCAAAACATGCAAGAATCCCGAATTTCATCCAAATCGGACCACCCCCTCCATTTTTGTACCTCCCCAAAAAATCGACCTTTTGGCGATTTTTGACCAAACCTCCTAGTTTCAAACCGCGATAGCTCAGGAACCACAAATCTTAGAAGGTCGGTCTTAGACTCAATTTTGAAGGAAATTGGACGTAGAATCCATTTCCGTGATCAAAATGTTGATTAATTTATTTTATCTACCTGTATTGCGCAATTGAAAACTTTAAACGGCCGTATCTCAAAACACCCCAACCGAGGGGCAAGACACAGTTAATCAATTATCTTTACACTAATTAATTAGCGATGATTTTAGTCAATTAGCTAATGAGTCGGATTCCGCGAAGAAAGGCCGTTGTTTTGATAACGATTGTGCGGGGGAGAGGACAAAATTTTAGTTTTATTCGGCGCAGATTTGATAAAAATGTTATATTGGAAAAGTTAATCTTGTAAAAATATGTAGCAAAAGGTCCTAAAGTAAAATTTATTTAAAATGATAGAATATGTAAATATTATTGTATTTTTTTATTTCATGCAAAATATTGATGTAAAATAACTACATAAATTATTAATTAAAGCAAAATAATGTGGATTTGTTAAACACCGTAAAAGTTAGCACAGATACTTAATTTTACCAGGGGATGTATCCAAGGATTTTCAAAATTTTCCCATTTCCCATACACGGGGTCATCCATAAACCACGGGATGGGTTTCGACTAGTGGCGTGCTGGGTTTCCAATCCAGCGGTCGTAAGTTCGATTCTTGTACCGGAATGATGATTTTTTTTTTAAATTATTTTGGTAATTCTTTAGGTTTAGGTAAATAATTCTCAAAATCGAATTGTAAAACAATAGCTGTCCTCCCAAGCTACCTTTCAACACCTCAGGTTAACAGTATTCTGTTTTCTCGGGATTTACAAAACAATTCCTGAAAATCTAAATAACTAAAACACTTGTCAAACTAAAAATTATGAAAAAAAAGCTAAAAATAATATGATATAAACATTTAGAAGTATTTATATCATTAAAAATTCGAAAACGGAAATGAATATTAAATTTTAAAAATCTTAGAATGAAAAGAAACTTTAAAATCATAAAAAATAAATTAAAAATCTAACATCAAATAATCAAAACAAAATATAACTGAACATCTACAAATTAGACATCGAAAAATCAAAATATCTAGTAATCTTAACATCTAAAAAATATAAAATTTTAAAGCCATTTAAAATATATAAAATTTGAAAATAAATCCAAAAATATAGAATTCTAAACATCATAGTATTAAATCTCAAAATCCTGAAATCAAAAAAAAAAAAAAAGATAACCTTAAAATTAAAATCTAATAAATTCTAAAATAATAAAAAAAAAACTAAAAACCTGTTGGTAAAAACAACTATGAATATCTTTACATTTACTTTCATACTTAAAGAATGTGAAATATAAATTGAAAAACATAAGCAATAAAATAAAGCTAACAATTAAAAAAACTAGGAAAATCAAAAATATAAAAATCATACAAAATCTTATTCTTAACATCTACTAATTAAGAATTAAGACATCAAAAAAATCAAATTATTCGGTCTACAGCATTGCCTTGGCGTTCTCGATTGCGAGATTCCTACTCGAAACTAGGTGTTCGAAGGCTTGATTGTTGAGGCAACTGCAAACCTCTTTTTACACCTTAGTTTCCATCCACCCCGGTATTCGAACTGATGACCTTTGGATTGTTAGTCCAACTGCCTACCAGCGACTCCACCGAGGCAGGACCCAGAGAGACGACTCCTACACCTGGACTGAGCTAACGACATAACCTCTAGGTTAGACCGGGGCCAACATTTACTGCCCTGTCCGACGGAAGGTGTGATCAGACAAATCTCGTCTCGAAAAATGCCACCGGGACCTTCTGGAATCGAACCCAGACCGACTGGGTGAGAGGCAATCACGCTTACCCCTACACCGCGGGTAATTAAGACATCTGAACCGCGGTAATTAAGACATCTGAAAATCAAAATATCTTAACATCTAAAAACTTCGAATGCTTAAAACAAAAAAATCTTAACATGTATTTAAAAAATCCAAAATTATATATCTTAAAACAATACATAAAAAATCTAGAAATAAAAAAAAAGTCATAAGAATCTTAAAATTAGAAAAAAAAACTAAAAATCATACATGATGATCTCATGAGAAAAAAGATCGAAAGAGCAAGATAGCTAAAAATCTAATACCACTATCACTAAAACTTAATGTCTAAACAAAAACTACGAAATCATAAATCTAGATAAGCATCGAAAAACTTTAGAAATTTAAAATTTAAAAGTCGTTGGAATCTAAAAATCTAAAAGAAACCATTGAAGACAACACAAAATGATGAGATCAAAAATATAAAAATCAAAAGACAAAAAATCTAATAAAACAAAATAAAATAAATAGAATTTAAATCTAGAAATCTGAAGAAAAAAACTAAACATCTAGAAATATATCTAGAATTATAAAAATTATTCTGAAACCCTGAATATGTATCAAAACATTTGAAAACTATCAAACTAAAAAAAGAAAATTTCAAATCCAGAGTTTTTTTTGAAAAGGTTCTATAACCTATTGCCTTACATATGTTTATAGGACCTAATAAAAAAAAGGTCGGGAAGCGTTCGAACATCTTTAGAATTTAAAAAAAAGTTCTTGAATTAAAAAAGCTTCTAATTCAAAATAGTCAAAATCTTAAAATTATTAAATCTTAAACTATCAAAACTATTTTTTTCTGAAATATGAAAATCTGAAATTAAAAATAAATAATTAACTCGAATTTAAAAAAAATAGTAATTCCAAATAATCAAAGATTTTTAGATTTTCAGATGTTTATTTTTGAAAAAAAAAAATTACTAGACTACTGTAAAATGTTTCCAAAATAAACATCTGAAAATCTAAAAATCTATCCGACAATATAAACATCTCAATGAAATATAAAATCCGAATATTTAAAATTATAGAAATAAAAAAAATAATCTTAAAAATCTTATAAAAATATTTTTATTGAAAATCTTCAAATCTAAAATCTTGAAATGAGAAGAAAATTCAACTTTCTGAGATTTAACAATATAAAAAATCCTATGTAAAATGTTATATTAAGAGTACTGCAACCTGCATTATTAATTCAAAAGTGATGCAAATGCATATGGGACATTAATGCGTACAGGGGTAGTGAACATCTTGAAAACTCAAAACTATATTTAAAATCCTTAATCTAAAAACCCGTAATTATAATTACTCAAAATTAAATCTAAAAATATGAAAATCTAAGAATTTTTAAATTTGAAAAAAACCAAAAAATCTCAGGGTAGCATCAAACTTAAAAACCTTGATCAATAAATTTAAAATGTAATATAAATCTAAAATGCTTCAAATTAATTTAAATATTCTCGAAATAGCTAACAATCTAGAAATCTAAAAAATCCTAAATCCAATACTATCCAAATTTGATTAATCAAAAAAATAAAACCATTTTATGCATCAACAAATCTTAAAAGCTGTAATTCTAATATCTAAGCATCCAGAAACTTTACTAATCTTGAAAATATAAAATCAAAATATTTTAAATGAAATTCTATAAATCTGTAAACGTTTCAATCATAGACTACATAATTAATCTATGTTTTAATCTTTAAAATCATAAAAAATAAATTCATTAAATTCTTGAATCATAGCATTCCAAAATCTACAAATCTAGAGTTTTTTTTTAGAAGGTCCTATAAGCTATCGTGATTTATAAGTGTATAAGAAGGACCTATTCAAAAAAAAAACTCAGGAAAAAAAAAACAATAAATTTGCAAAAAACTAAAAAAAAACAGGAGCTTAAGATCCATTGTATATTATGGAATCAATCATTTTAAACAGGACTGGAAGTTAAATGTTATTCCTGTAGGCGTTTTTGTCCCTGTTTAAATTAAAAAAAGTGTTTTAAAATGAATTTTCCACTAATTCAGTTGTTTTGCAATAATTAGTTATAAAAAATGTGAAAATGAGTTGCTTTGGAGAATTCGAACGGTGCGGGTCGCGGTTAACACGCCGGATTTTCGTTGCCGTTTCCGTCTTTGTTTTCCCCCCAATTGTGTGTGTTTTTCGGTCCGGGCGATTTCGCGTTTTCGCATTTTAGTTGGTTTTATTATTCCACAGCCGGCTGTCTAAGATTGAATCATTTATGCTAAACTCAACACCAAATAACCGGGAATAATCTCATCCGCATCCTCCGACTGTTTGCCTTGAGAATGCATAATACATCACATCATTAAACAAAATTTATTGATTATTGGGTCGCATCATCATCCTCTATGTTGAATCCTGGCCATTACCCTTACCCACTAACAAAATCCCAAGTAGAAGTAGTTTTCCGGCACACGTGGGGGTGTGGATATCGTATAGAACCCACCCTTTGTAGCAACCTGTGCTAACTAACATTCCCGTCCCAATCCCCTCGAGATCTACAAACTGACATGGCGGGCGCCGTTGGTGGCCAATGACTGTTACCTATTTGCTTCAGATCTAGTTTTAATGATCTTGATGTTTTATCTTTTCAACGCATTCATACATGCTGTTGATAAGGGAAACACCATTAGATCGTTTAAGCGTATGGTCAGTTGTATTGATAGGAGATTACGGTCCTGTTCAGCAACGGAGAAGGACAACCATGGGTGGTCTCTCATGCTCATGCTCATGCTCATGCTTATCTTTACACTAATTAATTAGCGATGATTTTAGTCAATTAGCTAATTGATTAGCGCTGATTTGATATCCCATTCCCATCTTACATTAAGTAATCTTGTCGTTGAGAAATGTCATTTTGACAGTTTGAAAATAATCTTTACTTTCGTCTGAACCGAAGGTTTCTTTAAGTAATTGGTTGTGAGGTTTCAACCGGTATATGCCAGTTCCGGTTACTGCCGGAACATGGATTTCGACGTGGCCACAACCAGCAGCAAACTCAAGGCTGAGGCCTGCATAATCCGGTCAATTTTGGCTGCACAAGAAGGAGTCCAAGGACAAGGAGCTGTCGGCGAATGGGACACGGCCTCCAAAGCAAATGGAAGCTGCCCTCGACCACGGGGATGCTTCGGCTGTCATCTGCATACAATGTCACTGAAGCCTAAAAAGTACCAAAGTTTTGGTGTCTAGTGTCAAAATTATGGGGAGTAACATGACGAAAAGGGCGCAAAATCGAAAGGACGAAAATATTTTTTTTCTTTATTTTTGTTTCGTTAGTTAAAATGAAATTAAATGTGTACCATTATCCGGGGCAAATCGAGACACATGGGGTGAATTGAGAAGTGATTTTAGCAATGTTTTTGCACAATATTTGAATATTTTTTAATTTGTTTCAGTAGGAATAGACACAAAACAACAAAATTAGTCTAAATTTGAACTTTTATGTCTAAAAACAGCTGTTTTGGCTTTCTTGTCGAAAATTTACCAACACATTCAAACCACGGGGTATAATAGAAGTTGGTTTGTTTGACTCAAATACATGCTTTTTCGTAAAACCCCACAACGTGAGCCCCATAACGTCCCTAACAATGGGCTATGCCCTAGGCTATGCCCTGTTCGTGGACTCGCTCTTAAGGTTTCCCAACAACATGGTTGAGCTCAACCGCCTCAAATTGCAGATTTAAATTAACATAATGATGATCTGTAAGTTCATTGGCCAAATAAGAATTTGCGGAAGACATTTCAGAGGATTTGAAAAAGACACCTGCTGGGAAGATTTGCCTGAGACCTGATGCTAAACATATATTGTTGGTGGCGGCATTTATGGTTTATTTTAATGAAAAGAATCAATATGAGTAGCTACAGGATTATTTTCCAAAAAATTAAATAAGACTTATTATATTTTGATTTGTGACCCTCTGAAATGTTATTCCCGAAACAGCGCCACCAAACATTTGGTAGCGGCTTCAGCAAGCTACGTCAGTATCACGGGCCTGCCCTCGACGGATGTCCAACGAAAGCTTCAGCTTCCCCCACGGGGTGTCCGGCCCAAAAGTCCGCCTGTTTCTCTTCCACAAGCTGTGCCCAGTTAAAGAAACGCATCCGGGACATGTGAGGCTACGACCGTTACCGGGCCGGAAGAATGAAAGAAAGCGGCATAAGGCCACGCATAAGGCCCTGCAAACAATTAAACTTATGTGAGGAAAATTGTTTTATTTGGGGCTTCTTTTTTATCCTTTGGATTTTTTTGATGCGTTTTTTTCCTTCCACCGGTTTTAAAACCAGCTACTGCATTTCTTGTTGGAGAAGACTAATACAACGGGAATGATCAAACGACTGAGGCCGGAACCTACGTTTTACTTCCCTATCATGAAATGCGTGATGACACAAATGATTCAACAACCGTTCGAATCGAGCTACCTCCGGGAGAACCTTCTTGGAAGTCGTGACGTTGGACGAGCTAGATAAAGTATGAAATAGTGCAGCACGCTTTTGCCGTTGGAGTTGATATGATCGCCAATTCGCGTCCGGAAGCGCAAATAACCAAATTATGAACATCGCTCGAAAAATACCAAAACCACTCCCCCTTACCCATTCTTCCCACATAAAGTTTATTTCATACGTAATCATTACATTTCAATAATTTTTTGAGGTTTCCCCTTAGGATGTGCTCTGCTGTTTTTGGGGGTCTGCCGGAGTGATGCGTTCAAAGTCAGCAGACTTCAAGAGAGATCCGTTCGGCACGTGCAGCTTAAGTGGGGAATTTCTGTTCAGAATTACCGTTCGCTTTCGTAACGCTGTCACCGGGATTGTTAACGGGTCGATCGAGGATTCGACGCCTCGGCTCGCAGTTACCTACATGCACGAACAAGTTAAGCTGAAAGTAGTGACCGTTTTCTTCCTCTTCTGCTAGCGTCTGTTCGATATCTCCAGCACGACCACAATCCGTTCCATGAGTCGGTCGGATCCGGAAGACAGGACTGTAAAAGTACTCGCAGCGAACCGTACGATTCTTCGTCGCAGCACAGCAACTCGTTGACCGAAATGTGTCAGCTGATTCAGATTGCAGGACGCAGGAGGAACTCGTCATTATGCCCGTTCTTGCCTTGACTTTCCAACGATTTCACAAGAACCTGCCTGCGTTTTCATCCGACTAGATTCTGCACCTCTTTGGCGTTCTACAAGCCACCGATGTCGGTTCAGGTTCTGTATGGGAGAGGGCAAGAAAAAATTTTGGAAAAATTAGATCATCGAAGAACTACCATTCTGGTATGAATACAAAGAGACGAGTTGTTCCTTTTAATTCCGCTATATATTTTTAATATCTTGACAGATACGTATTTCGTCTACTACTTGCAGACTTCATCAGTGTTCTGTTCTCGACTAAAAATATATAGCGGAATTAAAAGGAACAACTCGTCTCTTTGTATTCATAGTAATGCATTCTGCTAAAACGCTCAACCAAACCACAATTACCATTCTGGTCTGGAGGTTAGATTGGATCTGGGTGCTGAAAAGACAGAATGCGTAACGTGATTTTCGAAAGCTCCCCGCTGCTCCCCACTAATACAACTGCACTACAGCTGCAAACATAAACAAAGTAGAAGGCTATGTTCAAGCTCAAGCGTGACATATTTTTTGCTGCTGAAGTGAATTATTATGAAACATTTTGGATCTGTTGATGTTGATGTTTTCGATGAAAAATTAAGTGCTTCGCACTTTTTTCTTCATAGACTAAACGATGGGCGGTCAAAAGAGGCCTTTTTTTGTTTTCCACGTGATGAAAAATTGTGTCAAAAGTGGGTGGAATTTCGTGAATCAGAAGAGCAACCGAATGGGTGTTCCGAGATTACCGTAATCTGGGGCGAATCGGGACTACAGTCTGAATAGGAACAACATTTTTCAGAGCACTTAAAGCTTTTAAATTTGGAAATGGATGTACACATTTTGATGGTCTGAGTCTGTTCTAAGCGAAACCAACCAGAAAAATCAAAATATTGTGCTCCAACATGGTTAAAACTGCTGTCCCAATTCGCCCCATGTGTCCCGATTGACCCCAGATTACGGTATGTATCTTTGATGTGTAGTGATAATATCGGAGTAAGATTATCCAATATTATTTGGAAAGTACTATTCATAGTTATTGATAATTCGTCGCTAACATTTAAAAAAGCGTCATAAACATAGGTTTTGCGTGAGACATAGCTATTATAAAATTTTAGCGACGAATTATGCCAATCTCGATTTCAACAATCTTATTAAGATGTTTGACTTCGAATACCTCAATAGCCATCGATGTTTTTTTTTATTCCTGACTAAATAAATTATAGATCGATCACAATACTTGCCACTTCTTGGTATAATTATGCGAACAGTAAATTGGTTCCGCTTTGACAGTTCTAAATTGAGGCCGCTTTGCGGACAACTATTCTGCACCCAGGATTGGATAATACATGTTACTGCAAATTTCCTACCTGTTATTAAAGTTTGTTGATAGTGTTTTGAGATGACCATGGCCTTCATCAGCTTGAAGAAGTTGCTAGTTTCATTTCGAGTTCCTTATTTTGGAATTTCTTCGCCTGCAATTCGCTGGAACTCTCAGCTTGTCCTTGATTTCCGGGAGCCCGCCCGTGGCCAGGACAGGTAACCGGGGAATCCCCACGAGTTCGATGGCCGCAAGCAGAATTCGCACTCGTCTATCAGCACAGTGTCGTCGTCAAAAAAAATCGTCAACCCGCCGCTGTGGATGTTCCTTCGGTGTTGACGCGCTATTCTTGAGCGTTGTTTTTCGGGCGAGCATTCCGACGGCCGTGGAAGTTCGTCTGTTTGTTTAGCCGCAGCACCGTCATAGTCTTGATGGAAATAGACAATGTGTATCGTGGAGGTAATTCTGCGAAGACCGGCCAGGTACACAGCGGTTCAAACAAATTCTTAAACCCGTCGTCAAATGTCTAGGATAAAGACGCTCAACTTACCTGCACTCAACCCAGTTCTCGCTCCTTCCGTAAGGTACAAAAACAGACCATCCTATTTCGATGGAAGTTGGAAACAAAACAAGTTTCCTCTTCCGCCACCTGGAAAAGTGGGCCATTAAGATTCGTGGCCGTTCCGGGACAGTAAGAAAAAATTTGCCGCAGCAAACACACGTTAAGTAAAAGTTTGTTTGTTGTTTTGACATTTTTGACAGATTTATCATCCTACCAAGATAATTCGAGAGGGTGGGAATGCGCCAGTTGATTAGTGTTACGCTAATCAACTAACTGATAATTTGTAATCAATTAGCCGAATATTGTAGTTGATTAGGGCATGTGTCTTGCCCCACGACCCCAACTTATTTTTTTTATTTGACCTCACCATCGTGTTCCCCGGTCAATTTTACATAAGAATCACTTATCGACAGAAATGAATATGTTTCGTTCCAGAGATATCGAATTTTAAAGTTTTGTGTTTTCGTGATTACCTACATCAGCTTCATTCACCGCATCTGCTAGAAGCACACAGGCGGGCTGATCAATAACTGCTACCTGGTCATTTATTGAAATAATGTTTAATCATATTCATAAATAATCTTTATCAAATTGGGCAAAAATTAACTGTATAAAACTGTAGGAAACTGGAGATTAATCGCGAATGTTCTGCTCAAAAATATGAATAAAGTGATTTTCTGTGCTAACCCACAGGACAGAGCAATAACGACACACAGTAAAGGGCAGAATTGGATTCCGACGGAGCGAGCAGGAAAATGCAATTAATCTTGTTAGTGACACTGAACAATAATTGCACGGTACATTATTGAGTAAAAAATATGAATTAAAATGAATAAAATTTGTTGATACGTTGTACTCTAGTGAAGGACGATCACAAGGAGTAGGAAAAGGATTTCTGGAAAGTATAAAACTGAAAAATGTAAGAAAATCTCAAAGTTTGATCTGCTGCAAAGCGGCTAATTCCCCAAATTTGGTTGCGATGATTTCGACACCGTCCGCAGCAGTGTTTTTTTTTCTTCTATCATTCTTGGATTTTTGGAACACAGTACGGCTGCTTAGAGACCCTCACGTAGGGTATTTGTCCCTATTTTGGGCCTAGTACGTATTTTGGGTATACCAAACTTAATTCAATGAAATTGAGCATTTCACTGAATCTGGCAGGGATCTGCCACTTGAGAATGATACATGCAGTCATTATCTTAATTTTGATGGGCAAGGATCATTCACATTTTCCTCCTAAATTAGAAATAAAGCAAAAAATATATCACTCTTCACATTTTTCTTGGCAAATCGCTAGGTGCCCATTAGGTCCAAAATATTCACCACTTTTGCTTACCGCTTGTTGACACTCAGCGTCACGGCTTTCATCGCTCAGCACATGCATGAGAGCCGTCCCCCGAATCTCCAACCACCGGCAATGTGTTTTTATTGGTGGGTTGCACAATCCCATTGCAAAAACAATCACTAAACTGCCACCATATCAATAAAATAACTGATTAAAGTTGCTTCGTCCATATCGGAGAGAAATGGATATATTTTCGGTACATTTGACAATTCTACAAACTGTGCCAGTGTGTGTGCGCTTTTCGAATTTTACAGTCTTTCTTACATATTACGAGCTCGTTGTTTGGCTACGCAACAATTGTTTAATTATGCTTAAAACTCGTAAAGAATGATATAAATCATGTCCAAGCTAATTATGCACGTAATGCAAGTGAAATCAATCATTCTAATGTTTATTTGTGGCTTAAAACATCGCAATGATTTAGCATATTTGTCGACCGAATTTGTGCGGCTGTACTGTACGAGCTGGGGCTGAACCGTACGTCTAAAAAGTTCGCCACGTGCTTCGAGATTTCAACCAATCAGAAGGTAGGCCGAAAATATGCACAAAGACCCAGTTAACTCAATCCGAATTTTGAAACGGAATCTAATTTGAATCGTATACCAATTCCGTTTCAAACGCAACAACCGGTTCCGTGTTCGAACCGGTTGTTGCGTTTGAAACGGAATATGTATACGATTCTAATTAGATTCCGTTTCAGAATTCGGATTGATTTGACTGGGGAAGGTCGTATGCTAGGAGCAATATCCCCAAAATAGGGGCAAAAAGTGTTTTAGTTTTTCGTGCTTTTACAGCGATATAAGGTATTTTTATCAAAATGTTGATAATGTACGAACTTAAGCATTAAAAATCCAACTTATTCATGTATAACAAACTAGGCTGCCAATAGCAGTCTTTGAGAATACATCAAATTAAAAGTGCGCTCTGCTTAGTAGGCCCAAAATAGGGACAAATACCCTATAAGGATTTGTTAAATTAAATGTACCTTGACCAAAATCATCTTTTAATCAAATGGAGCTGGCTCACAATATAAAAATTGATTTAATATGATCAATCTTTTAAACCATAAATCAGATTTTCCAAATTATGGTAAAATGACAATAATAAACTATAATAATAATAATAATAATAACGCAGGTTTTGGGGGTTTTGCTGAATGGCACTGTTTTGCTACCGCCCATGATAAAGGCCCTAGTCACCCAAGTAACCACAAGCACTAAATTGAAGTATTTATTCAGTACTAAATCAGCACTCGAATGCTTTGAAGTAGTAAATAAGCTTTGCGAATGCCTCAAAGTACCAAAACTTCGCAGCATTACAACTGGCATTAAATCACCATTTACGACCTTGAAAATGTGCTTCAAAGCATTTGATGTTTATCAACAAAGTAACCCATCCATACGGGAAACATTTCAGCCAGTCACGCTCTTATTGACTTTTATCCTTCTCCCGTTATACTGTTCCAATAAGCGTGCGGGCTAAGGCGCATTTCCCCCAGTGTGCAACAGTTTTATTTTTGCGTGAACTGGGTTCAATTCCCGCTGACTGAAGTGTTTTTTTTTGTTTATTTTTTTTTGTGGAAAACTGCAGCCTGTAATTAAGCCAAATTTTTCAAAACATATGCCCATAGCACAAAGGACATTATCAAAAGTTCTCTGGTAAATTAAATGACTTTTCTGCTTTCCGGAAGTCTGATACACTTTGTGAAATTTTGCCAACCGTGGACCAAGCACTCCTCGGAAAAACAGTTTAGGTTAGCTGTTAGCCATTACTTGTCCCTATTAACCCCAAGCCTTCCGTAATTGATTGTACTGTACTTGACTGGATGGCCGCAATTTGCTGAGTGACTCGTCAATAATTTTCGTCCAACAAAATGACAACGGGTTTTTTTCATGAACCAGGAACTCGAAACAGCAGAAAGAAAGTCTTCCTTAATGTTCGATGCATCAACCACATCGATTAAAACTTTCAAAACAAACACTCATTTCAGAATACATCAGTTGGCTGGCGCGCATCCTGGAGATCGACGAGAAAAATGCAAGAATAACATCAAAGTGTCACACTCACACATGAAACGCAACAGGAGAAAAAAATAAAACAAAGGAGGCCCAACACGAAGTGTGTGGAGCAGCTAGCTGTCCTTTTTTTTCCCCCAGCCTTGACGTCGATAAAGCAGTTTTTTTTGTTCGAGCTTTCGGTGAGGCATTAAATCGGCATCACTGTGCGCCACTTGAAATATTTCTCAAGGGAAAATTGGTGATTTAATGTTTTGAAGCATTATTTGCTGGTATTAAATGCCAATATAATGCTGATTTAATGCCGCTATTTAGTGCCTCGCGGTTACTTGGGCATGGCCTCGGAGGTAATCTAAAACGGTTAGCAACACGTTAAAAAACGGTGCATTCAAAATAACCCAATAAATATTCCTTTCACAAAAATAAATTGTTCAAGGTAGGGGAACAGCATCTAATTCCAGAATTCCTGTTATGTTGCCATATCAGCGCTTTGGCATTCAAATACAAATGATTAAAAGCGTTTTTAACTGAAATCGAATGATACATAGCTCAATAAGAAGTGAACAAGCAAGTTTCTATCAAAAGTTTTGCGACATTTGTTGTTTAAATGAAAATGAGCAAATTGGACGAAACTTGAAGCGAGGACTTAATCTGCCAAACATACGAGAATTTCCCCTATTAGCCATTTAAATAAATATTTGCGTAAAATTATAAAAATATAAATTAAATTAATCATCTCGCAGAGCACCAGCCCAGTCAAATCAATCCGAAATCTGAAACGGAATCTAATTAGAATCGTATACAAATTCCGTTTCAAACGCAACAACCGGTTCGAACTCGGAACCGGTTGTTGCGTTTGAAACGGAATTTGCATACGATTCTAATTAGATTCCGTTTCAAAATTCGGATTGATTTGACTGGGAGGTAGCAGTTATTGATCAGCCCGCCTGTGTGCTTCTAGCAGATGCGGCGAATGAAGCTGATGTAGGTAATTTCGAAAACACAAAACTTTAAAATTCGATATCTCTGGAACGAAACATATTCATTTCTGTCGATAAGTGATTCTTATGTAAAATTGGCCGGGGAACACGATGGTGAGGTCAAATAAAAAAAATAAGTTGGGGTGTTTTGAGATACGGCCGTTTAAAGTTTTCAATTGCGCAATACAGGTAGATAAAATAAATTAATCAACATTTTGATCACGGAAATGGATTCTACGTCCAATTTCCTTCAAAATTGAGTCTAAGACCGACCTTCTAAGATGTGTGGTTCCTGAGCTATCGCCGTTTGAAACTAGGAGGTTTGGTCAAAAATCGTCAAAAAGTCGATTTTTTGGGGAGGTACAAAAATGGAGGGGGTGGTCCGATTTGGATGAAATTTGGGATTCTTGCATGTTTTGATAGTATCAACAGCTCTGCCAAATTTGAGCAGGATCGGAGAGGGTAATTTTCAAATTTGCACTTTTTCGTGCACAGTTGAGATGGAATGACCCATATTACAAATTTTTCTAAACATATTTAAAAATGATGTTTAATTTAACATGAATTCCTGAAAAATAGAAATCGAGCAAAATTTTCACCAAGTTTTAAGCTTATATTTTTATTATGTTGTATAAAATTAAGTGTTGTATCCACTTACCATCACTGTGAAATCATCCGATAAGTCATCTACAATGGTCTCAGGTTTAGTTATTTTTCTTGTGGTTGGAAACAGAATTTTCACTAAAGTGAACCTTTTGCTGCAAATAGACATGTGAAATGTATTAGTAATTTAATACAAAATTCTTAATTTCGGCTATAAACTGAAAAAAGGAACGTAAATAAATGAAATTATATTGAGGAAAGAAGAAATATCAATAATGCTACTTACCGAAGTTGCATTAATTTAACAATTACTTTTAATCTAATCTAATCTAATCTAACCCTAGCGCAGCCAGTCTTTCGAGGGCATCCTGGAGAATGCCTTAGGTTGATTGACGCCTAGCATCTTCTTGTCATTATCAACATTTGCAATGCGCCATTGCATTAACATGCATTGAAACATCACAAACGTCGAAGCGGCCAGGCCAACTGCGTAAAGTTAACCGCAAAGATGATTCGTTGAATTGGATTGAGTTTGAGCACGAGTGTTCAAACAGCAATGCATTTCTGAATCTACAGGGGAGGAAGAAACGTGGGGATCCCCCGCTCACGTTCCTATTAGTTATAGCAATTAATCGTTGGGAGCACCATGCTAAGAAGTTTTGGTGCTCCGGGACCCTCGGGGATGGGACATTGTATTTCCACAATGCCCTGGACACTTTTGCCATGGTTATAGCGCCACAACTCGCTTTCTGTGGATAAATAAAATATGAGTGGATTTTATCAAAACAAAATTACACATGTTATTTTACGAGATGCAACACACAGAGCATAATCGAGATTTTCAACGTTAGCCACTTATTATAAAATTAACAACATAATCTAGAGATTAATTTGAAAATGCCCCAGAAATATTAGGAAACCCAGAGCTTTAAGGACCCTTGCAAAAAAAACAATAGTAATGTTGAATAATTTCAAAGTTATTCAGATGTTATATGTTGGTCAATAAGAGCAACCATGGGCGTTGGAGGGTTAAAAACAAGTTGAAATTTACTCACATTTCAGTACACGCACACACGCGCATTAGCTGGAACGTACTCACCAGAAATAAAGCTCTTCCACGTCAGCACCAACACAAGCAAGAACTTGCAGAGCGACTGCGAACGCCACACATATACAAGTATCTTCGATGTCAACCTGCTCCTCGGTGGCGCTGCGGTCTGGTGCCGCTGCAACTGCTGCTCCTCTGATGCATCTGTTGGTCCAAATTATGGAATCTGGATGCAGTTGAGGCAAGTCTGGCTGGTCATATTTCACAATCCCACAGTAAAAACATTTCACCACAGTCGAATGTCTCTAGCAATTTTTTCGCATTAATTTAACCAGGGCCTCGCCTCGAAACGTCATACAGGAACAAAAGCTGCGTACCGAAGAATGGCGGTGGACGCGTTGACGTTTTGGAATTTTGACAGTCTGGAACGGATGAATTACCCTAATATCGCACATCATAAATACTGATTCGGGGTAATTTGCTAATTTGTCAACTTGTGCCTTTTTATGGAAATTACTTTTAAAAAGTGTTTTTATTCGAATTTAACATTATAATAAATTGCTATTATAGTTTGGTAGCGTTATACCAGTATAAATTCAATAATTAAATTTTGTTTTGTCTGAATTTGGGAGGCATTCATCATTTAATACACTTTTTGGAAAACTTATTTTGTATTTTATTGCCTAAAATAAATATATCAGTGCTAAGGGGTTGGAACCGGTGGAATCGGGTCTTTTTGGTGCGTTGGAGTTGGAATCGATGAATTCTGAGAAGCTGGAGTCAAAATCGCTAAATTATCTGCAGTCGGAGCCATAGTAGGCTTACTTTTTGTCAATTTTGTATGGACGCTGTTGTTGGAGTCAGAGTAGGTTTCTAAGTCGGATCTTTTTGGAGTGCTGGAGTCGTAAATCTCCAGAAGCGGGAGTTGTAGTCGGATTCGCTTCAAAACTATGTAGCTTTGCAATGATTTCTTGTTGTTCGAAATACGTATATTCGGAGCGAATGTTTGAAAAAAAAACGTAGACAAACTATTATCTTTTACAGTTTTAATTTTCTTGAAATAAGTACATTCTTGTGTTGCAACTTCTCCAGCTTCCGCAACGGAACATCCCCGGAACGTGATTCAACTCTTTCAGCGGAACGTTGCCTCGTTCGGAGGGCGCAGCTCTGTGCAAGGGCGTTCTTGTCTCATTCTCCTGCTCTTCAAGTGGAACGTTGCTTCGGCCGATGGAAGCAGCACCGAACAGGGGCGTTCTTGACCCGGCCCGTTCACTGTTTGTCTCATTCTCCAGCTTCCGCAGCGGCAACTTGCCCAGAACGTGCTCCAAATCCTCCAGCGAAACCATTCCTTGTCCGGTGGACGCAGCACTGCACAGGCTCGTTCGCTTTTAGGAACATTCTCCAGCTCCCGCATCAGAGATCTGTCGCGTCCAGCAGGTACTTTTTGCTGCAAACCAGCGCTACAAAGATTTATTTTCAATGTACTCATAATATACTCAACAATCGACCAAAAGAACATACCTGCTAGTAGAAGACTTGCTGCAGTCGCAATCACCGGCAGTATCTTGTGATTCTGCGAAAATTCCACATAAATACAACGCATTTTACATTTAGCAGCAGCAACTAAAACTATTATTACTTTTGAATCAAGAAAAAAATCGTGTTTACACTTCGCAATGTTTATAAACAAACGCCGCCATATTGCCAATGTTGTTCGGTAGCTTTTTTCAGGCCATCGCCGGGGCCCTGAATTTAACAATTACTTTTGGCAACAAACTTTCATTGCATTTGATTCAATTTATTTAACGTACTTCGATTCCTGAAAAAAATATTTTGAGTTTTACTTACCAGTTTATTGAGCAGTCGTATTGCAACAAAACTTTCAAGATAATAATTATCTTCTTTTATATATTTTATATATTTTTATTTTTTTTATATTTTACTTCATCTCTATTTTTTATGTTGTTTATGTTGCTTACACATGGCATTTCTATGTTTTTTATAATTGATGATTCTGGAAAAAAATGGTTCATTAAGATTTTATCCGTCGTAAGCACGAAGCTTTTTAATGATTCAGTTTTCTAATAAGAATCACATTAGATAAATTTTTGTGCAAAAATAAACCCATACTTACTTGGATTATCCAACATTTTGTTAAAAATGCCATGTGTAAGCAACATAACGGGCTGCTCTATCCACCGGGTCCGGTGGTTTAGTGGTTAGCGTGGTAGCCTCTGAATCCCAGTATGGCCTGGGTTCAATCCCAGACGGACCCGGTGGCATTTTTCGAGACGAGATTTGCCTGACCACGCCTTCTATCGGATGGGGAAGTAAAACGTCGGTCCATTTGCGTAAAAGAGGTTTTGAGTGACTCACCACACATAACCTTCGGACGCCTAGAAATGAGCAGAAACTTGCAACAGAGACCACAAAAGACCCGGGGGTCGTTAAAGTGGATTACTTTGCTTTTTTTTTTGCTCTATCCGTGAAGAGTCGGCCCGCATTTCCTTTCTATTGCCCTCTCGTTCCATCAAACATTCTTCTAACATGTTCAACTCACTCGCATTGGAGGTCCTCATGGCAAATCGTCCTCTTGCTCTTCATAGTTTATCACCTGCAAAGAAATCATCAACAAACCTACTCACCAATTCCACCTCCCCAGTTGCAACACTTTGATGTGCCACTTCAACATTAGCTAAATAGTGTAAGTTTCACCTTTCACATCCTCTCACTTCATAATTAACAACACAAACTCAACAAATCGACCGCTCTCGTTCGAATCCTGACTTCAAATGACAGACGTAAACAAACCCAAGTTCATCTTTTAAAAATTCAACCAAATGTAAATTATATTCAATCAACAAATTTTTTTATTTTCCTAAAACCAAAGCTAACAGTCGAGCACGTTCATTCGAGTTCGGGAAATCTGTTAGCTTTTTGCCTCTAGCATTTTCAACAAACAGGTTATTAAATTAATACTAAATTTTAGTTATTCTAACGGAATATTGGCAGTAACAAGTACGTTTTTGTTAAAATTAACGAAAGTAAAATTAACAATTTTAATTGTTAAAATTTCTGGGCACGGTCTCTCCGTGTACTCAATAACAAGATCCAAAATCCTATACATCCTAAAACTTTTAAAATAAAAAAAAGATAATTGTTTGTAACTCTGAAATTTCGTATTGTTCTAAAATTCCTAATATTCATAAAATTTATGAAATTTCTAAAACCATTAACATTTCTGTAATTCTAAAGATATTAAGAAATTTTTCAAAATAATTCGATGCCAACATTTCAAAAAGCATCATGTACACACCATCCTTTTTGAGAAAAACGCATTTGAATGTTGAGCATCCACCC